>NC_141600.1:17726127-18032793 GCF_047967505.1 Dipteris shenzhenensis
TAGGAGTTGATCCTGGCAACTTTTTGGAGATTTCACACTTTTTCGTTTTTTTTTTAGCTATTTGGGTGTTGGATTCAGCTTTATGCCTATATTTTCAGTTAGATCTTGGTTTTGACTTTGAGATAATGACAAAACTGATGTGGGAAGTCACTGTAATTGACCTTAGACTCTCAAGTTTACTTTTTTTGAGCTTGACAAAGAGTTGAGTTTTGGCATCTACATATGACTATCTGTGAATCTTCATCATCCTTGACCTCTCATGGCATCTTTTGGTGTCGTTTGTGTTTCTCCTAATTTATAAAAGAGATAAGAGTAGACTCTCCTAGGGTTTATTGGTGCATCCATAGTTTTGGAATATTATTGTATTCAAAAACCAAGATATTTAAAAATATGTTGGGGCTTAAATAAATAATTGGAAACACACTTTTGATGTAGCAAAACTCTGACACATTTCCAAACCTGCTTTGATGAAGTTAAAAACTCCTTTATGCAAAGAAACAAAAAGGATGGCTTTATCCAACCACAATTATAATGCTCTAATACAATTGTAGCCATTGAGGGAGACTCAGAGAAGAAAGGCGATCCATCAGAGTGTGTATTGTGTCAGTCCAAATTCTAGCCATAGCCTGGGAACGGTGAACGTGGATACCCTCCATCGCCTCTGTACACCTGGCTCTCCAAATATGCCAAGCTGCAATGCTAGCCAGAATCTCCCAAGACGTGTATACTGAGGCATGAGCAGCTCTGAAAGGAGTGAAGGGAACATCCTAGAGGAAACAAGGCTCCAGTGAGTGTCACCGTACAATGAGAGTTGGATCTGGATCATGTCCCTCGAAAAACACCTGAGGGCCAGTAAGAGATAACCAAGCCACTGAACCCCAGGTCATATAGAATGTATGAAAGATACTGAAAATCCTAGCAACACCTTTCTAGATCTTCCTCGCCTGTCTGCACTCCCAAAGGCAATGTTGTACTGACTCAATTGCAATGTGATAACGAGGACAAGTAGGGCCAGACCCGAACCTAGATCTCCACAAGTTCACTGCAATCCCTCCATGAATAGAAAGCCAAAAGAAAAGAGTGATCTTTCTATTCTTGAGGGATTTCCAGAGATGCCAAAAGTTTTTCTGCACAACTGCGAAAATCTAAAAACTATCCCAATGAGGCTCTACTGTTGAGCTGAATCTCCAAGCATTTCTAGCTGTATAGCAAAATAAGGGGAAGCTCTTCTCTCGGTGTCCCTCATCAATCCATTCCCACTCCCTTGGGTCCCACTGCAAGAACCTAATTGGGGAACCACCATATGACCAGAGTCTCCAAGACCCCAGTGCAAGGAGAAGAGGATCGGGGTCAAGATACCACTGTGAGTCCCTGCCCCATTCCATGAAACCTGCAATCCTGATAGGCTGAAAGGAAACCTCCAAAAGAATATCATCAGAAGATCTGATAAGTCTACCTCCTGACTGAACATCAAAGACTAGGGTATCCTCCAGTGCATCCTGCAGTGCAATACTCTGTAACGGAATGCTTGTCCCTGAAAATGCTCCCCACCAGGTGGACTCTATGATTGGCATGCCATCTATGTCAATCCACTCTAGTGGAATGGCTGCCTATATCTGTTGTATCCTCACCGCACTCCCTCTGAGGTGGCCAACTGCTATAAGTCTCTGATCCTCTGGAAGTCTCATGAAGGCCTGCCAAGCACCTACTATAGAAGCAGGTCCCCTCTCCCATCTAGACCACTGCATATAATGTGACACTCCAAGTGGCCTGCCATGGTTATCCAAAATCGAGTCATTCCACATGACCTGTTGCCTGTGAATTTTTTCACGAGAGGTTGGTGGGACTCTGCGAAGAGTGTTTCTGAAGCAACCCCAAGGTTTCAGAATAGCAGCCATGAGAGGGGAAGGGGGAGATTTGAGATGGGCTGAAGTAAAGATTCATTTGCTGCTGTCCAACCAATCTCCCCCATGAGATGGGGTACAAGACTGAATGCTGCGTGAGAAAAAATATTTCTAGGGCTCCTGTCAAGGCATTAATCCACGTACTACAAACTTGCAGAGCAAGGCCATACACTGCAAGTTCAGGTCAATGATGTTGAGACCTCTTGTAGGGAGAATGAGGGTCTCCCAAGCCACCCTGGCTACAACATTTGAGGTGCCATCTAAACCACTCCATAGGAAGTTCTTGATAGGTCTCATGAGTTGAGCGATACAACCTCTAGATCTGCACCAACATGAGCAAATGAACCAGGAAGTGGCCAATAATACCTGGTTCACAACCACAACTCTGAATGCAAGATCAAGTCTAGCTAAAGTCCAAAATATGATTTTCCTCCTGATACTCTCCAACATGGGAGCGAATTGCTGTGTTGGAGAGCTGCGCACCTCAACCTGGCATCCCAGATATCTGACAGAGACTCCCCTTTGAATCCAAGTGAACCCTATGTCATTCCCCCAGTCTAGAGTGTCTTCACCATCACTAATCCAAAAGCCATTGGATTTTTTCCAATTAATGTGTGCACCTGGCACAATGCAAAACAAATCCAATGCCGTCCTGAATGAAGTCAGTGTCTGTGAAGTGGCATCCAAAAAAATAGCTATATCATCTGCCAACTCACTATCTAAGAGCTCATTCTCTTGCCTCAAAAGAAGCCTGAGCCCTACAATACTAGCTTGAGATCTAATGTAATAGCTCATAGCCTCAGCCACAAAAAGGAATAGAAAAGGGGGCTAAGGGGCATCCCTGAGGATTGATCTAGTAATCTCAAACCTATCCCCCTTGACTCCACCAATAAGAACTTGGCTGTGGGCTGATCTGTAGAGGATTGACAACCCTCTAATCCATGCATCGGAGAGACCAAAG
This sequence comes from Dipteris shenzhenensis, assembly GCF_047967505.1. Classification (NCBI taxonomy): domain Eukaryota; kingdom Viridiplantae; phylum Streptophyta; class Polypodiopsida; order Gleicheniales; family Dipteridaceae; genus Dipteris; species Dipteris shenzhenensis. The sequence goes on from NC_141600.1 coordinate 17,728,993, forward strand.
CGAGTTAGTGTGCCTTCCAGAAAGCCCCATTCTACTACCCTATCATAAGCTTTCCCAATGTCCAAGAGTAGAATGGCTAGCTTGTGGTGGCCATTATGCATGCCAATCTGCAGCAGCCTCCCAAAATGAGAAGATGTTATCAAAGATGCTCCTGCCATGCACAAAGGCCATCTGCGTATCATGGATAAGATCTAGGAAAAAGGGCTGTAGACAAAGGATGATAGCTTTAGCTAGGATTTTATACAAATTACCCAGCAAGGTAATCGGTCTCCACTGAGACACTAAATTCCTGCAACCCCCTTTCGGAATCAAATGAATGAGGTCCTCCATAAGTGAGTCTTGCATATCACCCGAGTCCCATACGCCGTGTAGGGCTGAGGTAATGTGATCCCCAATCTAATTCCAAAAAGTAATTAAAAATAAGGGGGTAAGTCCATCTGAACGAAGACACTTGCCCTTGTGAAGGGCAGAGAGAGCAGTCTTGAACCCTACATTGGTGAAGGGTGCATCAAGTGAGACAGTCATATCCCCTATCACCAACATAGGTAAGTGTTGCCAAATAACCACTCTAGCATCATCTGCGGCCTTAGTGTCAAAATCTACTGTAAGAAGGGAGGCATAGAAATCGGTGGCAACCTACAAGACGGCATCTAGATGTGTCTAAAGAACTTTGCCTAAGTCAACAAGCTGTGAGACGCTCTGTAAAGAATAAGGGAGAGAGATAGGAGACTCAAGTTCAGCTTTCTTCACAACACACAAAAGAGAGAGGACACAAGGTTGGAGGGTGAAGCCTTTCTTCACTTTTTGCACACAACAACAATAATACAATAGAAGAGGGAAATACCCTATATGTCAAACCCTAGAATACGTGGTTCATATGTGAACCCAAACCAAAAACATACATGGTAGTCTAACTACACCACGAGTACAACTAACATAGGCGGTGACATAAATGATAGTCATCCAGGAGATATATCGGGGGTAGAGCTTGATATCTTAACACTCCCCCTCAAGCTCAAATCCATCTCACGTACACCAAGCAAGCTCCTAAATCTGCGAAGCTTCTCGGTACCCAATGCCTTCATAAAAATATCAGCCACCTGCTCCTCAGTGCTGACATAGACAAGATCAATCTCACCAGCTAGAACCTTCTCTCTCACAAAGTGATAATGCACCTCAATGTGCTTTGTTCTAGCATGATAAACTGGGTTATTAGCAAGCATGATGCTGCTAATGTTGTCACAATGAATGACAACTGCTGCATGAATTGACTGTCCCATATCTGCAAGTAGCTTCCGTAACCAAGCTACCTCACATGCAGCCATTGCTGCACCCCTGTACTCAGCCTCTGTGCTCGACAAGGCAACTGTTGGCTGCTTCTTGCTGCTCCAACTGATGGCACCACTCCCAAGGGAAAACATAAAACCACTAGTAGATCTCCTGTCTGAGACACTACCAGCCCAGTCAGCATCTGTGTATCCATGTACCTGTAATGCACACCCAGCTTCATAAAACAGTCCATAATGCAATGTGGACTTCACATACCGCAGTATGTGCCTAGCCGCATCCAAATGTGGCTTCCTCGGTGCCTGCATAAACTGACTCACCAGCCCCACAGCATAGCTCAAATCTGGTCTGGTTATAGTCATGTAAATCAAGCTACCTACTATGCGCCTGTACATAGTAATATCTTCAAGAAGCTCACCTGTCTCTGCATTGAGCTTCACATTCTGCTCCAATGGAACAGAAATAGGCTTACAGCCTGTCATCCCATATTTGGACAGCATGTCCAAACCGTATTGCCTTTGCAACAGCCATATCCCACTCGGGGATCTAATAACCTCAATGCCCAAGAAGTAACGCAGCTCTCCCAAATCCTTCATCTCAAATTTCTGCTTCAATAGCAGCTTCACTTCATTAATGTCTGCATCACTATCACCTGTAATAATCAAGTCATCAACATAGATGACTATAAGCACAATCCCTCTATTTGTCCTTTTCACATAAAGTGAAAAATCTGAATTGGAAATCTGAAATCCAATAGTGACAAGATATTGCCCTATCTTGTCTGACCATGCCCTCGGCGCCTGTTTTAAGCCATACAAGGCTTTGCGCAACCTGCATACAAAATCGGGGTGTGAATTATCCTCATAACCTTCTGGCTGCATCATATAAACCTCTTCCTGCAAATCACCATGCAACAAGGCATTTTTCACATCCATCTGATGCAAAGACCATCCCTTTGCAGCAGCCATAGCAATTACTGCTCTCACGGTTGTTATCCTTGCAACTGGGCTGAAAGTTTCCTCATAGTCAATTCCATATGTCTGCACAAAACCTTTGGCAACCAATCTTGCCTTGTACCTGCTAACAGACCCATCAGCATTGTGCTTTACTTTGTAAACCCACTTGCAGCCAATAGCCTTCTTATCATGAGGCAAAGGCATCAAATCCCAAGTGTGGTTTGCATCCAAGGCAGCCATCTCTTCATCCATAGCTGCTTCCCAATTTTTATGCCCTGCTGCATCCTCAAAACATGTGGGCTCTGGCTCCTCTAGAACCTTGACCATATAAGCATAGTGATGTGCTGTATACCCATCATATCTCAGCCTGTCAACTGGATACTTAATACGAGTGGACCTCTGTACAACTGGATCAGTTGCAGGAGTCTTTAAATCATGCCTGCTTTTCCTTGCACCAGGTGTAACAACAGAAGGAATCCCAAGCTCCTCATCAAGGCTCATTTCAGAGCCGCTTGACTCTCCATCAACATGTGAGCTACCAGCAGACACATCAAACACTGGAGCATGGTCTACTTTTTCTTTTCCCTTATGTGATACCTGCACAACACTATCAGGGCTGCCATGTGACGATTCACTAGATCTCAATCTCCCTGTCCATGCATTAGATCCACTAGTAGAGGACTCTCTGGGTCCACTCAAGACTTGAGATTGCTGCTCTGCATTTATTGCAGCATTCCCATTTCCTGCATTTGCATCTCCTACCATAACAGTTGGTGCATACCAGCTGCTCATTTCATCAAAAACAACATCTCTGCTCACTTGCATTTTGCGGGTGGAAGGGTTATAACAGCGATACCCTTTCTGGTGCTGAGCATATCCAATAAAGATGCATTTTTCTGCCTTTGGATCCAGCTTTGTTCTCTTCTCATCAGGAACATGAACATAAGCTATGCAACCAAATACCTTCAAGTGAGAAATATCTGGTTTTTGGCCTGTATACATTTCTTCAGGCGTCATGCCATGGACAGCTGCAGTGGGGGTTCTGTTCATAATATAAACAGCAATTGCTACTGCTTCAGCCCAAAAATAATCAGGCATGTTTTTCTCATTTAGGATCGCCCGTCCTACTTCTGCAATATGCCTGTTCTTCCTTTCTGCAACCCCATTCTGCTGAGGGGTAGACCTGCATGAGTACTTCCTTTGAATTCCCTGTTCTTTCAGATATTCACAAAATTCTTCTGAAAAGTACTCTCCCCCTCCATCAGATCTTAGCACTTTAATATGCACACCTTTCTCTTTTTCAACCATGGCCTTAAAAGCCTTGAAATGGCTGAACACTTCACTTTTGTGCTTCATAAAATAAATCCACACCTTCCTAGTGTAGTCATCAATAAACGTCACATAATAATGGCATCCACCAATAGAAGCAGTTTTGGTTGTCCAAACATCTGAATGGATCACTTCCAAAGGTCTTCTGCTTACCTTAGCATTTTTGGGAAATGCATGTCTGGCCTGCTTACCCATTTGGCATGCTTCACATACCTTTTGCATTCCCTCAACTCTGAATTTAGGCAAACCTGCAACAATGTTTTTCGTTTGCATAGATTTCAGCCTTTGTATATTCACGTGCCCAATGCGCTTGTGCCATATCTCAATATCTGCAATGACACCTCTCCCATGCGCAAACATAGCAGCTTTCACCTCAGGCATATCAACATCCAAGGTGAACATTCTGCCATTTTTGTTGCCTTTTGCAACCAAGCGGCACTTATTTTTCAAGTCCTCAACAAAGCATCCATCAGGATTAAATCTAACCTGCAGACCTTGCTCAACCATCTGGCCAACTGAAACCAGGTTCTTAGTGATTTTTGGAACATGAAGTACATCTGCCAAGTACTTCGTTTTGCCATCCTGCATAGCCAATGGCACTTTACCAACCTGCGTAATTGGGTGCACAGTATCATCACCTGTTTCAACATAACCTGGCTTATCCAAATTTCTAACATCATGAAACCACTCACCATGACTGGTCATGTGGTTAGAGGCACCTGAATCAACATACCAAACATCATTGCAAGCTGTAGCATCTCCTGACATGGAGTTAACCATATGCTGCATCACAAAAAGGTGCTCATTTCTGTCGTCACCATGCCCACTTGATGATGCATAGTTGCTTTGCTGCAACTTCCCACTTTTGATGTCATTCTGCTTTTTATAGCATGTATTCTCCTTGTGTCCAGGCTTTCCACAATAATAGCATTCTGTGCTGCTATTTACTTGCTGGTTCCTTTGCCATGAACGACGGCCTCTTTGGCTCCCCCTGCCTCTAGAACTACCACGTCCTCCTCCATAGGACTGGTTTTCCTGTTGTTGCTGTTGGTTCTGATTTCCTGCACGGCCACCAAAACGGCCTCTTCCTCTACCCCTGCCTCTATCTGTATTCGAGTAGAAAGCAGTCTCTTGAGAAGTTGAGGTGGCTGAACCACCATTCCTTTGCTCTTCACTCAGCAAGAGAGCAATAAGTTCCTGAAAATCAGGAAATGTTTCACGGACTCCAATGGATGTCCGAAACTGTGCATAATCTTTCCCAAGACCATTCAAGGTCACAGACACTAAGTCCTCATCATCAACAGGTGCTCCAATGGAGGCAAGAGAATCTGCAAGGCCTTTCACCTTCAAGGAATACTCATTTATATTCAAAATTTTCCTTTGCACATTGTGCAACTCCTGCTTTAGCTGCATCTTTCATGCTTTGGTATTTGTGCTATACAGCTTCACCAATGTATCCCATGCCTCCTTAGGCGTCTCTACATCCTGTATATGACAATCATAGAATCTGAAATGCTAACAGACAGCCAATACAAGCATTTTCTGGCTTTTTCATGCCATTCTTTAAAGGCCTTCAATTCAGCAGGAGTGGGAGCAGTACCCAAAACTGGTTTTGCAGTTTCACCACTGATGTAATCCCAAACTCCCTTTCCCATAAGGAAGTTTGTCATCCTGAACTTCCATGCTTGGAAGTTGTTCTTGTCAAGCTTCTCACTGACAATGGTAGACAGATTCTCAGACATTTTACAAATCACGAATTGCAACAGCAACCTGTAAACACAACAAATGCCTCACAAGGGCAAATAGCAAAACTTCTGCAAAAAGCCTCACAGGGGCAGATCTGCAACACTGACGAAAGTGGTATTTCACCACACAGTCACTTCCTAGTGACGATTTTGCATCAACAGGCAACATGCATGAATCTACAACTCCCAATATCTCTGCACACAGGCATACGATGCAATTTCTGTGGCACCTTTCCACCGACTAGCCGCGCAGTGGTCGCACAACAGCGAAAAACAGGGCCTTTTTCTGAGTGCCTGCGAAGAACTTGCGCCTTCAAAACGGGCCCCGAAACGGCCACACCGCAAAGGGCCTCTCAATCTGAAACAGTGCACTCCTGCACTTCTGGCTGTGCTACCTGCAGAGATTTGCTCCCAAACTCGAAATAGGAAAGCAACACTGGTCCTCTTACCAGGACACCACAAACTTGGCTTGCTTTCTTGAGCTCCTTACCACGAACAAGGCTCTGATACCATGTAAAGAATAAGGGAGAGAGATAGGAGACTCAAGTTCAGCTTTCTTCACAACACACAAAAGAGAGAGGACACAAGGTTGGAGGGTGAAGCCTTTCTTCACTTTTTGCACACAACAACAATAATACAATAGAAGAGGGAAATACCCTATATGTCAAACCCTAGAATACGTGGTTCATATGTGAACCCAAACCAAAAACATACATGGTAGTCTAACTACACCACGAGTACAACTAACATAGGCGGTGACATAAATGATAGTCATCCAGGAGATATATCGGGGGTAGAGCTTGATATCTTAACACGCTCTCCCTACTATGTCTGGGGCCAAGAGTAGAGAAGAACTGCTTGTTGACCCTACCTCTCGTCTGAGTCCAAAATGACTCTCTGGCATGAAAGGCATACTCTGCTCTCTGATCTAAAAGTGACTGCTGTTGAGCCCTTGCTGCAGCAAGATGCTCGTGAATCCAAGCATTTGTAGGCCTCTTCTGCTCCTCCATTTGGAGGGAAGCCAACTACTGGCAGATACCTGTCTCACGCCTGAGGATCTCACCCCTCCTGATATGAACAACTGAAAGATAAAAGTCTAATATCAGAGAGGGCTGTGGCTAAGGGCTATGGCTAAGTTTGAAGGAGAAAGTTGCCCTTGACAAGATCAAACCCCAATGAGAAAGGGGTCAAAACAATTCTCTTGGAGCTCAGTGGTAACGAGCTAGCCTGAAGCACTATACCTGCTACCTTCGAGGAGTCAAAAACAATCTAGAAGAAACCTCGGCCAAGCAGACGAACATCTGTAAGGTGCCCTGGAGGTCTCTAGGTAGAGCAATGAGCATCTAGTCCCTAGCCTGTAACCTGGAAGGGTAGGACCCATGGATGCGAGCAAAGAGCGATGTCGAGCTCTCGTGCTCTGTATCTTTTTTGAGCTACTGCAACTCATCTTTTGAAAAGGTGATGGTTTTCATGACTAGTGGAAGCGAGAGAGGATTGAAGGCAGAGCCTCTTAGAATATGAAGTCAAGTTGAGTCAGTTTGGTGTGTTTTAGTCTAGTGTGTCCTATGGATGCCACATGTCACATTGGGAGTTATCCCATATGCATAGGTGTTCATATGTGTGTGTGTGCTCTATACAAGAGCTGTAATTGTCTAGTGTCAAATCAATCAAGTATCAAGCTACAAGCTCTTTGGTCTACATGTGAGTACTCTCATTTTTGTTCATTGCTCTAGTCAATTCATTTCCATTTCACTATGTCTCCTTTTGAGTATCACTTCCTCTCTCCCTAGCCTACCCTCTCTCTCTCCCTCTTTCCACCATGTTCCTTCATGTGGTATCAGAGGCTCCCTTCCTACCTTCCCCTTTTTCTTGCTCTATCTAGAGGATGAGAGAAACCCGCAAATGGAAGCTCCCCTCTCCTCTAAGGTAGAGCCTCCCTTCCCTTAGCCTCGCCATCAAGTACTCCGGTGTCCTAGTGATTGCTCCTGGTTCTTGTTTGTGAGTTCAACATCAGTTTGTGGTTCTCCCTCAGCATTGGCGGACATTCCTCGTCAGCTGGTCACCAAAAACTTGTTTTGGAGCAGTCCAGTGGCTGTTTTTTTACCTTTTGAGGTCCAATTTTGACGTTTTTTGACATTTTGACATTGCCCAATCATAAATGACTATCCCGCACCATTTCGAGAAAAAAAATGATTTTTTGTTTGTACGTCCGTATGTACCTTTGCAGGCAGATGTGCGGCAGTGCCAGGAGTCCGTACAACTTGTCAGAAGGCGATTCTGAGCAGTTTTAGGCTACTTTTTGGCATTTTTTGCTCAGATTTGGACTCCGTAACCTCCACCAGTGATTTGAGCCTCCCAAACTTACCCACAAGTTATTTCAATTGTACCGACGCTCCTGTACATTGACTTGAGGCTTCGAAAAGTAGGGAATACTCTTTTCACACCTCGTCATCTCTGACATTGCGATATTGTGGTGTTTGACTGCCTTGAACAGAGTCAAATATCATTTCTCTGATCTCGGTACACTTCGGTGACTGCTTTGATTGGTGCGCCATCTCTACTACTCATTGGCTCTCCAAATGCGCATGAGCCACTGAGCTGAGCTGCCCTCACTTTGCTCCCGATTCGTGGGTGCCCCCGATTTGTTGGTGCTCACGAGTCTGATTTGAGCTTCCCACGATTTGCATCTTCAACTGGGATGCTCCTTTGAGCACTTTTGCTCATTTTTTTGAGCCTCTTTTGTGCATTCGGTGACTCTCTGATCGGCACATTGAGAGTCATGACGTGATCTCCCTTGGTAGCTGCTCCTATGGCCTTCATTGACACATCATTCAAGGGCATTCTCGCCTGGTTTTTGACCGACATACCTCTTTGCATCAGGATGTGCACACTCTTGTGCAGTAGCTACTTTGGGCTCATGGGTTCTCTGCCCTTGCTATGCATAAAATGAATGAAATCTTTTATATTTTTTTATATGTTCGAGTTAAAAGGTTCTCTGCCTTGAGTAGTCCCTCTAAAAAGAATGTTTGAAGAGTTAATAAAGGTCCTCTACCTTGGATAGTCCTCCTAAAATGATGTATTTTCTCTTATATGTTTGGTGTGTGACTCCATGTTCCTAGTTAGTCCCTGGAGTCAAGAGGGGGATGTACTATGGGAGCCATGTATTGGCATTGATAGGGTCTAGTTATTAGGCCTAGCATATGAGTTCCAAGATGGTGGTGCATTGGTCTTCTAGACCTCTGAGTTGTTCATGCATCCATGCTCAGACATGAGCCTCTGAGTCATGTTTGGGATGTAAAGCCATGTGAGTGCTCAATCTGACCTCTGAACCATGCTCAGACTTTAGCCTCTGAGTTAGCATGAGAGCCATGTCTAGTTCAAACATTGCACAGTTTAGCAGTCCTGTCACTGTCATGTTTTGTCCTTGGTTCCATTCCAGTAGTCTCTCACCTTGCATTCATGGGGGGATGTTAGAATATGAAGCCAAGCTGAGTCAGTTTGGTGTGTTCTAGTGTGAGTTCTAGTCTAGTGTGTCCTATGGATGCCACGTGTCACATTGGGAGTTATCCCATATGCATAGGTGTTCATATGTGTGTGTGTGCTCTATATAAGAGCTGTACTTGTCTAGTGTCAAATCAATCAAGTATCAAGCTACAAGCTCTTTGGTCTACATGTGAGTATTCTCATTTTTGTTCATTGCTCTAGTCATTTCATTTCCATTTCATTATGTCTCCTTTTGAGTTTCACTTCCTCTCTCCCTAGCCTATCCTCTGTCTCTCCCTCTATCCACCATGTTCCTTCAAAGCCATCATCAATCAGGGTGAAAGGCTGACTCGAACACTAATAAGCTCCGTCCGATTGAAAAAACGCTTAGGATTAAGAAAAGGATAAGGGCAAGACAGAGAAGAGGAAGAAGGCGGGGAGGAGCAGCAACTCTCTGTCCTTTTTTCGTTTGCTATTGCGTTTTTGTCCATTAACCTAGCTTGATTCACCACATGCTTGCAAATATGTCTTCTAGGCTATTTTCTTGGGAAAAAAATATATCTTCTAGGCTACACAACAAATTGTACTCGCAAAAGTAGGGACAAGAAAGAAAAAGGCACATTGAGTCCAGTGCCCCTCCCCCCCTTCTCTTTGTGAAAAGAGTACTGTCTGTATTGCTAAAGTGAAATGCTCAAATGAAGACACCAACAGAGTTTGATTGAGTGTCAAGAACGTGCAGTGGAACGTATTTCCCAATTGAATTCATATCTTATCTTACTTCTTATCTTATCTTACTATATATTAAGGAGGTTATCTTACTATATATCTTATCTTACTTCTTATTTTATCTTCTTATCTTACTATATATTAAGGAGGGAGAAGGGACCAAGCTTTCCACGTGTCATGTGAAGAGGGAATGGAGGGGAAGTTCTCAGAGTGCCATGCATTAGGGGAATTTGGGACTCAAAAAGGGCCTCATAAGGAGTGGATTAGCAAATGGATTAAGAACTGATAAGGTCTATAAAGGGTCCCATCACTCCCATATGAGTCCAAAAAAGTACACCTCCCTAGGTTTTGGTGGTCCCAAAAAGTGCACTTCCCTCTCCCACTTGGAGGATCCCCACCATGTGCAAGAAGTCCACCCTCTTTATACCCCAAGATGGTCCCCGCTCCTAAAAAGTATCTCGCGAGTACTACTCCCCCAAAAAATTAAAAATTTTCAAAAGTACAAAAAATGATATGAAACCCTTCTAAACCTTCCCCCAAACCATGCATATGCACCCAAATCCCTCTCCAACCCTTGAATCCTTCTTCTACTCATGACCACAGTCACTTTCCAATGCCTCAATCCTACTTCTTCTCACCTAATCACTTTCTAACCCCTGAATCCTTTTTCTTCTCACCATAATTATTTTTCATCGCTTTTCTAACCCTCTCATGGCTCCATTGCAAGATTCTCCTACAATGTGGTGCTTGGTAGTTGATAGTTAACAACAAAGCTATTTTGTAATCTAATTTTTAAAATTACTTTCACTCAGTAACTCAAATCTATTTTCTCACATTTCTTATTGTTCCATTTCAATGTTACCAACAAGAAGTAGAAGTGTTCCCTGAGTTACAAGCGCACGTGACAAAATGTGTTCTTGGTAGGTTGTGGTGGAGCAAGCAAGCAATCAAAGGGTGCAAGCTACATGGTGTAGAGGGCTACGTCTGGGGATTATGAACTACCTTCTCCCTGTAGCTTATTGGATAAACATTATTCAAATCTTTTCAAATATGTGCAAGTAATCTCGATTGGATTTCAAGGAACTTGGCCATTGATGGATAGAACATTGAGGCAATCAAAGGTAGAGGGAAGAATCTTCTTCAACGAGATGGAAGTGGTCATTCTTTAGCATTTACCACTATACCCATCAACATTTATCTGTCTTGTATGTGTTCTTTTCCTTTAGAGGACACCTATTATATTATAGTGTGTCTTAAAGTTGTAGCTTGGTGTAAAATCTACAACTCTCTCTTACAGACTTTTCCCAAAATCAATCATCTTCTCAGACATATTTGCCTTTCCAAAGTGCTCACTCTCAATATGTTGATGAAATTGTGATTACAAATCATGGAAGCAAAAATACAGTGCATGACCTATGGCCTCACAATGGGTACTCACAAAAAGTACACATATTATACTCTACAAGGTTGATCTACAAATTGTATTCATGGTTTATATATGTCCCATACGCACCCCTTTCACTTTTGCATGCATATGCATATTATACTCCAAGATTGATCTATTACATAAATTCAATCATATTTATTTCTTATGTATTATGTCCTTCTCTAGTTATTGTTTGTGTTTACACTAAAACCAATAAGAACAAATGTCACTCTTAAACTTTTAGAGACAATTTGTCATTACAGATAATTGTTACCTTATACAAGAATCATTGACATTATACATATGTATGCCCCTAACAATCTCATTGTACCTCAATTCAATAGCATGGATATGCATGGACATGTTCTATGCTTATGATACAATTGATCTACAAGTGTTGCTTCTTTTAGATGCTCAAATACTTTTACTTTTGGATGCCAAACATTAGGATATGATATGGATATCATTCATCGGGTCTTGATGGATATGTTAACTTTGAACCTTCAAAAGCTTTCCACTTCTTTTACAAAGAAAATTGAACATTTTTTTCCCACCCTTGTCCTATCCTGTCTTCTTACCAAATCTTTGCATGCTTGATTTCCACATAATTTAAATTTAAAAATGATGCATTGTGTTTATTACATTCAAATTTTTGGTACATTTAAAGAACTTTTAAAAATGTTATATAATTGACAAAAATTATTAAAAAAAAGTTTTTAAATACATATTCCATTATAATATCCCCTCTAACTTATATTATTCATGAGTCAAAGTTATTAATTGAATTAAAAGATCAATCTAGCTCTAATTATAAGTAATACCTAAGAGTAGGTCATTCCCAAAATGTTACTTGGAGTATCCCATCAAAGCATGTATTACTTGGGGGTTCAAGTTGCCAACTCCCATTCTATGTAAATAATAAATACAAGTGATCACATGCAATTATGTCTGATTGTTTTCAAATGTGATGTAATGTCCAAGACGTAAATATAACTTCCAAGTAGCTACATACATATTTCATATACACAACATAATGCATATTAATTTGTCTCATCCATTCATGAGGTGGTGTATTTTGGCACCATTAGGATTTATTAAGTAAATAAAGACTCATATCTAACTGAACCTACATAATCTTTAAAAGTAGTACATTTTCAAAGACCATATACCCGTTGATTTAAAATCCCAAACACAACACGTACATCTATACCTCATCCACAAGATCCCAAAGACAATGTACTACCTAATAAAGGAATTCATTTTAAAGGAATCCATGCCCCATCAGTTGTTTTGAAGACTTACATCTACACCTCATCGTCGATAAGATCCCAAAAACAACCTAGCTACTCTCATCCATGCACAACCTATTGTTCTTCATCATTGATTCATGTAGTAATTCAAAGTTGTCTTGGCTAACTAAATACAACAATACATTCTGAAAGAATTAATATGATAATTTATAGAACAAAATATAGATATCCAATGTGGTATAAAAAATTTATTGGTATATTCAATCAAATCATTTTTAGCCAATGTACATGAATGCTTCCATTCAATAAAAGATAGTATTACATCCATGTGCCTTTCCAATAACTTCTTGATATTTAACTTTTTGGTCTATAAAAGAAAACAATAATCATTGTAAAGCATGCCCCTGGTTGTGAATTCACTTCTCATAGATATTGTAGTAGCGGTGCTTGGCACGTCCCTAAATGATCAAATTTGATGCATCCTGACAATTGTAATAAGTAAATCATTAGTATTTCTTTAAAATCATTAACTTAGTAATAGAAATCAGAATATCTACAAAATAACTTCAAATCAAACAAAGCCTAGGAATCAATTTAAATCTTTATTGTGTCCACTACATCATGATCCATAGGAATCCATTTGCTTTTCTCTCGAGTTTCTCTCTCTCTCTCTCTCTCTCTCTCTCTCTCTCTCTCACACACACACACACACATACACACATAAAGCATGGGAATCCATCTCTCCCAGGCTCCCTCCCTCCCTCCCTCTCTCTCTCTCTCTCTCTCTCTCTCTCTCTCCCCACAACATAGTTCTCTTACCCTCGCTCCCATACAAGCCCCTTTTGAGCAATCCCAAAATGAAGTACTCCTTCAAAATGTGTCTTACATTTGGTCTAGGGGAAGAGGAGCACTTCATAAATATGGAAAGAATGGGAGAAAGAAAAGAGGAAGAGATTGAGAGGATGAGGCTAAGAGCAACAAGAGGTTATGAGGATGTTGAGAGGAGGCTAAATATAATGAGAGGGGGAGGATGAGTGGAGGTTGAGAGGAGGCTAAGTATATTGAGAGGGGGAGGATGAGTGGAGGTTGAGAGCAAGAAGCTGAGAGTGTCTCTCTCTCTCTCTCTCTCTCTCTCTCTCTCTCTCTCCACAACATAGTCCTCTTACCCTCGCTCCCATACAAGCCCCTTTTGAGCAATCCCAAAATGAAGTACTACTTCAAAATGTGTCTTACATCTGGTTTAGGGAAAGAGGAGCGCTTCATAAATATGGAAAGAATGGGAGAAAGAAAAGAGGAAGAGATTGAGAGGATGAGGTTAAGAGAAAGAAGAGTTTGTGAAGATGTTGAGAGGAGGCTAAATATAATGAGATGGGGAGGATGAGTGGAGGTTGAGAGGAGGCTAAGTATATTGAGAGGGGGAGGATGAGTGGAGGTTGAGAGGAGGAAGTTGAGAGGAGATTGAGAGGAGGAAGAGGTTGAGAGGAGGTTGAGGGGAGGTTGACAGGAGGAGGAGGCTGAGAGGAGTTTGAGAGGAGGAGGAGGAGGATGAGAGGCGAAAGAGGCTAGGAGGAAGGTTAGGAGTCAATGGGGATAGATTGAGGGGCCTCTTGGGAGGTGTTTCGGGGGTTGGGGACACTTTTGGAAATTTTTTATTTTTTGGAGGGGAAAAAAATTGTGATTTTGGGGGCCCACGGAGTGAGGGAGGAGGGTAGGGGGACCATGAAAAAGTCAAGGGTGGGAGTAAATGCCCCAAGAGGTGGTGGGGGAAAGAGGAGGCAAGTGGGAGCCTAGTGGGGACCAAGGGATATCTCTCCACCAATGACAGGCCAATATGGAATCCTCCATTCTTTTAATGCCCAAGCCTTCCCATTGGCTGGTTTACTAATCACAAATCTTAAGGGACTAATCCAAGAGGCCCTTTTTGAGTCCAAAATTCCCCTAATGTGTCACTTAGTTGGAGAGAGCACATGAGACCTCCAGTAAGGGAGTGGAGCATTCAATCCTATGCAATTTAAATTATCTGCCCATCTCTCCTACTCTCACGCCTCCAACTCCAACGCATTTCGTGCCTCCAGCTCTAGGCTAACTAACCTCCATGCCTCCACCTCCACCAACATCCATGCCTCTACCTTTCTTGCAGGGAAAATAGAAAAATGAGGCAGATTTCTTGCAGGGAGGTGATAGATTTTAGGGAGTGATGAGAAGCTTGAAACATTTTGGGAGCAATTGAGCTTAAAAGAGATTGTGGAGGTGGATTGGTGCAAGAACGGAAGAATTTGTGAAGATACGGTGGAGGATCAACTATGCCAGACATGAAACTGAGCAAGAACAACTAGGCAAAACAGGTGAGAAAGATCAACTATGCCTCTATCTCTGCCTCCGTCTCTTTAGCCATCTTCAATGACAGCTCTGCCACCATAGCTCATTTTGTGCCTCCATTGTGACCCCCTCCTTAGCGTTGTCCATCTCATTCACCACCTCCACCTGAATGATGAAGATTTCGACCCTTCCCCTGCTAAAGGCTATCTCCTTGATCGCAATGCCATGGTCAGCACTGACGTTGATATCAAGGGGAGTACCCTTAGTCCTATGCCTTCTTTGTTGCTGACATGGATGGCCTCAAGTCCTCTGACATCAAAGTAGTCATCATTAAATATTACCACGAGATGAGAGAGTGGTGGAGCTCTGGTGATGCCTCCACCTCCACTTGATGGTCATCTCTCTCTCGCCCTAGGGCCCATCGATAGGCAGCATCCAGAGGCAGATTCTAGCCTCTATCTGATGGATCTCCATCACCTCCCACTCCAGCCATTAGATAGACCTCCATTGCCTCATCATGGAATCGCTTACTGCACGAGCCTCATAGAAACGCAATAAGGACCCATACCTCGGTACATAAGCTTACATTTAGTGTTGCAGACACTGTACAGGAGTGCCAAGTCTCCTTCTACGTGTTGCATTTTTTACGTCGGGCCTTTTCTACTCGGAGAGCGTAGGCTGCTCGCAACCTTGTCTCCTCTAGCTTTTTGAGGTTACTAGACTTTCAACTAGCACGTCTTCCATGAGTCTTTCCCTCATGGCAAGACAGAGGCTAGGCACTACATACTCCATTGGCATTACTGCGTCTACCCCAAAGACTAACTTGAAGGGGGTACAATTTGTTGCCACCTTGTAGGAGGTCCTGTAGGCCCATAACATTGCTATGAGCTTATGCACCCAGTTGGTACGACTGGCTTCTACCATACATGTGATAATCTTACAACAAGTTTTGTTGGAGATTTTGGCCAAGCCATTTGCTCTGGGGTAATATGGCGTTGACTTCCTATGAATGATCTTAAACTCGCTTGTCAAGATTGCTATGGTTTCATTGAGGAAGCGGGTTCCTCGATCGCTGAGTAACTCCAACGGGCATCCAAACCACGTGATGACTTGTTCATATAAGAACTTGGTGGTGGATCTTGCATCAGACTTTACCATGGCCCTTCCTTTTACCCACTTGGTGAAGTAGTCAGTGGGCAAGGATGATGTATTGAGCCCCAGTCCCCTTAGCAGCTCGGCTTATGGGAGCAATGAAATTGATACCCCACTTCTCAAAGGGTTGGTTAGCCATAGTACAAAATCACTCAAACGAGCCAATAGACAAAAGCATAGACATGCCGAAGTATATACAACCTTATTTGTTACAAAATTTCCCTTTCAAAAAGGGTGATGCAAAATCGCTCAAACGAGCCGACAGACAAAAGCATATACATGCCGAAGTATTTCAAAAGATTGATCTCAAAACTGAGTCTCTAGAGAAGAAAAAATCTCATCTAGATGATTCGATCAATACTTTGAATTCATTGATTAACAAACTTTTTGAAGCTCGAGTTAGGATGGATATTCAAAGAATGGCTCTAAGATTATTTGAACCTAGTAATGTGGTAGTATGCCTCATGGTGAGCGCACTTTTGTCTTGATTAGTCTCAATATTGCTAATAAAGAGTCAATGAAACCACAAATATTCAATGGAGAGGAGAAAGATAAGAATAAAGGCACTCTTCACACCTTTGTCCTGTGTATTTGCATTAGTGGTTAGAAACCACCCACATGCAATGGAGAGGAGAAAGATATGAATAAAGATACTATTTAGACATTTTCTCCATAAATAGGTTCAAATTTTCCAAAGTCAATTTTTCATGCTAAAGATTGGTGATGGTGATTCAAAGTTATCTTTAGAAAACAAATCATACAAGTGGTGGATGGACTTGCATGATAATAAGCAAGTTCACAGTACTAGGTTATTTTTACAAAATTGTAACAATCCAAAACCAACTTTTTATGCTAAAGAAGTCATTTGGTCAACATAAGTATTGAAGGCTAGTTGTTGATGATAAAAAGGTTGAGAATATTCAATCATATGCGCTCAGTAAATTGCCTAGAAGTGAGCTAGAAGCTACAAAATTCCTATTCATGTTTAACAAATTCCTTGGGTTATTATTTTAAATCCATGAGAAATCATTTACAAAATAAAGCATTATTAAATTAATCAATCCATGCAAATGCACTTAAAATTCAATGTAGAAAACTAGGAGAAAACTATAACACTCTTGAAGATTCAAGAAATTAAAAGGTTTATATAGACGAGACATGGGAGACTCTTTGTACTCAAAAAAATAGAAATAGCTATGCTTGCAATTTTACATTATCATAAGTTTACAAGAAATATTGATCTAGATGACTCTTTGTACAAAGGAGTCTGTCACGGCCCTTTCAATAATTTAATTATGTCTTTACAATGAGTTAAGTACAAATGTGTGATGCAAACATATGCTTGTTTGAATGTCTGATTCATTGTCACTTGTTGCTTTGGTGCCATCTTCATTCACTCTCATCTGACCACCGTCACCTTTAGTCTTTATTACTACTTGAATGGTGTTATCATGGGCATTCTTCATTTGCGCTATCTCCTTCTACTTCCTCCTTAGCGAGCATCTTTAAGAACTCTTTAATGTGTGAAATAATTGGTTGCGGTATTTTTATTTTTTCTTCTGCATCATCCCCCATGTGCTTCTTTGTTTTCTTCATTCTTGATTTCCAAGATACTATGACTGTCTTTGTGGAAAGCTTTGAAACTGCTTCATGATTTGGGACCCATTCCTTTTTCAGACAACTAGTATACAATGTAATGTTATCCTGGTTCTCCTTCCTACCCCATGGCTCATACCATACCATTGTAAATGTTGTAGCTCTCCCTCGTTCATCCATGTTCACTTCCACCACTTTTGCACTTCATGTTCTCATGTTCATCATTCGATGGTCGAATTGCAACAAAACAATGGACGTCTATGTCTATTTGTGGCATAAACTCTCTCTTCTTTGGTTAACAATCGGACTTGGCAAAGCAACAACGATTCAAAATCATTTTCAAAGAGATGACAACCTGGGCGCAAGTCATTACCAACATTTGGCCAAAATAAAGGCCATTCTCTCTTAACATCATCTTCTCACATTTTCTCAAGGTCCTTTACCAATTGGTAGGCCTTTCTAATTACAACGGCAGTGTGTTCCTCCCAAGAGGGCTTCCAATCAGGAAATCTCTTCAGCATTTCCTCTTTGTATGTAATAAAAGCTTTTAAGGCTTCTATTTCACCTTTGGATTTCTCACTGAATTCTTTTATAGGAGCCCATGTTGGATTAATTTCTTTGCTCGGAATTGAAGTTAAGAGACTATAAGGTTCTTCAGGTTTCCAGGTTGTATCAAGAGAATAGTGTTGCCACTGAATTCTTTTATAGGAGCCCATGTTGAATGAATTTCTTTGCTCAAAATTGAAGTTAAGTGACTATAAGGTTCTTCAGGTTCCCATGTTGTATCAAGAGAAGAGTGTTGAAGTTAAGAGACTATAAGGTTCTTCAGGTTCCCATGCTGTATCTAGAGAATAGTGTTGCCATTGCATCACTGGTTTTTCCTCGGGGGGATCACTATGTATAAACCCTCTATATCACATGCGTTCAAGGCCTATATTTAAAGTCCCTTATCTATAAAAAATTTCATTAATAAAATGTACCCCTTTTCTTCCAAAACTATTTTAAATAGTCCCTTATGTATATTTATTTCTGTAAATTTTAGAAACAAATGAAATCCTTCTGTTGAATCACGTGATAGGGTTACATATGATGAGTGACCCCCCTGAGGGTTTTTCATCCTTTAAGAAAAGCAGAAATATTATGGAGCACTACCTTTTTGTATGAAAGGTAGAATAAAGCTCTTCTAATCATACATCCTTTCAACCATGGAGCATACTATACCTTCCTTGTGGCCATCAATTTGCCTCCACATTTTCTTATCAAGTCATCCATCGTCTCCATGTCCTTGTGTTTTAGCTCTCTTGAGATTGTGCTAAATACTTGATCGATATCCTTTAGGTCCACCCACCCTGTCTTGTGCTTACCCCCCTTAACATCCTCCCTTAGTTCATATCTAGGAGACCTAAGGAGCTCCCCCATGCGAGTAAGCATGGCATTTTGATCAAACTCAAACTCTTTAGGATTTGGAAATTATCTCTTGAGGGCTTTTATGCAGGCATTCTTGGCTTTATTGTCCTGTTGGTTCCAAGGTATGAATATATCATTGGGGAAGTGAGTGCTCACCAACCTTCTCATGTATCTTGTGGCTACATTCCCATCCTCATCCTGTATAACCTCCCCAATCCTATTCACTCTGTAGGAAAGGTCCTTGGAGGGCAAAACAAAATTTGAAGGATTCGCGGTGGATGGAGTAGTAGGGCTAGATTGAGGGGTGGAGAAAGCGCTTAAGGATTGAGGAGTAAGGGAGAGAGTGGGGGTCTCTAGGCTGCCTCTGCTTTGTGAGTGGAGAGGGCAAGGGACCTGATTGGTATTGGGTCTCATGACAAAGTGGAGACCTATAGGGATGTGAGTGTGTTGACTCGTCTACGTCCCTCAAGTCACCACAGTAGCCTCAACCCTTACTACTCTTCCTGGACCTACGATGGGTATGCCCATGTGATGACCCCTCAGTTGAAGGGGCTTTAAGGGACGGCTATTGAGTAGGAAAAGCCATCGATGGCCCTAATCTAGCCCCAAGGGGTGTAGGAGAGGGAATAGTTGAGGTCCTCTAGGATAGCAGAGAGAAGAATCTTACTGCATCTGCACTCATGGATGTGACAAACTCATTGGGACTCCCGAGGAATCCATGGGCCACTAGCAAAGGAGTTCCTCGAGGGGTAGTTGTAGGGGTAGGCCCAAGAGGAGTTGGCCCATGGGGAGTCCACCTTAGTCATAGGGGTAGGCCCCTTAGGAGTCGACTGAGTGGAAAGAAAGTCCTTTGGGGAGTACAACCCATGATGTCTCCTCCTACGAAGGGTCCCATGATCACAGGGTCCGTGCTCTCCGCACGTGCGACATGTTGGCATGTCTAATTTGGTGGGATTGGATAAACATAGACACAAATAAGAAAACAAACACAAACACAAGAGCAGGTAAGAAGTACAAAAAGCAATAAATACTTGTGATTTACTTAAAAGACAATTTACTACTTAAAACTCAAGTTCAATTTACTAAAATTGTGAAAAGACAATTTACTTAAGACTTTATCGTATATTATCATATATCTCCATAAGTTAAATATTACCATATGTAGAGCATATGTATCCAAAAGAGTATTTATATACCAAATTTGGGTCCAAAAGAGTATTCAGGTACAAATTTTATCTCCAAAAGAGTTTTCAGAGACAAAAATAAGAGAAAAAATAGTATTCTTAAACAAAATTTGTCTCCAGAAGGCACATTCTCCAAAAATTCCAAAAGAGAGGAGGATGTCTACTACTCTGTATTACTATCCGAGTACTTCCCTCCTCCTTACCACTAGACGGGTCACTTGGGACCTCATCTTCCACTTCTTCTAATATATAATTATATTCTTCTTGGACTATGTACTCACAATCCAAGAAGATGTCTACACAAACCATTTTGTCTTTGATAGTTTCCTCCTTGCTAAGTAATCACTCGAAGTAGTCTTTCCAAAGCTTACGGAGATCCCATAGGTTGTTTTGTCCTCCCTCAAAAAATGCCTCTCCATGTGCAATCGGTCTGGCCCCACCCACGCGTTAAAATTTACCCAATCTGCATCATGCAAAATCTTTTTTGCTACATGTGATAGCAGAGTTTGGATGTTGCAAATGACAGCAACATGGGGAACTGGGTTGGGGATTATGGAAGACTATCGTGGAGGACAACGCTCCATTTTTAATATGATTGAAAAAAAAGAACCAAATACGGGCATATAAAACACATTACAAATCATATCAAGGCACTGATTTAAGATCTATAAAAGAATTCATGATACAAACAAGCTACATTCACATTCACTTCTATTCAAAAAATTATATATATCACACAAGCCAATATATTTCAAAAAGATAATTCTAGGAAAATTTATTGCATCCACTCTCCTTTATTCCACAATCTACATCCCCTATCACCCTATCCGCTTTATCCTCCTTAGCCTTTGTACGTTTGATTCTTTGTTTTTCCCTTCTCCGCTTCATCCTCCCTCAATCTTTAAAGTATCCCCTCCTCTCTTCTTTGTCTCACCCCACTCCCTTGCTATATCCCTTGTCACACCACTCCCTTCTTGTTGTTTCCCTCCTTCCACTCCTTCCACTCTTCTACTCCTCATCGCTCTCGTGTCGCATCCTTCTCGTCGCTCTCTCTCTGCTACTCCCCATGGACCCCAAGTATGCTTACTATCATATCACCTTCATTATATTTTATACAATTTTAAATGATGGACATATAAAATATTGAATTTTACAACTGCATGTGGAATAGGTGGATCTCACAAAAAGAGATCTCTCTATTAAGCATCGAGAGGGCTAAGGTGGACTCCATTTAAGCTGTGTGCTTGCTTGCAAAGCACTTTCCCTCAAGCATTATGAAGACTCAACTGCACTTGCTTGTACAAGTAGTTGATGAGGTTGCCATTGCAGGAACCGTTCATAGTTGTTGGATATTTTCCCTTGAACGGTTTATGAAAACCTTGAAGTATTGCACCAACTTTGTACACTACCCTAGTGCATGTGATTGTGAGCTTATCCAAGGTTGGTATCAATATGCAAAGTCAGCACCAGCCTATGTTTGCAGTTGCACAGTGGGTAGGGAGCACATTAAGAAACATTTTGTTAATGACTTGTTGGACTATGCCTCTAGCTCTCTTCTGCTTTTGTGAATCGCTCAGTGGCCAAGATGGTTTAGATAAATGGAACATGTGATCTTTAAAAAAATGTTGATTTTCTTGTTGCTCTTTAGAGAAAAATTTAATGGGCCCTTGTTCTTGCAATCTACTAATTTGTCTTGTTTGTTATGGACATCGGTTCCATCTTAATGAGGAAGCCTGAATCAGTGGGAGCCTATCACAAAGTCTAGCTTGGTTTGTGTGGAACTATGTGGTTAGTCTATGCTTCGTAGGAAATTATGCTTCTATGCCATTGATGAATGCCTATGTTTATGCTTGCCTATGTTTCTATATGCTTCTATGCTATTTATGCTTTATGTTCCATATCTATATGCTTCCATATCTTTATGCTTCCATATCTATATGCTTCCATATCTTTAAGCTTCTATGGAAATTATGCCTGTGCTTCTTTGTGCCTATGTTTCTTTAGTCTATACCTATGTGAATGCCATTGTTTATGCTTCTATGCTTCATTGGGCTTAAGATGTATTTAAATTGGAAATACTTCATCTCTCTCTTGAAGCTACACATAAAGAAACATTGGAATAGCCTTGTCTATATGGTATGGCAGTATTTCCTCAGTATTTCTTTTATTTGCTTATGGTATGGCAGTTTCACTTTTATGTATTTCTTTCATTCACTTATGGTATGATATTCCACTTTGTATGATTCATGCCTATATATGCCTATATGCCTATTTATGTTTATGATTCTATGTTTATTCCTATATATATGCCTATTTATGTTTATGAGTCTATGTTTATGCCTATTCATATAACCATATGTATGTCTATGTTTATGATTCATGCCTATATATGCCTATATGCCTATTTCCATGTTTATGCCTATATATATGCCTATGTATGTTTATGATTCTATGTTTATGCCTATTTATGTTCATGATTCTATGTTTCTCTCTCTCTCTCTCTCTCTCTCTCTCTCTCTCATAACATTAAAAATTTAATTTATGCTTCTATTTCATTATGCTTATGTTAATGAGTATGTTAATGCTATGCTCATGCTATGTTTGCCTATGTTTATGCTTCTATGCCATTCTACTTCTACATTTTTGTATCTCTATGCCTATATTTCTATATGCTTCTTCTATATTCTTCTAAGTGTTGTCACATGGACATGTAGCTAGCATGTTCTTTCCCATCATTAATTATCTATTTGAGTCTTTCAGTTTTATTCTCGTGTGTGAGTGTGTGTGTGTTGCTTTTCATGAGAATGACTTGGATGTCTCTTCTCTAGAGGTGTTTTCCCAGTGCTTTTGGTTTTTTAGAATAGTCTTTTGTTGAGACTATTCTCATTTTAAAAACTTTTTCCTAATATAAATATTGTGGTTTCATTTTAAAAAAAGTATGTGTAAGTGTACACATACACATACACCTACATATAATATTAAGAGGATTTGACATTTTTATTGAAAACGACATAGCCTTATAGATCAAAATTTAAGAGCTAAGTTGAGTCGGTATAAGTCCTTGAAGGTCTTTCTAGTCAAATATTTATTGTTTTTTAATTGGAAAGTCATTATTTAAATGAGAAGGTCTAAGTTCATATTTACTTTATGATTATGCATATCTGTTATGTTTGAATAACTATTTAAATATTTTAAGAAATTGTATTTGAATTTTACTCCTTTGTTGTCTTAGCGCATAACTTTGAAATCCATAATTTTGAGAATCCAGTCTTAGTATGTAAGCAATTTAGCCTCGGGAGCACTCCGGTCTTTTGACACGGTCTGTAATTCCCCTAGTAGAATGCATAGACAATCAAGTTACACATGTAAGTAATCTAGCCTCAGGAGCACTCTGGTCTCTTGACACGGTCTGTAATTTCCCTGGCTAAATGTTTAGAGAATCAAGTCGTGCAATGTATAGTATTAAGAAATCTAGCCTCGGGAGCACTCTAGTCTCTTGACATGATCTGCAATTTTCCTGGTAGAATGCTTATAGAATTAAGTCATGCAAAGTATAGTATGTAAGCAATCTAGCCTCGGGAGCACTCCGGTCTCTTGACACGGTCTGCAATTTCCTTGATAAAATGCTTAGAGAATCAAGTTGTGCAATGTATAGTATGTAAGCAATCTAGCCTCCGGAGCACTCCGATCTCTTGACACGGTCTGCAATTCTCCTAGCAGAATGCTTAGAGAATCAAGTCATGCAATGTATAGTATGTAAGTAATCTAGCCTCGGGAGCACTCCGGTCCCTTGACATGGTCTGCAATTCCCCTGGCAGAATGCTCACAAGAATCAAGTCACGCAACGTATAGTATGTAAGCAACCTAGCCTCGGCAGTCTCTTGACATGGTCTGCAATTCCCCTAGCAGAATGCTTATACAATCAAGTTACGTATGTAATATTGTAGCCTCAAGGAAAACTCCGGTCTCTTGACAGGATCTGCAATTCCCCTAGAAGAATGCTCACAATAATCAAGTCGTGCAATGCATATTATGTAAGCAATCTAGCCTTTGGAGCACTCTAGTCTCTTGACACGGTCTGCAATTCCCCTGGTAGAATGCTCACAAGAATCAAGCCATACAAGATTCAAGACCTAGGGATTTGCCTTCATTCCTCTGATATTAAATTGAGCATGTACAAAATATAGTTTATCTACCAAATTGTGCAATCAATGCAAGTGATATGGATCTCATCGACGCTTGAAACAATATCCCAAACTTCTAACTAAACCTTCGTGTGAAATTCCATATTGTGCAGCAAAAGATGGATTGTAAAACTCTATAGGACTACTAAAGGAAGAATAGAATATATCCAAGAAACTATGCATGTACAAGTGGTGTATGGCTTCCTTTAAAGATCCACCCATTCCAATTATATATGTCAAAATAGCTCATTATTATTTTTACATATGGTCTCAAAATTGTGAGGGGAAGCATGGGTTCTTCAAAAGTTTGAATTGAAATATAGTAGAAATGGAATAAAGGGTGCTTTAGAAACTGAAAAATTGTCAGATGCATTAATAATTAAGATCTGAATTCAATAAAGAGGCTATAATATGTCATCGTTCTAAAATTGTGAGGGGAAGCATGGTTCTTTCAAAATTTTGAATTGAAATATAGTAGAAATGGAATAAAGGGTGCTTTTCAAATTGAAAAATTGTCAGATGCATTAATAATTAAGATCTGAATTCAATAAAGAAGCTATAATATTTCATCGTTCCATAAAATTTTCTTTTATATCATATGCATCTACCATTATGGTTTGGAAGTTAGGATATTCTAAAAATTTTTAAAAAGTGATGCAAATACATAAATATGAAAGCATATAAATTAAAGAAAAGTAAAGCGACATAAATTGAGAAAAAGGTATGGATTGAGTGATAATAAGCTTAATAACTTTGTGCACTTAACATGATTAAGTTGGATGCCTTTATGATGAGATGATACACACTATCTTTTCCTAATATAGAAAGTGGCATATAGGCAACATGATGCTAGTGCATGCATCATATTAAATATTAACACTTACACTAAATCAACATAATGCTACTACATGCATCATATTTAATATAAAAACTCCCATTAGATCAACATAAGGTTAAAGTTTGGGCCATTTTCTTATAAGTTTGTGCCATTTTATCCATAGTTCAATTCACGTTACTTCATGCAAATCTCTAATAGCTAGTGACAGTTTGGGAGCGTGCAAGGGAAACAAAATTAGATAAGGTGGAGTAAATATATGAGATTTTGGAAATTGAAAAGATCAAAAGTTGAAAATACGTTCTCTTAGGTACTAGTATGGGTGTAAAGCATGCATCTCCATGACATACAAATTAAAGGATTTTATTCAATTATACAATACTATTTCTCATAAGTAGCGTTTGTTTCAACTTACACTGAAATGTACAAGAGGAGGGCAAAAAATATAGGCTTCTCAAATTTTAAATTTATTGAAGGGATATAATTATTGATCCAAAAATTCACAATAGGGGTATCTAAAATATATAAAATGTGGTTACAGAGGGGTTTTTGAAATACCTTTTGAATGCACGTTGTCTAGCTAGGTTATGTAAGATGGACCCCTCGAGATTATTTGATGGAACTTTATAATATCTTGGGATTGGCAATCTAATAGACAAGTTCATTAAAGTCAATGTGTTGCCAATGTGCTGCCAATGCTGAGTCTTGAATTGTGTGGTTGAACTATTTCTCCTTCATAGTTAGATGTTCTGCCATCTTGGCCCTCCACTCGAGTGTGAACATCATGGCCATGAGCACTAACATCATCAATTCCTATTATTGCATCACTTATGGTATTGATCACTTCATTTTTTTTGCTTTGTGGTCCCATCTTGTCATTGTCAACACAAGACAAGTCGTCTATACCAGTGAGCATGTTTGAGTCACTTGCAACACAAGACAAGTCTTCTATACCAATGTGCTTGTTCAAGTCACTTGCAAGTTGCAACACAAGACAAATCTTCTAAACTAGTGAGCATGTTCGAGTCAATTGCAACACAAGACACATCCTCTATACCAGTGAGCATATTTGAGTCACTTGCAACCTCTCTTACATCAACATCACTTATTGTAGTGTCCTTGATACCTAAAAGAATGCTGCTATGGTAGTCTTTAGAGCTGCCATGATTTTTTAATTTTGAGCCCATTTGTGTAGTTCTTTTCTTCTCATAATACTTTCTTGTATCTTCCACCACATTGAAGGAAACTTTCTTAATAGTTAAATTTTATTTCAAGAAAGCTAACCATCATTTGAGAATGTTATGAAGCTAAAGATGAGATGTAGTATTAGGGACCTCTAGATGTGACATATTATTTATTGCATCCCCTTCACTAGTCAACTTAATTACCTCCACCATACAAAGAAGATTCTGAGCGTAGCCCTTAAATATTCCAAGTGCTAACACTTCTCCGGAACAAGAGAACATCTCAACTTTTTTCCCCTAGATAAAAGTTCTCTTGATATCTTGAAAGTATATCTTTGGAATGATTTCATCTCCGTCCCCAAGAGTTCTATCATTAGGGGAGAAATGGGGTCTCAAAAGGGCCTCCAATAAGTATTTTCTAATTTCAAGGGATTAGAGAGTGATTTGAGGTGTACCAATGAGAGTGCTAGAAGGTGTCGGGCAATGGTATGTTGAGGTGGAGGGTGGGCAAGCCTATAGAGAGCCCCTATTGGTTGCTCCCCTTACACTAGGGACCACCCAAACCATCCCCTGTCCCCTTAACCCATGTTTGACCCTCCTATTAAGTGCACCTCCCCCACATGAGCCCAAATCTTCCTTCAATGAGATGGTAGGCTCCTTGTGGCAGATTTTTCTTCTCCCCTCTCTCCTTCTAGGGCCTCTATTCCCCACTGTTCTGGTCCAGCCTGCCATTCTCTCCATTTTTGAATTGTGAGGCTACCCTCCCTTGCATTTGCCCTCTTCCCCCTCTTTCTCTGCTCCCTCCTACTTTGGCCTGCTTACTATAGCTCCTCTCTCTCTCTCTCTCTCTCTCTCTCTCTCTCTCTCTCTCTCTCTCTCTCTCTCCCCTCTCCCCTCTCTCTCCTGTGCCTCTATTGGTGTTGCTCTGTCCTTCTCCATCTCCCTCTTTTGTGCCTCTATTGGAGCTGATCTATCCTTGTCCTTCTCCTTCTCCTGTGCCTCTGTTGGTGCTACTCTATCCCTCTCCTTCTCCCTCTTTTGTGCCTCTGTTGGAGCTGCATTGCCCTGTGTAGGGGTGCCATTCTTGTTGTTGCAACCTCTGCAAGCATGGTGAGGAGCAAGGCTACAAGATCATGCAATGTTGTGACCTCTTGTGTCTTCCACAACACCAAAAATACATTTGATGAGTGGATCCCTTGCACCTACAACTTAAATCATTAGATAGTGATGAAAGGATTGGCCAAAGGTCCACATAAGCTTCCCAAGAGCAAGAGAGGTGATATCTTGCATGAGTGGAAGGGGCACATCTTGCAGTTCAAGTTTGGGAAGAAAGGATGGATCGCAAAAGTGCAACATGTCTACATGGGAAAAGATATGCAGCTTCCTCCATCATTTAATCAATCTAGGATACCATCACACTATGAGCCTTTCTATCGATGTACCTTTTTCACTTGTAAATGTAATGAGTCCATTTGGAAGTTTTGTGTTTGGTTTCTAAGAGCTCTTATTCATGGCAGATGTTTTCCCTTCGGACTTCGAGGAGTGGGAACCAGTTGAATCATTCATAGGAAAGTTCATTGCAATTCATGAGGATTTAGGTAAGCAAATGCATGTAGGGGAGAAGTTGGCCTCCTTGTGATTGAAGAATGTGTATTGGTATAATGCAGCATACATCACTCCAATGACATAATCAAGCTATGGTCAGATATCTGCAAACCATTGCACCACCACAACTTCAAGACATGGATTGCAGCAGCCAGCAATGTGGACTTGAGGACATTGCAATCGTACAAGGAAAAGATTAAAAAGAATGTGGGCATGGCCATGAAGTTTACATTTGGATCCAAATGGGAAGGGTTATCTTGGGTTATTTATGCCGCTGCACATTTTTGCTTCTTTATTTCAGAATATACATATGCATAGAAAAAAAACTATGTGGTCCTACAAGCGTGTAGATTAAAATTCTCTTGAAGATTTACTTGGAATGAATTGGGGAACCAGGTCAGGTGACCAAAAGGGTGGTGTTTTAATGTCATGCATGTAGAGACAATGCAGTTATTAGATACCATTTGTCATGCCAAATGTTGTATTTGTTGAGATATTGAGCTCCACTCGAGATATGCCAGGGTGACCGTTGGGTACTTATGTCACCGACTTGTTAGCTGGAGATGCGGTTGGTACACCGCCCATGAATAATAGCTGGATGACAGCTATCCTTATCTACACTAGTTCGTGGCTCAGTTAGTATGCCACCTTAGTTAGTTGAGTTTGGTTTGAGACCCACATATAGGGTTCTTCTATCTCTTTGTACTTGAGTTCTTTTGGCTTACACAACTAAGAAGAGGAAAACTGTTTTCAACCTCCACCTTTGTGTGTATTCCCCCATTGTGCATGTGAGAAAGCCGCAAGTGAGACTCCTTCCCTCTCTCCCATAATCTTCACATGGTATCAGAGCCTTGTTCGTGGTAAGGAGCTCAAGAAAGCAAGCCAAGTTCGTGGTGTCTTGGTAACAGGACCAGTGTTGCTTTCCTATTTCGAGTTTGGGAGCAAATCTCTGCAGGTAGCACAGCCAGAAGTGCAGGAGTGCACTGTTTCAGATTGAGACGCCCTTCGCGGTGTGGCGAGAGCGCAGTATATGCTGCGGGATTGGGCGAAGCCCTTAGTAACTTTATTTTTTTGATTCGAGGCCATTTCGGGGCCCGTTTTGAAGGCGGAAGTTCTTCGCAGGCACTCAGAAAAAGGCCTTGTTTTTTGCTGTGCGACCACTGCGCGGCTAGTCGGTGGAAAGGTGCCGCAGAAATTGCATCGTATGCCTGTGTGCAGAGATATTGGGAGTTGCAGATTCATGCCTATTGCCTGTTGATGCAAAATCGTCACTAGGAAGTGACTGTGTGGTGAAATACCACTCTTGTCGGTTTTGCAGATCTGCCCGTGTAAGGCAAAAGCTGTGTTTTTTGCAGTGACAGAATATTTTGCAGTGTTCTGTAATGGCATCTGATTCTCTTTCGTAGATTGTCACTGAAAAGCTTGACAAGAACAACTTCCAGGCATGGAAGTTTAGAATGACGAATTTCTTGATGGGAAAAAGCTATTGGGAATTCATTACAGGAAATGAAGAAGAACCTGTTCTTCCTAATGTTCCCAGTCAACAGGAAATGCAGGCATTCAAAGGATGGCATGAGAGAGCCAGGAAAGTTATGTACTGGCTGTCTATCAGTATTTCGGACTCCATGATTGTGCATATTCAGGATGCAAATACGCCAAAGGAGGCATGGGATACTTTGGCAAAAATGTATAGCACAAATACGCAAGCCAAGAAAATGCAACTCAAACAGGAGTTGCACAATGTGCAGAGAGAAAATTTGAGCATAAATGACTACCACATGAAAGTGAAGAAAATTGCAGATGCACTTGCTTCCATTGGGTCGCCAGTGGATGATGATGATTTGGTTTCTGTGACCTTGAATGGTCTAGGAAAGGATTATGCACAGTTCCGGACATCCATTGCCATCCGTGAAAACTTTCCTGATTTTGAGGAGTTGATTGCTCTTCTAATTTCTGAAGAGCAGAGAAATGGGGGTGCATCTTCTTCAGCAGGAACTTCAAAAGAAACTGTCTTCTACTCAAATGCTGGCAGAGGTAGAGGCAGAGGTAGAGGAGGCCGATCTGCATGCCGTGGTAGAAATCAGAATATGCAACAAATGCAAGAAAACCAGTCCTATGCAGGAGGACGTGGGAACTCTAGAGGCAGGGGGAGCCAAAGAGGCCGTGGTGGATGGCAGAGAGGCCAAAATGCAAAGAGCAATATTGAATGCTACTATTGTGGCAAAATGGGTCATATGGCTAAGGACTGCTATAAAAAGCAGAATGACATTATGAATGGAAAATTGCAGCAAGGCAATTATGCATCCTCTAGTAGACAGGGTGATGACAGAAATGAGCATTTGTTTATGGTGCAGCATATGACAAATTCTGTAACAAGTGTAAAAGAAAGCAATGATGTGTGGTATGTTGACTCGGGTGCGTCAAACCACATGACAGGTCACGCTGAATGGATGCAGGATGCAAGAAAAATGGAAAAACCAGGATTTGTGGAGACTGGTGATGATACTGCACATCCTATTGTGCAGATTGGCAAAATTCCTTTGTCTATGTAGGATGGGAAAAAGAAATACTTGTCTGATGTATTTCATGTCCCGAACATCACCAAGAACCTGGTGTCTGTTGGTGGTCAAATGGTTGAGCAGGGCTTGTAGGTTAGATTTAATCCTCATGGATGCTTTGTTGAGGATATGAAAAATAACGGTCGCTTGATAGCAAAAGGAAAGAAGAAGGGCAGGATGTTTACGTTGGATGCAGACATGCCTGAATTGAGTGCAGCAATGTTTGCACATGGGACCGGTGTAGTTGCAGATATTGATATCTGGCACAAACGCATTGGTCATGTTAATATACAGCGACTAAAATCAATGCAAGCCCAAAATATTGTTGCAGGATTGCCTAAATTCAAGGTTGCAGAAATGCACAAGGTTTGTGAAGCCTGTCAATTTGGGAAACAGGCAAGGAAACCTTTTCCTAGGCATGTTCAAGAGAGTAAAAAGCCATTGGAATTAATCCACTCTGATGTGTGGACTACAAAAGCTGCATCTATTGGAGGCTGTCACTATTTTGTCACATTTATTGATGACTTCAGCAGAAAACTGTGGGTGTATTTTATGAAAAAGAAAAGTGAAGTGTTTGGGCACTTCAAAGCTTTCAAAGCTATGGTTGAAAAAGAAACAGGCCTGCAAATAAAATGCCTAAGGTCAAATGGAGGGGGAGAGTACCTCTCAAATGAGTTTGCAAGGTTCTTGGAGGAGCATGGTATAAAGCAGCAATATTCATGCAGTCATACCCCACAGCAAAATGGAATTGCAGAAAGAAAAAACAGGCATATTGGAGAGGTATCTCGGGCTATGCTAAATAAAAAAGATCTACCATATTATTATTGGGCTGAAGCAGTTGCTACAGCAGTCTATATAATGAACAGGACTCCCACTGCAGCAATACATGGCATGACGCCAGAGGAGATGTATAGTGGTAGGAAACCAGATATTTCTCATTTGAAGATTTTTGGTTACATTGCCTATGTCCATGTGCCAGATGAGTTGAGGTCCAAGTTGGATCCAAAAGCTGAGAAGTGCGTCTTTATTGGTTATTCTCTGCAGCAGAAAGGGTATAGATGCTATAACCCTTCTACACGTAAGTTCACAGTGAGCAGAGATGTTGTTTTTGATGAGATGAGCAGCTGGTATAAACCAGTAAATGTGATGATTGATGTAGATGCACAAAATGGTAATGCTGCACAGAATGCACAGCAGCAATCACAAAATCTCAGTGGACCTGGAGTGTCCTCTACCAGTGGTTCACATACTTTGCCATGGACAGGCAGATTGAGATCACGAGAATCCCCTCAAAGCAATGCAGAGAGTGGTATGCAGGTATCATGAAAAGGAAAAGAAAAGGTAGATCAGCCCATGTATGATGTGAATGCAGATCACTCTTGTGTGGATGGTGAATCCAGTGGCTCAGAACAGAGCATTGATGATGAGTTGGGTATTCCTTCTGTTGTTACACCTGGAGTAAGGAAGACTAGGGATGTTTTGAGAGCACCTGGAAGTGAGCCTATTTTGCGCAGGTCTACCAGGGTTAGGTATCCTGTGGATAGGCTGAAATATGATGGATTTACAGCCATTCACTATGCCTATATGGTCAAAGTGATACAGGAACCAGAACCCACTTCTTTTGAGCAAGCCATGGGAAATGAAAAATGGGAGAAAGCCATGGATGAAGAAATGGATGCCTTGGATGCTAATGCTACATGGGAATTGGTGCCTTTGCCTAAAGGCAAGAATGCAATTGGTTGTAAGTGGGTTTATAAGATCAAGCACAATGCAGATGGTTCTGTGAATAGATACAAGGCAAGATTAGTTGTCAAGGGGTATGCACAGACATATGGCTCCTCCAAGATTTGGTAGAATTCAAAAGATACATTAAAATGAATAGTAGCTTCAATCATAAACATGGAGAATTCACAATGCAATAGTGTACAAAATGTAGATACATTTTATTAAAAAATATCAGCCCCCATTGCTCTTGTGTGGAAATCGTACAT
This sequence comes from Dipteris shenzhenensis, assembly GCF_047967505.1. Taxonomy (NCBI): domain Eukaryota; kingdom Viridiplantae; phylum Streptophyta; class Polypodiopsida; order Gleicheniales; family Dipteridaceae; genus Dipteris; species Dipteris shenzhenensis. Next base: position 17,761,210 of record NC_141600.1, read on the forward strand.
TGTCCTTGTACCCCTATGCTATCTCCTATACCACACATTGGAAGGGAGCGCGCAAGATCAGGTTGTTGATGCACAACAAGACAAAGCACCCATAGACACGCACACAGATGCGTTTACTAAACTAAATAAAAAACTTATGGGCACGTCTATTTACGCGTCTAGAGACCCGCATCTAACAGTGCGTAGACATACGCACCTATAGACGTGCATTTAGACGCCTAAATAGATGCTCTGCTTAAAAATTTTAAAAATAGATAGATGCATCGTTAAACATGTGTATAGACGCATTTTTAAACGGTCTTATAAACGCATTTATAGACACGCAAATAGACGCTTCTTGAATAGATAGACGCGTATATAGATGCGTTTATAGACGCACTGATAGACATGCTTTATAATATATTTTTTTATGTTGTGTATGTTGTGTATGCTATATAGTTACAAGAATCCCATTTCCACATTGTGTAATTCAATTCTTACATCCAACCGCATTTTAATTATAATTCTAAATAAAACATTACAACTCCAAAACGTAATAAAATTGAAAGCTCAAAAAGTGCTTGTATGTACATATAGCACGAAGCTAAGCCACGTCATGTGGCGTCAAGTACAAAAGATAAGAGGAGTGTATATACAAGAGGCACGAAGCCAAGCCAGTGGCTTTAAGTACAAAAAAGAGTAGCTAGCACTACTTCTACGACTAATCTATGTTCTCCACATCCTTGCTCCCTTCCATGCTCCCTTCTGCGCTCCCTTCTGTGCCTCTCTCCTCGTCTTCTTCCTCGTCGTCTTGTGCACGGGCCTGTAAACAAGGGACAACGTATATCAATGTATGAAAAATCAAATCTTTACTTATAATATTGACATTATTTAATTACTTTCAAATACCTTGGGGGCTGCTCCAGTAGCCCGGGTATACTGCTCCTCAATAATCAACCCGTCATGATAGAATTGCCTCCATGTATCTCCTCTGCGATGGTGGCGGTGGTAAGCTATCTCAACAGGAGTAGGGTATCTGCCCACGATCTCAAGCTGCAAGACGACACAATTTGCGAAGGGATTAGTACAAAGAAACAACCTCCTAATAAACTACATAAGCAATATAATTTGAGATCTATACTTACCAATTGGGCCTCCCATGATTCAACACCCTCTACTCCAAAATGCACGCTTCCATATTGCTCCATCTGGATCCTTCGTGCCTCCATGTGCTGCAGACTTATTGCATGCTTAATAGTGATGTGATGAAAAGATGGGTGAAAAGATATGAGGATGCAAAGGCAAGAAGACAAGAAGAAAGGGCCCTCTTTCGTACACACCACGGATCTCGTGTGCCATACCCTCAGTATCTAAGAGTACTTCCAAAGGATATTCATGTGGATTGGCTACTTGATGAAATGGAGAAAGCAAAGAAAGATGAGGGGATGCATATCACAATGGAAGAATGGGAGTATGCTAGGGGATGCATGAGCAAGGTCGGTATATAGAATGTTATGCATAAGTTAGGAGCTTTGAATAATTTAGATTGCTTATTTAATTGATTTTTTCTTGGTGTAGTGCACTATGTTCAATTCTATATGGTGTGAGGGCAAGCATTTTTGAACACAACGGATTGATGATAAGAGAAACACACAAGATTGCAGCATCATTGCTAGCTTTAATGAGGGAGCCAATGGAGCCATGGATGATTATTGTGGCATAATCCAGGATATTATTAAGCAATTTGACTTTCGATGCTTCTTTGTGTATGTTTTGGATGTAAAGTGGTTTAAGGACGTGGTGGACAGAGGCCCTAATGCAACAATCAAATGACGTGGGTGTAAAGTGGTTTAAGGACGTGGTGGACAGAGGCCCTAATGCATGTGGCTTTGTAACTATTGACTCCACAAAGTTTTGGCAAAGTACGAAGGACACACCAGTACTACCGCAACAATGTGAACAGGTACTGTACACACATATAAAAATACTCGCTTTTAAATATTTGATGTAAGAAAAATAACATGATTGTATTTGTGTTTGAATTAGGTTGTCTATCAACCAATGGTGGATAATAATAGATGGTGGCATGTCATACCTATTATGCCACGTTCCAAAGTGATGTATAATACATTTACTAATATGGAGCGTATGGAGGATGATCATGGCCATGGACGTGATGATGACCGTGATATGAGAGAGGAGGATGATCATGAGATAGGAGATACAGATATTGAGGCCATTACCCGTGAGGATGAGCCTACCATTGGTGATGCTGATTTCGATGAGCACATGAGTAGCACAAGTAGTAGTGGGTTGAATGTACTTGTAGATCTAAACACTTGTTTGGATTTTGAAGTAGATAGTTTGGCAAGGGTTGATCTCATTGAGGATGAGATTGAGCCATAGCCCATCATTGGTATTGGCAAAACTATTTTACATATTGTCTCATTCTCCTCACCTCACTTAATTCTTGTATATGTGGGCTTGCAAAAAAGCATTGATGTTTTTGTTAAAATTATGTGCTTTGGTAATCATGGGCAATGTTTGGAAAGCAATGATGTACACCAAAATCTCACTTTTTGTATTCTCTGGTTTGCATCTAAATATGCGTCTAATTCCTAGTGTAAACATGCAAATAAATGCCCTAATACATGTGCAAATAGATGCGCTGATACACGCAATGTTAGACGGGCCAATATTTTCTCAGTTTAGATGCGCAAATAGACGTGTTAATACATGTGCAAATAGACACGCTGATAAATGCAATGTTAGACGGGCCCATATTTTCTCAGTTTAAACGCACAAATAGATGTGTTAATACACGTGCAAATAGATGAGCTGTCAGACGTGCTATTAGATGCACCCATAATTCCTCTACTCAAGCAATGCCTATAGATGCGCCCGCTATTTTGCACGTCTACCAAGTGCGTCTATAGTTGCTTTGTGTTGTTGTGATGGTCTTCTGCATGTGTCTGATCTCCCTTAGGGCCCGTGCTCCTAGCTTTGCTCTATATGCCTTCCTAACGCTTGGTGGAGGCTGTCGATGTACCCAAACATGGTTCCACGGCCTCTTGTCTTCCTTGAACTTCTTGTACTGCTCTTCTCTGCACTGATCCTCCTCCGAGTCCTCCTCTCATGAATCTCTTAAGCTTTTTCCTCTTTTGGGATGGGGCTTCCTCGATGTGTGCTTTATCCTGTTTACAGGCACAGGTACCATGTCCATGGTGGGCTCTATCACCGAGAGAGGGAAGATCGTGCCCTTTCTTGCAGTCTGTTGACCCCTATCCAGAAGCCTCTCAATATCTGGAGGTTCTCAAACACCTTTTGCTCAATTGGGGGAGTCCTCTCATGGGGAGGGGAAGGCTCATGCTCTTGGGACTTGGGAGTGGGCTCACGAGATTGGGGAGTGGGCTCACGCGACTTGGGAGGAGGAGAAGGCTCATGGGACTAGGGAGTGGACTCACGGGACTTGGGGGAGGACTCATGAGATTGTGGAGAAGAAGGCTCACGAGAGTCGGGGGAGGGCTCACGAGAGTTTGATGAGGTGCCACCAGACACGGATAGGTTCATGTACGCAGACACCATCGAGGTGGTGGAGCTAAAGGAGGAAGAGTGGAGGCGGCATCTTGTGGATCTAGCAATGTTCTTCACTCATGCCATTGAATAATGGGAGTTAGGGTTTTTAAAAAAGTTTTATATAGGCCCTTCATCTTTTAACACCCCTTTTAATTACGTTTAGGGTTTCACCATGCCCCCCGTCCTCGCCCTAACCCCTCCAAACCCCCCCCACCCTCATTGCCCTCCCCCCTACTTGCCCTGCCCACACTTGTTGCCCTCCCTCATACCCCCCATCCCGCCATCGCACCTGTCCCCCCCTTCCCCCCCTCCCTTCCCCCACCCTTGCTACCACTCCCCCACCCTTGCCCCTTCCTTCTTGTGCCCCTTCCTTCTTGTCCCCCTCCTTCACCCTATCCCCACTTTCCCCAACCTCGTTACCTCACATAGACCTTGGACTCCAAGAGTGAGTACATAAATTGTGGTCAAAATAAGCAAAATATTCAAAAGTGAGTACACAAATTGTGGTTAAAATAAGCAAGATATTCATTTCATAACTGTATAAAATTACACCATAGCTTCTGTTCTTGGTTGGATGCATCTGCTCCCTTCTCTCACTCTAGCTTGCAACCAATGTGTGACTCCTCGACTCCCTATGCATGCTTTCGAAGCACTAATATTCCCAACCTGGCAAAGCAATTTTATCAATGATAGCAAGCACTCAAATGAAGAGGTCGATTGATGCAACAATGAAAGAGGTTACAAAGTCACTTTGCAAAGATAGATTTGTAGAGCAAGATGGCCATGGTATCCAAGTAAATATCATGGGATGTACAAGGCATAAGAACACCAAAAATTCATTCAATGGTGTCTCCCACATGTCTTGAATAGTGTGGTACCTTTGTCCATACTTTAGCTCTCAAAGTTGCTACTTCAGGATGAGAAGCCTTATTGGTCATGCATTCACACAATGCTTTCCAGTATTCCCAACCCAAATTGCTTTGAGACAATGTATGTTTGTCTTTGTCGAGATTGTGGTTTGATAGGAATCTCCTTGCCTTCCCTCCACCCATGGATACTTTTGTAGGAAGATTCTCTGTTGCCCCAAACATTTTCTTATCCTCCTTAAGTTTGACATGTCCTGCATGGAATCCCATCTCTGACATCAACTTCTCAGCTTCTGCAATGCACCGTGTGGATACTTCTTACAGAATTAAATTCCAAGCATAAAAAAGATGCAAATACAACAACTTATCAAGTACGCATAGTTCTACATGCAAAGTACATATGTGTACTCTCCTCGGGGGGGTCACTATGTATAAACCCTCTATATCACGTGCGTTTAAGGCCTATATTTAAAATCCCTTATCTGTAAATTTTTTCATTAATAAAATGTACCCCTTTTCTATACAAATCCGTAAATATTTTCCAAAACTATTTTAAATAGTCTCCTTAGAGCATTAGGCTCTCACTTTGTACCCCTCTTCTTGCTTTTGATGTTTTGAATAAAGTTCATGCTTCCTTTTCCTCATCCTTCTTCCATCTCCTCTCTCCTCGCTCTAAAGCTTAGTATACCCACATGAGTGAGTCATTTCTAGATTTGTGTTAAGAGTATTCTCTACTCCCCTGGGCGACCTCAATTTGCCATGTATCTGGGAAGCTACTTCTCTGCTGAAGAAGATCGTTGCCCTTTCCATAACTGCAGTCGGGTATGGATAATTTTGACAATCTTCCGTAAAATGGTCATAACTTTCTACTCCGAGCTCCGTTTTGAATGAAACTTATATCAAAATCTTCATCTTTTCAAGATCTACCTATTGATTTATTCACATACTTGTTCCATTTAGTAGAATAAAAGTTATTGTTGTCTAAGTGGTCGGGTCTGTTGTTTGGAGCAGTTTTGAGAACCTTTCGTAAAACCGTCATAACTTTCTGTTCCAAGCTCCGTTTTGAATGAAACTGATATCAGGATCTTTGTCTTTTTGAGATCTATGTTTTGTCCCAACCGTCCAATTCAGCCAAATCAACCCTATCAATTCACACCTTTCACAGCAGTTCACATTGTGTTGAGTCCAAAGATGTTCTTCCAACAACGGCTCGCCCTTACTTTTGGGGCTGACCGATTAGCTCAAATCAATGCTTCCCCTCAGCCTTTCTTATTTCCAATACTAGAGTACAACCTCACCTTTGACATCTTTATCTTTGTTTTGATCTGAGAAGATAGATAGTGAGTGTCTCTTTAAGCTTCATCTAATGCCCAAATCTCTTCTCTCTTCATTTGTGGGTTGAGACGTGACCAAAACCAAACCCCCAGTTTTGTGTCACAATACCTTGATCGTTTGATTTTGTCATATAATATTAGTCATTTTTTAGGCCATACATGTGTGTATGGTGCTTGTCTTTCTGCATTGGGTCGTATCACTCGGTTATAAGTGCGGTTAGATCAGTAAGTCTACATTTTGACATTTGATCATAATAATCGACTTTCAATGTCATTTAAGAGCTCCTTCTCCTTCTTTTCAAGTTAGAATGACTTTGGAAGGTGGTGAATTTCTTGTGGTTTGTGTGTTCTTTTGAGTTGCAAAATCGGCAAGAGCAGCAAGAGCTCAAGGAATGTCACAATAGTTACTATTAATATCTTGTCTCTATCTTGTAAAGATAATCCATAAGGCTCCTCTATCTTCTCCAAAGCTCCTCTATCTTCTCCAAAGATGCTCTATCTCTCCAAGGTTCTACTCATCCTCTCTAGGCTTCTCAATCCTCTCCATAATCCTCTCTATGGGATTATCTCAACCCTTGTTACCGGTTGTCCACATGCTGCTCCTTTTATGGCAATTGCATTTTCATGGAATCTCTTATTACTACTACCTTCTCTTAGAGATAAACTCAGTTTTAGGTGTTGAGAGATGTCATAGTAGCTCATTCATGCTAGGCTTCATAAGATTTTATGGTTTTCAACCTTGGAGGTGATAGCATAGTTGTTTTAGATGTGAGTTTGGACATGTTTTAATTTTGGATTCATCTCTTAGAAAATCAGGCATGTACCACTCTTGACCTTGATAGCATGCAAGAACACAGTAGTTGCTAATTGATTATCTACCCTATGGAGTGGAACAAATGCAAACCAAATGAAGGACTTTCAACAAAAGGAGAGTAGTAGGTCCAACTTGTATGAACATGTCACTCATAAGAACACTTAGATATGAGACAATGAACTATCAATCTCGTGAAATAGTACCTCACGCATGTACTCATACGTATAACAAACTTGCTACTAAAATAACTAAGTTTGAAGCCTGAAGATACCTTTCAAATCTACCTTATACCCTACTCAACTACGTGATCTCAGTGGCATCTTTGAAAGTATAGCAATGCCCCAATGGGGTCATATTATAGAAGAGAAGCTAGTCTTTCCCCTCCCTCTAAATCTAGACATCGAGGCCTCAAAGGCAGGTTGACCTAGTCTATTAGATAGTTAATCAGGCTTCCAAGTTGACTTGTAGGTCTTTTTGGAGTGTGTGTGGTGACCTCCCCATTTGTGAGCCCTCAAAGCAAAGGGGATGTGCACTTGTGTATGTTACATGACATGTTAGCATTGATTTAGGATGCCACAAGGGTTGATTTGAGGTGGAACATAGAGCTACCACATGGACAACACAGTGGTTGTCATGCTGGCAGCATACAAATAAAGAAAACACAAGAGAAGGGGTTGCCACATGGGTAGCACGTAGGTTGCCATGTGGGTAGACCGTAGTATAATTAGAAGAATTCATGGCCATAGCGACTTTAAAGTAGTGATGTATCTCTAACATAAGGACTTTTAAAATTACTTCATGCTGGAAAAAAAATATTTACATTATAGGATTTATAAATTTGAATGTTTTTTAGAGAGGGGGTGTAAGGAAATGCAAAAAATAGGTTACATAGGGATTTAGAAAAGAATACTTGAACGCACATGATATAGACATATTACACTAAGTGACCCCATTAAGCCCAGTGCTTAGCCAAGAGATTGGTCCTAGCCCCTACGCTCACAAGGCGATGGGACTAGATGGGACCAATCTAAGGTCAGGTTCCTGGATTCTTTCAAAGAGAGAGATAACGGCTTTTTCTTTGCCTATTTGATTTAAACTCCACTCTAGCTTTCACACAGTTACAACACCCCTCATATGTATTACATGAAATAAAGCTAAAAACTAAGTTCAATTTGATTTTAAGTTCACTCTATGCATTCACATAGTCACAACCCCTCTCTTATGCATTACATTGAAAAAAACCTAAAAACTAAGTGTTAGATATAGACTTTCCGATAACCATTCACATGAGGTTCAAATGTGCCACATGGTAATAGTAAAGATAGATCTCTATCCCTTCTCTTAAACCCCATTCAGTTCTTGGCCAAGGGATTGGTTCTTGGCCCCTACGCCTATTAGATATGCTCAATGCCCCACCCTCTTAATAACCACCAGTGGTCCAAGGTGCTCAAGTTGTAAGGCCCCCATATGAGGAGAAGCCATGTGTGAGCCCGAGACACTGGATGGATCCTGACATGCATATCAGATGAGGTCTATCAATGAGACTATTGATGGTAGAAAGGTGATTGTGTGGGAGCCCCTTACCACTAGCTGGCCCCTAGCTGGGGGGTCCCACGAGGGCCAACGGACCCCTGGTGGGGGTTCGGGGGTGGGAGCCCCCGAGGCGATGGTATAGGAAATATTCCCTGAATATTCCATGGACAACTAGTCGGTTCCACCGACTAGGTTGACTGGTTGGCTCCACCGACTAGGTTGACTGGTCGACTCCACCGACTATGTTGATCCGACTACCGCCCTCATAGCTATAAAGAGGTGACCTCACCAATCCATTGTATCATATCAGTTCAGATCAGATCAGATCTTCCAGCTAGTAGCTCTTCACCTAGTACCTGTCTAGATCGCCATCTAAGCTCCACTGAGGGAGTGCACGGGTGGACGGAGCCATCATCTGTACTACATCAGTATTGAAGGAAAAGTTTGTTCCTCTCCAGTTTGCTATGTACTCTCTATTCTTTGTTCAATTTCTATTCTACTGCGCCATGTAATTTAACATGGTATGAGAGCCTAGGCAGCTCTAAGGATTGAAGAATAGAAGAAAGCCAAGGGCTTCAATAGCATACAGAGTGATGGCAATAGGAAGCGGCTCCATAGGAAGCGGCTCAAGTTCAGCAACTGCTACTGCACCAACAATCCAGGTGTTGAGGATTCGCCCACCAGCCTTCACTAAAGGTAAGCTAGATGGTATGAACTACACTCTGTGGAAGTTTAAAATTACTACTATTCTAAATTCATATGAGCTTTTGGAGATAGTACTCGAGACTGACCTAGAACCACAAGGAACCCCCGACCCAGCAAATCTGTGGAGTACGATACCTCCTAATGCTGACCTTCTACAAGCTTGGAAATGCAGGAATGCAAATGCTCTGTGTGTCCTGGTTACAAGTACTACTATTAGTGTTTTGACCTTGATTCAGCATACATCTAAGGCAACTGTGACCTGGTACATATTGAAGAGTTAGTATGAGACATGGAATCAGATAAGGATCCAAAACCTAGAGAATCAGTTCGTAGTTGAGAAGTCTAATGAAGGAGAGACATCAGAGGTGTTCATAACCCAAATCAAAAATATGTGTGACCAGATGGCTGGTGCTGGGATACAAAAGACCAGCAAAGAGCTAGCTCAGCGGTGTCTCTGGATATGTCCACCAAGGTTTGATGGACTGGTAATAGCGCTTAACACTCAGGTGAGACCCCAACCATTGTCATTTGAGGAGTTTTGTGCTTTACTTATGGAGGAGGAATTGAGGCTTAAGGCTCAAGATGGAGGTAGCAATGGGGATGCTGCTTTCTCTGCCATTGCGAAAGGCAAAGGTGGTTCCTCCACCAAAGGTGAGTCCTCTACTAGTGGTGACAAAAAGAAGAAGGGCAGCAAGAAGAAGTTTTAGGGAAAATCCTTCTACTGCAAAAAGAAGGGCCATATGATTGCAAATTGGCGAGTCAAGAAAGCAGATGAAAAGAATGGTATCTTGAAGTGTTGAGATATCGAGCTCCACTCATGATATGCCAGGGTGACCATTGTGCATTTATGTCATTGACTTGTTAGCTGCAGATGCGGTTGGTACACCACCCATAATAATAGCTGGATGACATCTATCTTTATGTACTTTAGTTAGTGGCTCAATTAGTATGCCACCTAGCTTAGCTAAGTTTGGTTTGAGACCCACATATAGGGTTCATCTATTCCTTTTGTACTAGAGAGAGTTCTTTTGGCTTTCACAACTAAGAAGAGGAAAATTGTTTTCAGCCTCCACTTTTGTGTGTGTTCCCCCATTGTGTATGTGAGAAAGCTGCAAGTGAGACTCCTTACTTCTCTCCCACTCTCTTCACATGGTATCAAAGCTCATGGTAAGGAGCTCAAGAAAGCAAACCAAGTTCGCAGTGTCTTGGTAAGAGGATCAGTGTTGCTTTCCTTTTTTGAGTTTGGGAGCAAATCTCTGCAGGTAGCATAGCTGGAAAGTGCAAGAGTGCACTGTCTCATATTGGGACGCCCTTTGCAGTGCTTCTCAACTTTTGGATCCAACTTGGATCTCAACTCATCTGGCACATGAACATAGGCAATGCAACCAAAAACTTTCAAATGAGAGATATCTGGTTTCCTACCAGTATACCTCTCCTCTGGCATCATGCCATGTATTGCTGCAGTGAGAGTCTTGTTAATTATGTAGACTGCTGTAGCAACTGCTTCAGCCTAATAATAATCTGGCAGGTCTTTTTTGTTGAGCATGGCATGAGATACCTCTCCAATATGCCTGTTTTTTGTTTTTGCGAGTCCATTTTGCTGTGGGGTATGATTGCATGAATATTGCTGCTTTATGCCATGCTCCTGCAGGAACCTTGCAAACTCATTTGAGAGGTACTCTCCCCCTCCATCTGACCTTAGGCATTTTATTTGTAGGCCTATTTCTTTTTCAACCATAGCTTTAAAAGCTTTGAAATGCCCAAACACTTCACTTTTCTTTTTCATAAAATACACCTAAACTGTTCTGCTATAGTCATCAATAAAAGTGACAAAATTATGACAACCTCCAATAGATGCAGCTTTAGTAGTCCACACATCAGAGTGGATTAATTCCAATGGCCTCTTACTCTCTTAAACATGTCTAGGAAATGGTTTCCTTACCTGTTTTCCGAATTGACAGGCTTCACATACCTTATGCATTTCTGCAACCTTGAACTTAGGCAATCCTGCAATAATATTTTGGGCTTGCATCAATTTAAGTCGTTGTACATTAACATGACCAATGCGTTTATGCCAAATATCAATATCTACAACTACACCGGTCCCATGTGCAAACATTGCTGCACTCAATTCAGGCATGTCTGCATCCAACGTAAATATCCTGCCCTTCTTCTTTCCTTTTGCTATCAAGCGACCTTTATTTTTCATACCCTCAACAAAGCATCCATGAGGATTAAATCTGACTTGCAAGCCCTGCTCAACCATTTGACCAATAGAAACCAAGTTCTTCTTGATATTTGGGACATGAAATACATCAGATAGGTATTTCTTTTTCCCATCCTGCATAGACAAAGGAACTTTACCAATCTGCACAATAGGATGTGCAGTATCATCACCAGTCTCCACAAATCCTGGTCTTTCCATTTTCTTTGCATCCTGCATCCATTTTGCATGACCTGTCATGTGGTTTGATGCACCTGAGTCTACATACCACACATCATTGCTTTCTTCTGCACTTGTCACAGAATTGGTCATGTGTTGCACCATAAACAAATGCTCATTTCTGTCATCACCCTGTCTACTAGAGGATGCATAATTGCCTTGCTGCAATTTCCCATTCATGATGTCATTCTGCTTTTTGTAGCAGTCTTTAGCCATATGACCCATTTGACCATAGTAGTAGCATTCAACATTGTTGTTTACATTTTGGCCTCTCTGACATCCACCACGTCCTCTTTGGCTCCCCCTGCCTCTAAAGTTACCACGTCCTCCTCCATAGGACTAGTTTTGTTCAATTTGCTGCATATTCTGATTTCTGCCACGGCCTCCAGATCGGCCTGCTCTACCTCTGCCTCTACCTCTTCCAGCATTTGAGTAGAAGACAGTTTCTTTTGAAGTTCCTCCTAAAGATGCACCACCATTTCTCTGCTCTTCAGAAATTAGAAGAGCAATCAACTCCTTAAAATCAAGAAAATTCGCACGGATGGCAATGGATGTCCAGAATTGTGCATAATCCTTTCCTAGACCATTCAAGGTCACACAAACTAAATCATCATCTTCCATTGGCGACCCAATGGAAGCAAGTGCATCTGCAATCTTCTTCACCTTCATGTGGTAGTCATTGATGCTCATATTTTCTCTCTGCACATTATGCAACTCCTGCTTTGAGCTGCATTTTCCTAGCTTGCGTATTTGTGCTATACATTTTTGTCAAAGTATCCCATGCCTTCTTCGGTGTGCTTGCATCCTGAATATGCACAATCATAGAATCTGAAATACTGATAGATAGCTAGTACATAACTTTTTTGGCTCTCTCATGCCATCCTTTAAATGCCTGCAACTCTTGTTGATTGGGAACATTAGGAAAAACTGGTTCTTGTTCAGCTCTAGTAATGAACTCCCAATGGCCTTTTCCCTTAAGGAAATTCATCATTCTAAACTTCCATGCTGGGAAGTTGTTCTTGTCAAGCTTTTCAGTAACAATCTATGAAAGAGCATCAGACACCATTACAGAACACTGCAAAATATTCTGTCACTGCAAAAAACACAACTTCTGCCTCACAAGGGCAAATCTGCAAAACTGTCGAGAGTGGTATTTGACCACACAGTCACTTCCTAGTGAAGATTTTGCATCAACATGCAATAAGAATGATTCTGTCACTCCCAATATCTCTGCGCACAGGCATACAATGCAATTTTTGTGGTAACTTTTCACCGACCTACAGAACAGTGGTCGCACAGCAAAAATAGGGCACTTTCCTGAGTGCCTATAGAAAACTTCCGCCACCAAAACGGGCCCCGAAATGGCCTCAAATCAAAAAAATAACGTCACCCACAACATATACTACCCTCTCGCCACACCGCAAAGGGCGTTGCAATCTGAGACAAAGCACTCTTGCACTTTTTGGCTGTGCTACCTGCAGAGATTTGCTCCCAAACTCGAAAAAGGAAAGCAACACTGATCCTCTTACCAAGACACTACAAACTTGGTTTGCTTTCTTGAGCTCCTTACCATGAACCGAGCTCTGATACCATGTGAAGAGAGTGGGAGAGAAGTAAGGAGTCTCACTTGCAGCTTTCTCACATACACGCTGGGGGAATACACACAAAGGTGGAGGCTGAAAATAGTTTTCCTCTTCTTAGTTGTGAAAGCCAAAAGAACTCTCTCTTAGTACAAAAGGAATAGATGAACCCTATATGTGGGTCTCAAACCAAACTCATCTAACCTAGGTGGCATACTAACTGAGCCACTAACTAGAGTACATAAAGATAGCTGTCATCTAGCTATTATTCAGGGGTAGTGTACCAACCACATTTGTAGCTAACAAGTCGGTGACGTAAATGCACAATGGTCAATATCTCAACAGTTGGATCTATTTCTGGCCATTGAGGAAGAGTGTTCCTCAGTTCAAGAAGCTTCAACCACTAATTCATGGGTGTTGGATAGTGGTGCCTCCCGTCACATGACCTACAAGAAGGGTCTATATTGTTCCATGCAGCTGTTGGAAAACTGAAAGGAAAGCATGGAGTGGACACTAACTGAGAACTCTTGCTTATGGAATGAAGAAAGGTGAGGTCCTTAAGTAGGCACCTCTTACATGATCACTGACATCACTAATGACCTCTAAGCTCCACAATCATCTCCTCAATCTGCTCCTAGATTCTCAAATCATCCTATGTGGCTTCTACCACCACCTAACAGTGCTTATGGGCACCTAACTGTGCCTCAAGCACACACATAGAAACCAAGGTGTGCCTGGGGCATACACCTTGAGATATCCCAACATACCCCCCCTCAAGGGAATGCCTCAGGCTATGTCAAAGATACAGCTAGCACAAGGTGTCACATGCCATCTCATGGTGGTCATGGATCTATCAATGGCCTCGAGGGGGTCACTATGTATAAACCCTTTATATCACGTGCGTTCAAGGCCTATATTTAAAATCCCTTATCTGTAAATTTTTTCATTAATAAAATGTGCCCCTTTTCTATACAAATCTGTAAATTTTTTCCAAAACTATTTTAAATAGTCCCTTATGTATATTTATTTCTATAAATTTTAGGAATAAAAAATATCCTTCTTTTGAACTCATGTGATAGGGTTACATATGATGAGTGACCCCCCTGAGTCAATGGCTAAGATCTCAAGCTAGCAAGGGTTCCCATGGGTGTAAGGTAAACAAAAGGGATACAAAAGACCTTCCAATGGTTATCTCCCCTGCATGTACATGCACACAATGTTTGCAGGAGGTACCATGGAGCAAAAACACATACACATGGCCTACATCATATGGTGACCAAAGGTGTTTACACACAATAGTTTATTTCATTCATTTTGGAGGACTATCCAGGCTGAGTACCTTGACTCAACAAAAAAGAGAGATCTCGAGCATACATGGCGATGATTCAAAAAGCATAATCTTCATAGGATGCCTCATCTTGTGGAGGCACATCAACTGAAAGTAGATTGGCATTTTCTGACTTTGAAGTTGCTTCCTTTTTGGCTCTGGTCAACCAATTAGCTTTTTCTTTTGTAGACTTCTTTCCATTCCATATCTTCTTTTTCAAAAGCATAAACTTGGCTTTTGTTTGCCAAGTATGGAAATTGGTTCCATCCAACTTTTCAAAAAGGTCTTAGCTTCCATGGCAAGGTCTTACCTGAAGGTAGTGTCTAGTGCCTTACAAGTGAAATATGAGCAATAAAAAATAATCCTTCAAAGAGTAATTACTTGAACACTTTGACTTGGATTTCTCTTTGTGACTTAAGTAAATGTCAAAGCATAAGGCAATTAGTCAGAGCAATATTTATGCAAGATGTCTAAGCAAAAGATGACCAAGTAGATGCTAGAAAATGAGCATAGCAGAGTGAAAACAAATCTTGGTCAAACTACTAGTCAAACTTTGACGGTCCAAAGTCAAACTTAGACTTGCATAGTCAAGCTTTCATGGCGAAAGAGGCAGCTCAGAGATCTGCTTCAATTCATCATGTAGAGGTCAAAATTTAGAGGGGTTTTGCACTGGAGAGGAAGGTAAACGTGTTGAGCTTCACCCTCAGAAAGGAATCACGCAGAAGATGAACACGTCGCCTAGCATTGTAGAGGAACCGTGGACTGGTTTTTTGATGAAATCTTCCCGAATATTGCTCCAAATGAGCTCAGACTTGATGAGCAACAAGGTCGTGATGTTGCCCAGCTCCCTTTGGAAGGAATTCGACTATCTTGCTCTCCACAATGAGAACCAAGAAGAAGGTCGATGCAGGTTCCTGAGACAATGCCGCCCCAAAAATGGCGAGATAGAGCGTATGGCTTGTTTTGCAGATTCGCCCTACCCTTGGGAAGACTCTTCTGAAAGATGAGATGCTGAGAATGCAGGTTTCAAGAGAACTCTCACTTCCAAAATCGACTTTGGAAGGGAAGGTAGAAGATGGAGGTGAGGAAGAAGATGATGATGTGGCACCTAACTAGGGCTTAAGGAGGATCATAGGGCTCTAATACCATGTTGAAAAACTGAAAGGAAAGCATGGAGTGAACACTAATTGAGAATTCTTGCTTATGGAATGAAGAAAGGTGAGGTCCTTGAGTAGGCACCTCTTACATGATCACTGACATCACTGATGACCTTTGAGCTCCACAATCATCTCCTCAATCTGCTCCTAGATTCTCTCAATCATCCTATGTGGCTTCTACCACCACCTAACAATGCTTATGGGCACCTAACTGTGCCTCTAGCACACACACATAGAAACCAAGGTGTGCTTGGGGCATACACCTTGAGATATCCCAACAGCAACCTCTACAAGAACCCATCACCGTGACAGTTCGTAATAATGCAAAATGCCCTGTTGATGGTACAAGTATGGTTTCAGTTGTTTTTGTAAATGGACATGTTAAGAAACTATCTAATGTGCTGTATATTCCACAAATGAAGAGAAATTTGCTATCAGTTGCTTCCATAACTGACCTTGACCATGAGGTGAGGTTCAACAAGACAGGAGCAAAAATTGTGGATAGTGCAGGTAATCTTGTTGGCACAGGAGTAAGGAGGAATGACTTGTATGAGCTAAGTGCTCTTACAGCCACCGCTGGAGTGGGCATAAGCAGACTTTGGCATGAAAGATTCAGCCACATCGGATTTGCAATGCTGAAGGAGATGCAGAAGCAAGGTATGGTTGCTCACTTACCTATAGTCACAGAAATCAAAAAACCATGTGAAGCTTGCATGATGGGCAAGCAACAGAGGAATATAGCAAATGCTCCTCTAGAGTTGGTGCATGTTGACTTATGCGGTAAGATTCCTACACAGACCTTGGGGGGATCTTCCTATTTTTTATTGATTGACGACGACTATAGTAGAAGATGTAGGTGTAATTTCATCACGAAAAGGCTCAAGCTTTTGGTAAATTTAAAGAATGGCTACAGCTTTTTGAAAATGAAATAGGGAGAAAAGTGAAGAAAATCAGATCAGATGGTGGTGGTGAGTTTGTTTCTGCAGATTTTGGAGATTTTTGCAAGAGCAAAGGGATCAAGCAACAAACAACAACACCACATATGCCTCAGCAAAATTAGGTTATTGAATGCCAAATGCGGACCACGGTGGAGATGGGGAGGTGTATGTTGAAAGGTGCTGGACTGCCAAACCACTTTTGGGTTAAGGTTGTCAATACTACGGTTTACATCCTTAATCACAGTTATACAAAGGCACTCAAAGGTAAAACACCACATGAGGCTTACAGCGATAAGAAGCCATCTGTCTCCCACTTCAAAATGTTTGGATGTGAATGCTATGCGCATGTACCAGACAAAGAGAGAAACATACTACAACCAAAAACCACCAAATGTATCTTCTTAGGCTATTGTGATGAGAAGAAAGCCTATAAGTTGTATGACCAAGAGGCAAAGAAGATCATAGCAAGCCGTGATGTGGTGTTCAGGGAGCAGCCACATGCAGTGGAGGCAGACAAGAGCTCTTCCACTTTATCATCAAGTGAAGAGGTAATTCACTATGGACCTATCCCAAGAGCTATAAAGGAGGAGGAAATATTAGATGATAAAGGTATAAGACACCAACCTGTTGTTACACCACCAGAAAAGCCATTGCTGCAATGGGTAAGGCAACTCTATGACCATGATAACCAGATGCCTATGTTTGTTGAGCAGCATCCAGATGGACCAAGGCGGTCTCAGAGAATCGAGGAGCAAAGGAGGGCTTCTGCTCACATAGTCAATATGGCCTTGATGGATGAGATTATTGCAGAAGTAAAGGAGCCTGCGAGTTTGGAGGAAGCACTTGTAGACCGAGATTGGAAAAATGCTATGCACGTAGAATATGACAACATCATGAGAATGAAACTTGGGAGCTGGTAGATCGACCACCTAATAGAAAAATTATTGGCACCAAGTGGGTTTGGAAGGTAAAGTACAAGACCAATGGGACTTTGGAAAAGTACAAAGCCAAATTGGTTGCACAAGGATTTTTGCAGGTTGAAGGGTTTGATTTTCAGGAATCTTTTGCTCTAACAACCAGAATTACCATTATTCACACAATACTATTAGTGGCTGTTCATAAAAAGTGGCCAGTTTATCAAATGGATGTTAAATCAGCATTCTTGAATGGTGACCTCAAGGAGGAGGTGTACATGGCTCGGCCGCTTGGGTTTGAGGCCCCCCATTCTGAGAACAAGGTATGTAAGCTAAAGAAGGCTCTGTACGGGCTGAAACAGGCCCCAAGAGCATGGTACCAATGGATAGACAAATTCTTTCATAAATTAAACTTCAAAAGATGTGCCTCAGATGCTAACTTATATGTGTACAGGAAAGGTGGAAAAATTGCTATTATTGTTCTATATGTAGATGATCTTCTATTACAAGTGACTATGAAGACATGATCCAGCATACTAGAAAGGCGTTGAGCATGGAGTTTGAGATGATCATGCACTACTGTTTGGGGATTGAAGTCTGGCAAGAGCCAGGCAAGATCTTCATCTCTCAGCAAAAATATGCAAGGGAGATCTTGAAGGCATTTGGTATGTCCGAGTGCAAGGAGATAGCTACAACTATGGAGGTAAATGTGAGGTTGTCTATGGAGGATGCCTCACCACCAGCAGATATTGGGAGGTATAGGAAGTTGGTCGGTAGTCTCATCTATCTGTGCAACACTAGACCAGACATCAGTTTTGATGTTGGCGTTTTGAGCAGGTCTCCAATAAGCCTCGGGAGAATCATTGGAATGCAAGGATGCGGGTGCTCAGGTATGTGAAGGGCACTCTTGATTATGGCATCACCTATGGTACGGGCACTTCCTTGGCTAGTCATTGTGACTCAGATTGGTGGGCTGGAGATGTTGATTCCAGGAAATTAGTTTCTAGATATTTTTTCTCTTTAGGTTTAGGTATCTTCTCTTGGATTAGTAAGAAACAACCAACAGTGGCATTGTCTTCTACGGAGGATAACTACAAGGTAGCATGTTTTGCTGCATGTGAAGCGGTGTGGCTAAGGAGGATCTTATGGCACATGGGAGTGCAAGAGGATGAGGCAATTGTGCTGAGGTGCGACAATCAAAGTTGCATGGCCATTGCTAAAAATCCAGTGTTTCATGCGTGCACAAAACATATAGAGATTCAGTATCACTATGTGCATGATTTGATCGAGGACGGGATAGTGGAATTGGCCTACTGTCCAACAGAGCAAAATAGAGCAAATATCTTCACCAAGGCACTCAAGAAGGATCAGCTTCAGGGTCATCTTCAGAGACTCGACATTGGGCCAAGAAGGTAGTTCACCTACAGGTGGACATTGAGGGGGGGTGTTAGATATGCTCAATGCCCCACCCTCCTGGTAACCACCAGTGGTCCAAGGTGCTCAAGTTGTAAGGCCCCCATATGAGGAGAAGCCATGTGTGAGCCCGGGATGCTAGATGGATCCTGACATGCATGTCAGATGAGGTCTATCAATGAGACTGTTGATGGTAGAAAGGTGATTGTGTGGGAGCCCCTTATTCTTGCTGGGGCCTGGGAGTCCCCGAGGCAACGGTATAGGGAATATTCCTTGAATATTCCATGGACGACTAGTTGGTGGAACCGACTAGGTTGACTGGTCGGCTCCACCGACTAGGTCGACTGGTCGACTCCACTGACTACGTTGATCTGACTACCGCCCTCATAAATATAAAGAGGCGACCTCCCCAATCCATTGTATCATATCAGTTTAAATCAAATCGGATCTTCTAGCTAGTAGCTCTTCACCTAGTATCTGTCTAGATCGCCATCTAAGCTCCACTGTGGGAGCGTATGGGTGGACAGAGCCATCATCTGTACTACATCAGTATTGAAGGAAAAGTTTGTTCCTCTCCAGTCTTCTATGTACTCTCTATTCTTTGTTCAGTTTCTGTTCCACCACGTCGTGTAATTTAACAATGCCCACAAGGCGATGGGACCACTTCTAAGGTCATGTTCGTGGACTCTTTCAAAGAGAGAGGTAGCTTGAAGAATTTTCTTGTCAATGGATTGAAGGATTTTCATTATACTTGAATAATTTTATAGTATCTTAAATGTTAGCTATTTTTTCGGATTTTGAAATGGGAAAAAGAGGTAGCTTTTAGTATTATTAGTTTTTAGTATATATATGAAAATAGAAAGTTTTTTTAAATGGTCAATAATATTTTGCCAAAATTTGAAACAAAAATTCTAGAAAAAGATAGAATTTGCAAATGCTTTCAAACTTAACAAAATAATCTATTAAAAATTTTGCCAGGATATTATAATAGTATATTTCTATACCGTCGATAAAAACATCCCTACTTGCAATTGCACATACACCTCAAAAAAATGATGTTGTAGAATGTCACAACAAAATTATCATGGAGATGGCATGGTGTATGCTACAAGGGAAAGCATTTTCCAAGTCCTTTTGGGCTGAGGTAGTCAACACTCCAACGTACGTCCTCAATTGGAGATACACAAAGGCTCTAATGAGTAAGACAAAACATTTGGCTATGAGTGTTATGCATGTGCCATGATAGAAGATCCAAAAAGCAAGAAATGCATCTTTCTTTGCTATAGCCAAGCATCAAAGACATAAGGTTATATGGTCCCACAACAAGACAAAGCACCCACAGACGTGCACACAGACGTATTTCCTTAACTTAAAAAAAACTTATGGGCGCGTCTACAGACCCACATCTACAAGCGTGTCTATATAACAGACAGACTCACCTATAGATGCGCAAATAGACACATACATAGACACACTTATAAATGCTCTACAGAATATTTTTTATTAATAAAAGCAAAATTTTGTGTGGTTGAACAGAATGCTGTGTATGTTGTGTATGCTATGTAGTTACAAGAATCCCATTTCCACATTGTGCAATTCAATTCTTACAACCAACCGCATTTTAATTAGCACGATTGCAAGCACGTCTATAGCCGACGATTACAATTCCAAATAAAACATTACAACTCCAAAACATTTAGTTCGCAAGGCATTAATTGATAGAACATTGCACAAGGAAATTGAAAGCCAAAAAATACAAGGAGTGTATATTAATTCATAGCTCAAAAAGTGCTTGTATGTACATACAGCACAAAGCCAAGCCACATCCTGTGGCTTCAAGTACAAAAAATAAGAGTGTATATACAAGAGAGGCACGAAGCCAAGCCAATGGCTTCAAGTACAAAAAGGAGTAGCTAGCACTACTTTTACGACTAATCGAAGTTCTACGCATCCTCGCTCCCTTCTTTGCTCCCTTCTTCACTCCCTTCTTTGCCCCCTTCTTCGCTCCCTTCTTCCTCGTCTTCTTCCTCCTGATCAGCCGTGCAGGGCCCTATAAATTAGGGACAACATGTATCAATGTATGAAAATTAAATCTTTACTTACAATATTGACATTATTTAATTACTTTTAAATACCTGGTGGGGTGCTCCAGTAACCTAGATATACTGCTCCTCAGTAATCAACCCGTCATCGTAGAAGTGCCTCCATGTATCTCCTCTGCAATGGTGGTGATGGTAGGCTGTCTCAACAGGAGTAGGGTACCTACCCACGATATTAAGCTGCAAAATGACACAATTTGCTGAGGGGTTAGTACAAAGAAACAACCTCATAACAACCTACATAAAAAATATAATTTGAGATTAATACTTACAAATTGGGCCTCCCATGATTCAACACCCCCTGCTCCAAAATGCACGCTTCCATATTGCCCCACGTGCTAAAGACTGGGGTCCGCCGCCTTCGCTACCTTCGTTGCTTTCTTCCACTCACACTTGGAGCGGGGGCTGGCCCCTTGGTGGTTGACCTCCCTCGAGCCTGGCAATCTCGGCTAGTGCATGCCTCTTAAGCGAAGATCTTTTATTGCCAAGTATCGTAACAATCTTTGACTTGGCCCATTTATCTGTGAACTGAACATTGGGGGGATTGGGATACCTAGAGCGAACAGTAGCGAGGGTCTCATCAACCAAATTTTTTGGTTGGTATTTGTAGTGAATAAAGCAATCTCTATAGTTGTTAGCAATTATAGAGCACATGAAGGCCATGATGTCCTTCCCCCGTGCATCCATCAAGATGCCACCTATATGAATGATGTCATAGAAGATCGTACCCTCACCCTCTGGCACGTCTGCATCATCTGAATCATCCCCGTCCCCACCACTATCCCTCCCAAAGCATTGTGCCATGCATCCTCTACCACTCTCCCTACCACTACGCATGCTGCCCTGTCATGTTGAGCTAGTACGCTGGCCACACGTAGCTAGAGAAGCGACTCTCGACTGCACGGGAGTACACTGGCAACTCATAGTTGGAGAAGCGACTCTCAACTGCACGGGAGTATGCCGACGACTCTGTGAGGCAAAAGGGCCTCCTGACCACAGGGGGGAGAAGGGGCTCGGCTCTGTAGTCGACTGGGCTATCTCGACTCCACTGGGGTAATCTCAACTGATGTCAGGTTGGGATGATTTGAGGTCTATACTGCTGACTTCTAGGGTGTTTAGAGTACCTGTCATGTATGTGTATAACTCCCCAAGAGTGGGAGGGTGCTTATATAACTCCTGAAAGATGGCATCTCGAAGATCAAGTGAGGCTGAAGTGCTTCTTGGCCACATGATGAACTGAAGAAAAGAAAAGAAGAAGATTACCATCGAGCATGCCCTTGTCACGAGATGCAAAAGAAAAAATAGAGTGACAGCCTGACATTGAGCAAGCATTTACAGACTCCTGCATTCTTTGAATTAGAGTGATAGAAGTCTGTATCTGCTTGCTCAATGTCAGGCTATTTAAGCTTCACATGGGGAAAAAGAGAGAATGAAAGAGAGGAAAAGAGAGGAAAAGAGCGGAGAAAAAAGAAAGGAGATAAGAGAGAAAAAAAGAGGAGAAAAGAGAAGGAAAGAGAGGAGAAAGGAGAGGAAAACAGAGGAGAAAAAGAGAGAAAAAGTGGGGATAAAAGAGAGAAAAAGAGAGAAGGAAAGAGAGGAGAAAAGAGAGGAAAATTGAGGAAAAGAGAGGAGAACAAAATAGAGAAAAAGAGAGGAGATAAGAGAGGAAAATTACCACGAAAAGAGAAGGAAAGAGAGGAGATAAGAGAGAAAAAGAGAGACGAAAAGAGAAGGAAAGAGAGGATAAAAGAAAGAAGGAAAAAGAGAGACAAGGTGAAGAAAAGAGAGGAGAAAAGAGAGGAAAATAAGAGAAGGAAAATAAGAGAAGGAAAGAGAGTATAAAAGAGAGAAGGAAAAAGAGAGACAAGGTGAAAGAAAGAGAGGAGAAAAGAGAGGAAAATAGAGAGAAGGAAAGAGAAGATAAAAGAGAGAAAAAGAGAGAAGGAAAGAGAGGAGAAAAGAGAGGAGGGAAAGAGAGAAAAAGAGAGAAGGAAAGAGATGAGAAAAGAGACGAAAAGAGAAGGAAAGAGAGGAGATAAGAGAGAAAAAGAGAGACGAAAAGAGAAGGAAAGAGAGGATAAAAGAGAGAAGGAAAAAGAGAGACAAGGTGAAGGAAAGAGAGGAGAAAAGAGAGGAAAATAGAGAGAAGGAAAGAGATGAGAAAAGAGACGAAAAGAGAGGAAAAGAGAGGAGAAAAAAGAAAGGAGATAAGAGAGAAAAAGAGAGGAGAAAAGAGAAGGAAAGAGAGGAGAAAGGAGAGAAAAATAGAACGCAATCCCTTATTTCCTCACGAATGCAATCCCTTTCTTCAATCATGCTTTCCCTTTCCATCATTCATGCAATCTCTTTCTTCAATCATGCAATTTCTTTCCATCATTCATGCAATCCCTTCCTTCATTCATGCAATCACTTATTTTCATCATTCAATATGCAATCCTTTTCTTGGAATTGGAAGTGGAAGGGGAAGGGGAAGGGAAAGAGAAGGAAAAGGAAGGGGAAAGGGAAGAACACACAATAGACTATTGGAGCACGTCTATAGATGTGTCTAACAGCGTGTCTATAGGCGCAGCTGCCTGTTTTTCCAAAGGCAAGCACGCTGTTAGACGCGTCTATAGACGCACTTTGACAGACGCCTTTTTTTAAAAATTGAAAAGGACATGCGCCCGACCCCAAAAAGAACAACACTAGTACCAAAAGCATGCGTTCCCTCATACGACAAAGGATGAATCCAAAGAGAGCAACTTCAAAGAAGATCAACCGTCAAGAGACTTACCTTGCATAGAGGTATGGAAGCTTCTTGTCCTTCTTCAAAGCTGCTTCTCTTTCTTCTATTCCTTGTTCACCCTCTACTTCTCTTTCTTCTCTTCCTTGTTCACCCTCTTCTCTTGTGTTCTTGGGGATGATTGTGTAAGCCTAGAGATGAGTGTGGGTGCTTAGAGATAAGTGTGGATGCCCGGAGCTATGTCTATTAATAGGAAAGCAAGCCGCGTGATGCTAAAAGTATGTGAAGGAAAGCAAGCACGCTAAAAGTAGGTTCAAAAATCAGCTCGCAACCTGCACGTCTAAAAGCGCATCTAAATGCACATCTATCAGTGCATCTACACTGTTTTAGATGCACCTATAGACATGCTCCACAGTAGAGACGCGGTGTTAGATGCGCTTTTATACACTCCGCAGAGTTTTGACATTTACAACTCATGCAAGAGCAAATTTTTTGGGTTGTTTATCAATAGGATGCCTTCATCTTCAACAAGTAGCTCCAACGAGGATGAGTCCCTCTGTATCCACCATCGCAAAATGTGGTTGGAGCAAAAAATCATATGTATGTGTGATCAATGTCGAGGAAACATATATCGTGTACACAAAATCACTCAATCACGTCTCAAAGTATGGAGAATGGGATGCGACCGTAAACATGGTAAGTGTTAAAAAGTTAAGGTTGATTGAGATACCTATGGGTGTTCATGTGTTTGAGTTATGATCCCGTTTTAATTTGATATAGGATGCAGTGCCACACC
Organism: Dipteris shenzhenensis; assembly: GCF_047967505.1. NCBI lineage: Eukaryota > Viridiplantae > Streptophyta > Polypodiopsida > Gleicheniales > Dipteridaceae > Dipteris > Dipteris shenzhenensis. The sequence goes on from NC_141600.1 coordinate 17,785,406, forward strand.
TGCATATGTTGCCCTATGCTTGTCGTGAGAAGGTGAAGCCCTCTGCCATTACCTCATGAGGTGGGATCTTCAGGAGGGACCATTACGGATGCATGGAGTGATGGTGATAGTAGCCCTCTGCCATTACCTCATGAGGCCGTGGGGGAGGTGTTTGATGATATGGTGTGGGATTTATATGTCCATCAATCTTTAGGTAGGGATGATAGCATGGAGCAGGATGACCTTTTTACCGCAGCATCAACTCCACTGTTTGAGGGGTGCACATTCTCTGTTCTAGCAAGAGAGTGTCCTACTTGTAGAGAGGCAAGATATAGAGTAGATCTCAAAACTTTGGATGTGCCACGTAAGGTTTTGCAACATTTTGGTTCTTGGCCCCTACACCTGTTAAATATGCTCAATGCCCCACCCTCTTGGTAAGCACTAGTGGTCCAAGGTGCTCAAGTTGTAAGGCCCCCATATGAGGAGAAGCCATGTGTGAGCCCGGGACACTGGATGGATCCTGACATACATGTCAGATGAGGTCTATCAATGAGATTGTTCATGGTAGAAATGTGATTGTGTGGGAGCCCCTTACCACTAGCTGGCCCCCAGCTCGGGGGTCCCATGAGGGCCAACGGCCCCCCAGGTGGGGGTTCGGGGGTGGGAGCCCCCGAGGCAACAGTATAGGGAATATTCCTTGAATATTCCATGGATGACTAGTCGGTTCCAATGACTAGGTTGACTGGTCGGCTCCACCGACTAGGTCGACTGGTCGACTCCACCGACTATGTTGATCTGACTACCACCTTCATAGCTATAAAGAGGTGACCTTCCCAGTCCATTGTATCAGATCAGTTCAGATCAGATCAGATCTTCCAGCTAGTAGCTCTTCACCTAGTATCTGTCTAGATCGCCAGCTAAGCACCACTGTGGGAGCACACGAGTGGATGGAGCCATCATCTGTACTACATCAGTATTGAAGGAAAAGTTTGTTCCTCTCCAGTTTGCTGTGTACTCTCTATTCTTTGTTCAATTTTTGTTCTACTGTGCCGTGTGGTATTAGAGCCCAGGCAACTCTAAGGATTGAAGAATAGAAGAGAGGCGAGGGCTTCAATAGCATACGGAGTGATGGCAATAGGAAGCGGCTCCACAAGAAGCGGCTCGAGTTCAGCAACTATTGCTGCACCAACAATCCAGGTGTTGAGGATTCATCCACTAGCCTTCACTAAAGGTAAGCTAGATGGTATAAACTACACTCTGTGGAAGTTTAAAATTACTAATATTCTAAATTCATATGAGCTTCTAGAGACAGTACTGGGGACTGACCTAAAACCACAAGGAACCCTCGACCCAGCAAATTTGGGGAGTATGATACCTACTAATGCTGAGACGTCTAATGAAGGAGAGACATCAGAGGTGTTCATAACCCGAATCAAAAATCTGCGTGACCAGATGGCTGGTGCTGAGATACAAAAAAGACCATGCTCTAGGTGCTTGCTTCAAGCCATACAAGGCTTTCTTCAACCTGCAAACAATGAACAGCATGCACATAACCTAGTGGCTGCTCCATATAGACCTCTTCTTGCAAATCACCATGCAAGAAAGCATTCTTTACATCCATCTGAAGTAAAGACCCTCCGTTTGATGCAGCCATAGCAATGATTGCTCTTATGGTTTCCATCCTTACAACCGGACTGAATGTTTCTTCATAATCAATGCCATATGTCTGTGCATACCCCTTGACAACTAATCTTGCCTTGTATCTGTTCACAGAGCCATCTGCATTGTGCTTCACCTTATAAACCCACTTGCAGCCAATTGCATTCTTGTCTTTAGGCAAAGGCACTAATTCCCATGTAGCATTTGTTGAGATATCGAGCTCCACTCGCGATATGCTAGGGTGACTGTTGTGCATTTATGTCACTGACTTGTTAGTTGTGGAGATGCGGTTGGTACACCACCCACGAATAATAGCCGGATGACAGCTATCCTTATCTACTCTAGTTTGTGGCTCAGTTAGTAAGCCACCTTAGTTAGTTGAGTTTGGTTTGAGACCCACATATAGGGTTCTTCTATTTTCTTTGTACTAGAGTTCTTTTGGCTTTCACAACTAAGAAGAGGAAAACTATTTTCAGCCTCCACCTTTGTGTGTATTCCCCCATTGTGCATGTGAGAAAGCCGCAAGTGAGACTCCTTCCCTCTCTCCCACAATCTTCAAATGGTATCAGAGCCTTGTTCGTGATAAGGAGCTCAAGAAAGCAAGCCAAGTTCGTGGTGTCCTGGTAAGAGGACTAGTGTTGCTTTCCTATTTCGAGTTTGGGAGCAAATCTCTGCAGGTAGCACAGCCAGAAGTGCAAGAGTGCATTGTCTCAGATTGAGACGCCCTTTATTTTTCTGATTCGAGGCTATTTCGGGGCCCGTTTTGAAGGAGAAAGTTCTTCGCAGGCACTCAGAAAAAGGCCTTGTTTTTGCTGTGCGACCACCGCTCGGCTAGTCGGTGAAAAGTTGCCGCAGAAATCGCATCATATGCCTGTGTGCAGAGATATTGGGAGCTGCAGATTCATGCTTGTTGCCTATTGATGCAAAATCGTCACTAGGAAGTGACTGTGTGGTGAAATACCACTTTCGTCAGTTTTGCAGATCTGCCCGTGTGAGGCAAAAGCTGTGTTTTTTGCAGTGACAGAATATTTTGCAGTGTTCTGTAATGGCATCTGATTTCACAGATTGTCACTGAAAAGCTTGACAAGAACAACTTCCAGGCATGGAAGTTTAGAATGACAAATTTCTTGATGGGAAAAGGCTATTGGGATTCATTATAGGAAATGAAGAAGAACCTGTTCTTCCTAATGTTCCCAGTCAACAGGAAATGCAGGCATTTAAAGGATGGCATGAGAGAGCTAGGAAAGTTATGTACTGGCTGTCTATCAGTATTTCGGACTCCATGATTGTGCATATTCAGGATGCAAGTACGCCAAAGGAGGCATGGGATACTTTGGAAAAAATGTACAGCACAAATACGCAAGCCAGGAAAATGCAACTCAAACAGGAGTTGCACAATGTGCAGAGAGAAAACATGAGCATCAATGACTACCACATGAAGGTGAAGAAAATTGCGGATGCACTTGCTTCCATTGGGTCGCCAGTGGATGATGACGATTTGGTTTCTGTGACCTTGAATGGTCTAGGAAAGGATTATGCACAGTTCCAGACATCCATTGCCATCCGTGAAAAATTTCCTGATTTTGAGGAGTTGATTGCTCTTCTAATTTCTAAAGAGCAGAGAAATGGTGGTGCATCTTCTTCAGCAGGAACTTCAAAAGAAACTGTCCTCTACTCAAATGCTGGCAGAGGTAGATAGTAAGATAAGAAGAGACCCAGTGCACGAGGCACTGCATGTATGGTCAAGGATATATGGTGAAGATATTAAATCTATCTTGACCATATCCTTGCATGCCTTTGCTTTAATTTTTATTGGTCTGCCCTCAGGGTAGCCTTAGCAACCATGAGATTTTGAATTTGGATTTGCTTTTTGGGAAGTGCATTCAATCTCTCTCTCCTCTTCCAAGTTTTTGTTAAAATTTGGACGGGCATTCATTGAACATTCCCTCTCTCTTCTGTTCCATTTCTCTCCCCATCTCTCACATTGGTCAAGATCCACCTCTCTCTCTCTCCTCCTTCTCTCTCTTGCAGGCCACATGAATAAAATTCATCTTGTTGACTAAATGAATAGTTGATCTGCAGTGTTTCAGGTCTACAGCACAGCTGCATATTACACATCAACAGCATCGCGAATTTTCCTAAAGAATCGCGAATTCGCTCATCACCATCAACCCGAAGGAAAGTTCATCTATGTCTTGATAGTCAATAAAACGATTGCCGAGGAAGACCTATGAAAAAGCCTAGCATGACAGCCCAAGCCACCCGGATCTGTAGCTCAGCTTTCGTTCGATCTGTCATTTAATGCGATGAACCTTCCAGTCATGACATAATTGGACGCTTATGGTTTTCAGTCCAGGTAACGCGTGACCCAGCCCCGTTCTTGTGGTGGATGAAAGCGACAGAATGGTAGTTACGTGCAATCCAGGGAGAAGCTCACATTTCCGCGCAATTTCGACGTAGATCAGTGGTCTTTAAAAGAAGAGACCCCAACACAGTCAGGCAGCAATTGTCCTTGTTCTATCCTCGATTCCTCAATAGCTTGCAACTTGCCTTCGTGCTCCACTAGCATACTTGCACCTGATTCTCACGTTGCCATGGGCAATCTCTGCTGGAGCAGAACGCCTGATTCCGGCACTCCCCTCCCTACCCCTACCGAACGCATCAGGCGCAGACCGTCGTACATTAGAGCACACGATTACGGACCCAGTACTTTCACCTATGAGGAACTCAGCAGCGCAACCAATGCCTTCCGTGAGCCCCTCGGTCGAGGCGGGTCTGGTAATGTTTACAAGGGCGTTCTTCTTGAAGGTCCACTAAAAGGACGCCATGTCGCTGTGAAACGGATTACTGATATATCGGATCACGGACTCAAACAATTTGAAGCAGAGGTGGACACTATCAGCCGAACTAGACACGTGAACCTGGTGCGATTGCAAGGATGGTGCTCCGAAGGTGAAAGGTTACTCCTTGTGTATGATTACATGACCAACGGCAGTCTGGACCACTTCCTCTTCAACGAAGACCTTGGGCGAGATCTTACTTGGAGTCGGAGATTCACCATCGTTTGCGGGTTGGGATCGGCTCTGAAGTACCTTCACGAAGATAGTGACAAGGTGATCCTACACCGAGACTTGAAAGCCAGCAACGTGATGCTGGATGAGCATTTCCGCGCCAAACTGGGCGACTTTGGGCTAGCGAGGCAGGTAGATCACGGAAGGTCGGGGCACACGACGACTCTAATGGGAACATGGGGTTACATGGCGCCGGAGCTGTACGAATCTGGGAGGGCGACGACGCAGTCGGACGTGTTCAGCTTTGGGGTAGTCCTGTTGGAGGTTACGTGCGGCAAGAGACAATTGGAACGAGGACCAAATGCAGGATGGACGCTCGTGGACTTCGTGAGGAGACTGTATGGAGACGGAAGGCTACTGGACGCAGCAGACGGGAGGCTGCGGGGCTTGTTCCACAAAGAGGAGATGACGCGGGTGCTGACGGTGGGCTTGGCTTGCTCGCATCGTGATCCCAGAGCTCGACCTTCAATCCAAACAGCTCTCAACGCCCTCCAAGGGCACACGATGCTTCCTGAGGTGCCACTCGCCAAGCCCCTTCAACCCAGGCTTGAGTTCTACCCGCTCTCTCCCACCCACGAGCTCGAGTCTTGAACACACCATCTGATGAGAACTTTCTTGACGATAGCCCGGTAGTTTGTCTTCGTTCTTGCAAAAGTCTTGACGAGTCATCCACGATCGCTCACCTAATAAGTAGTGCATATGCACACCGATCGGGAATGTAAAGGCACATGTAGTCGCCAATTGAGTATTTAATGAATAGCACTAGGGACAGAGATATTAAGCAGAAATCTCGCATAAGCAGAGGGCCTATAAGATCACACTGTTTGTAACGATCAATCCACTACAATATACAGTTCGGTTGTTGTGGTATTCTCTCGTGCAATTCTGTGATATTGATCTTTCAACCGGATGATGAGTCATCCATGATCGCTCACCTAATAAGTAGTGCATAGGCACACCGATTGGGAATGTAAAGGCACATGTAGTCGCCAATTGAGTATTCAATGAATAGCACTAGGGAGAGAGATATTAGGCAGAAATCTCGCATAAGCAGAACGTGATCAGGGCCTATAACATCACACTGTTTGTAACGATCAATCCACTACAATATACAGTTTGGTTGTTGTGGTAGTATTCTCTCATGCAATTATGTGATATTGATCTTTCTTTAACATGTCTACCACTAGAGCAATATTGTCCACTAAATTAGCGGCAAGGACATCCGGCATTTCCACTCCTTGAACTCATACTAGACTCTTAAGCTATTGTTTAATAAATTTTGCAAGTGAGACAAAGTATTGCTTCTAAATGACATTCTATGCAAAGATCATGATTCTACATCCATAAATGGACTATGGAAAGCCAAGATTTGATGAAGAGTTCATGTTTAGTTTCTCAACCCAAGGCATTTGTATTCTAACAAATCTATAGCTTCTATTAGAGTAGCTTTTAGATTAGAATCTAACAAAATAGCCCAAATGATGAGATCCCCATAAAATTAAATATTTTATCAAGAGAACTCACACAATATGAGAGCATGTACATCAAGCCTTTGAAGCTCATATATTCATGTCCAAGTAATTTGAGATGAAAAAAATCAATGAAGAGCATTTATATCAATGGTTTCATCTTGAGCCAAGTCTAACGCACCATTAACAAGTCTATCTCTAACTCTATACCGAGTTGATCTCCTATATCATCATCATACTCTAGCATCATACGTTCACCTAAATGTACTTGATCATCTTCTTCAATAAAGTGTGGTGTTTCTTGATGATCGTTGTCTTCTTTCTCAATATCGTGATCTCCATCTTCCTCCCGTGCGATGTCATTATGCGCATCTTCCTCTTGTCTCATATTGTGATCTTCATCTTCTTCGCTAGATTCATCTGGATCAATTGGATCCGGCATTGGTAGTGGCATCTCCATATCCAGATCCCTATCTTCAAAAATTTGCTTACTTCGTGGTGCAACTTGGATCACGTACCACCATCTTGGATCAAAACGACCCGGATGAAAAACCACCTATATTGAAGATGGGTGCCAAATGTCGTCAATTATATATATTAAATTATTCTTAAGTACGTGTATCAATGGATCTTTAAAAACGAAAGCTTCGATTAATTAAATCATTAGTATGCACCTGCTCACAGTGCTCGGGAAGAACAAAAGTATCACTTTCATCGGTCCAATGTTTGGTGAAGTCTATTGTAAAGAAACCGCTACCTTTCTCACTGTCGCATGGGGACCGTTGTAAATAGTTCTAAACATTTTACATCAAGAATGAAAATACTAAATCGTCTGAAATCAACTTCATAGATTTCGCGTATGGTTCCACAATAATCCAACTGTGAGGAGAGAAGATTGGTATCCGAAGCATTTGCTCGGCTATCTTGTGTGAAGTTAGCCATGACTCCACAATCATATGTGACTCTCTTTGAATCGATGCATTCCACGTGAAAATGTCGTCCATATGACCATAATGCACTGTACTTTTTGTACTGTAAAAGAGCATCATTAAAACAATGAAGATGCATCTATTTTATAGCGTATATTGCCACAAATAATTACTTAATTATGTCAAGAGGTAAGAAACTTACATGCATCATACATCGAGATGATAACTCTTGCTCGCACTCGTTTATTGTCTCTCCATCGTGTTCGACTTTACGTAGAGCCAGTTGTAGCCAATCAAGTGACATGTGAGTGGGGATATGGTTGTGATCACCTGTACATTACTTTGAATCTCGTCCTTGCATTTATTCTTTCTGCTTTGGCCGCCTCATATCTCTCAATCCACTTCTGCATCTCCTTGCTATTGAGGATACAAAACTTATTGAATGTTAAGGGCAAAAGCAGCAACAGCAAAGAGGAACTAGGGGGGGAGTCCTTAGATCATTAGTCCTTAGATTATTATCATTAATACGTTGTATCTAGTTTATAGTGAGATATGAAAAGACGGAAGTTCTAGGATCAGGCGGAGAACTGAATAGGCACGGCAACCATCACGGCAACCGTCACGGCAACCGTGAAGGAGTTATGTGTGCCGGTTAGATAAGAGAGAAGAGAGCGATCATTCAGGGGGCTCATTGATGAGGATCGGAGCAAGGATCAGTGTGATCAGAAGAGGAACATTGTTATGTATCAGAGAGTACGGTGTTGTACTGCTCGGAGAAATGTAATACAGAGATTCTATTGCATCTACCTTATTGTTTTATCATGAATGATTCTGTCGATCACTGTTCTACTCTATGAATTTTCATACGCAGTTCTGAAGTACGATTACGCATGTAAATCTGTCGCAGTAGTGCGTTTCGAGTTAGTCTTCAGAGTAGAGAGGGCTAACACTTTGGCGACCACGGAAGATTTCCATGTTCGTCGCGGTGGATACCCCGGAGAGGTTGGATGCTCCCCATCTGTAATACTCTGATTCCTCGGTGCATGGACTAGCGCATGAATGACGCTGGGAGTGAGCCAGGGGGAACATCGCGCTCTCCGGCACGGCCTCGGGAGCCTGCAACTCCAGTATCGGCACGTACAACCCGCGAGGAACGGCATGACAGATATGTGGCTTAACGTGATCTTCTCTTCGGCTTCTTCACGGATAGTGAGAGTAGTAGCCGCTCTGACACACCTCCGCTGATCCCAGGAGAGGAAGGTCCAGTCGTTTCCGGTGTTCAGGAGGAAGGCGAATTCTCCGGACGCAGTAGCCCGTTCGATTTAACAAGTACTCCTCCGGAAGACGAAGCGTCACCGTTGCGGAATTCCCCACCACCGAGTCCCAGGAGACGGAGGGGTGGTGTGCCTGCAGGAAGCGGAGCCCCAGGTCCGTCACCAGATCCCGGTAGGGGAGGTGGAGGCGGTGGAGGCGGAGGCGGGGGTGGAGTTCCGGCGGTAAGTAGCGCGGCTATTCCACCACTGGTACCCAGGATGATGGTGAAGTACCCCAAGTTTTCGGGACGGGATAAGGAGGATGCGGATGCACATATACTGTCATTTGAGATGGCATGGATGGTGAATACGGCTCCACCAGTGCAGGCGACAGATCTTATGAAGATGGCGACTTTCATCCCGACACTGCAGAAGCAGGCGGCAGTATGGATCGCGCAATATGGAGCTACCCATTTCGCCACGTTTGATCTACTGCGGGATGCCTTTTTGCTCCGGTTTCGGGAGGACAAGACCCGTGTTCATGTCCTGGCCAAACTGGGGAAACTGGAACAGAAGAACCAAGAAGTGGAGGCGTATGCGGCCAGGTTTCGGTCGTTGATCCGCCGCCTCGATGCAGCAACTACCCCGGCAGTCCCCATCCAAAATGCTTACTTCATGGAGGGGCTGAATAAAGGATTGAAAAGGTCCCTGGCATCGTTGGATCTGGAAGCTCTTTCATTGGAAGAAGTCGTCCAAGCAGCGGTGAGGGCGGAACAAGTCCTGTTTACTTCCAAGGGAAGGAAAGGAAAAGTGAAGTATGAGGAGGCTGAGGGAGACTCCGATACCGATACTGAGGAGGAGTCGGATCAGTCGGATGAGGAGGAGGACAAACGTTCCATGAGGCGGAAGGCTGGAAAAGCGGCAGGGAAGTTATTTCCGGAAGGATCTGCTGCCGGAGCCAAAAGCCGGGATAGTGGAATAGGGTCCTCTTCAAAAGTTCGCAAGGATACTTGGTGTAATCGGTGCCGGAATGCAGGACACTTAGCAGAGGAATGTGGTTTGAATGAGCGGTGGTGTGCGATTTGCCAAACAGCGACGCATACCACGGAGATCTGCCGCTATAACGCACGAATAGCCCCGACACCAGCGGTGGCGGCGGTAGTTGCGGCACCAGCCGCAGCACCAGCCGCGGTACCAGCCGCACCGGCGAAAAGACCTTGGCGGCCGAGAACGGCTGGAACACGTGCAGATGAACCAGCAGGGGAACGGACGTTCCTATGTTTTTATTGCAATCAACCCGGACATCGAAAGGTAGATTGCGAATTATTCAAGCGCCACAAGGCGGAAAGGGAAGCAACCCGGGGATCCGGAGAAGGCAAGTCCGCACCAGCAGTGAATGCGGTTCTGATTATCGAATGAGATGATGCCAGTCAGCAACAGGATAGCAAGGAGCCTAGTCCGACGTCCGAAGAAGTACCGGAAGTACCGGCGGGTGTCCCTGTTGAAGGCAAAGTGGGAGGAAGTGCGAGCGGAGATGTGCTCGTGGTCACACGATCCCAGGAAAAGGTGCGGGAATACAAGGCCCAGCAAGAGAAGGGGAGACCTACGGCGTTGGACTGGCAGGCACAACAAAAGGTGCGGTCGACGGTCGTTGAATGGGTCCAGAAAACCCCAACGGTGTTACCTAGGCCGAGCGCGGAAAAGGCAGTCTCGGTGACGGAGAATGGTGCGAAGGTGGCAAGGCGCCTGCAAGGAGAGCAGCCAGAAGCGACTTGTCTACCTACCAGTCAGAAGGACAGCCTGATGACCGGCGAGGAGGGTGTTGAACCATATGATTTATGGCAGGATTTGCGGAAACAGCAAATACACATGACAATGGAGCAATTGTTAGCATTGGTACCCAATTTCCGGAGTTCTCTCATCAAACAATTGACGGAACCAGTCAAGGCGATGGAGTCGGAGATGGAAGCGGTAACAATGGAAGTGTCGTCAGACGAATCTGCAAAGCCTGAAGCGGAAGTACAGCCTCCTGTTTTTGATGAAGCGGTCCCGGTAATTTCCGTAACACTGGAGAACAGCCGTGTGGGAGGGGTGTTGCTGGACGGAGGGTCTGGGGTCAACATCCTGTCCGAACAAATGCTGGTGCCATTGGGTATCACAAAATGGGAATCAGCACCCTTCGCCGTTCGGATGGCAGACCAACGGAGAGTGCAGCCGTTAGGATTGCTCCGTGGATTGAAAATGGAGGTTTGCGGCGTGAAGTTCGAAATCGCTGCGGTGATTCTCCGGATGGAGGATATTAGCGGGTCATACCCGTTATTGCTCGGACGACCGTGGTTGCGGCAGGCCCGTGTGAAACAAGACTGGCAATCAGACCGCATCACCATTCGGAAAGGAAAAAAGAAGCTGAAGCTCTCGGTACATACCAAACAAGGGCTGAGGACACCATTCCGACCGACGATGGCGGAAGGTATCCATATGATGGACGGAATGGGGGTCGAAGAGGAGGATGACTACTTCAGTAGGAATACGGAGCTGGTAAGCTTGTTCGAGGTCGATGTGGTTGCCGTTTTAAAGCAATATCAGCATCAGATTCCCTCGGCTACGCAGGAGTCATCCAGTTCCGCGAAAGAACCAGTCGAAGGGAGTCTACCGGAAGGCACAGGAGACATGCCGGACGAAGCGGGAGTGGCGGAGGCGGAAAGAGTTTTCGAGCAGGAACTCCGTCGCTCGCGGAGGGTCAAAGAAGACGAGCTGCTGGATCTTAACCTCGGGACGGAGGAGGAGCCAAAGAACGTCCGTGTCAGTGCGAAGCTCGATAAAGGATTTCGGGGAAAATTGGAGACATTGCTGAACTCCTTCAAAGACGTGTTCGCCTGGGACTACACAGATTTGCTCGGCATCGATCCCAAATTCTATCAGCACAGGATCAATCTGCAGAAGGATGCGATACCGGTTCGGCAACAACGGTATAGAATGAACCCAAACTATGCCCAGAGGGTGAAGGAGGAGCTGGACAGGCTGCTAAAGGTCGGGTTTATCTATCCGGTTGACCGTGCAACGTGGCTTTCGCCAATAGTGATTGTTCCAAAAAAGAATTTGAAGTTGCGGGTCTGTGTTGACTACAGAAAGCTTAACGCGGCGACAATCACGGATCCGTTTCCCTTGCCGTTTAATGATACTATGCTGGATACAGTGGCAGGTCACGAGATGTATTCTTTTCTGGATGGCTTCAGTGGGTATAACCAGGTGCAGATGGCACCAGAAGATCGAGAGAAAACAGCCTTCATCACGGAGTGGGGAGCATTTGTTTTCCTGGTGATGGCATTTGGGCTAAAGAATGCTCCGGCAACATTTCAACGCATGGTCCAAGAAATATTTCATGATTATTTACTAATCTTTATGCAGGTATTTCTGGACGATTTCAGTGTTGTTGGGAGTCGCGAGCAGCACCTTGAGCATCTGAAGAAATGCTTAACCCGGTGTAGGGAGGCACGGTTGTGTCTGAACCCTATGAAATGTGCATTCGCCGTGGGCAGCGGTATGCTGCTGGGTTGCATTGTCTCGGCGGAAGGCATTGCGGTAGATCCGGCGAAGGTCGAAGCGATTCGGCAGGCAAAGGTTCCTGGCAACGGTAAGCAGCTCGGGAGATTCCTAGGGCAGGTTAAATGGCACAGCCGAATGCTGCGGTATCTGGCGGATGTGGCGACACCACTGTATGACCAACTCAACAAAGTACCGGTAGTCTGGTCTCCTGCTTGTGACTTAGCTTTTCGACGGCTCAAACTGATGTTGGCGACAGCACCGGTGGTTCAGCCGCCAGATTGGACGAAGATGTTTCATGTCTTCGTGGATGCCTCGGACGTGGTTATTGGTAGTGTCCTCATGCAGGAAGCGACAAGCAAGTGGTTCCGACCGGTGTATTATGCAAGTCGTAGGTTGTCAAAAGCCGAACAGAATTACTCTATGACGGAGCGGGAAGCATTGGGGATGATTTATTCCGTAACAAAGTTTCGTCACTACCTGTTGGGGAATCGGTTCACGTTTCATGTGGATCATTCCGCCTTGTTGTATTTGGTACACAAGCCCGAGCTCACTGGAAAGTTGGCCCGGTGGATGCTGCTTTTACAGGAGTTCGACTTCACGGTGGTCCATCGACCAGGAAGTACACATGCCGTAGCGGATTACCTTTCGCGGTTGGAATCTGGCGAAGACCCGATGGGTGTGGAAGACGATTTTCCGGATGCCCAGCTGTTCGAACTGGAGGCGGTGGTACCGGCAGCTCCAAAGACGTGGTACGACGACATGTTTCACTTTGTCGACACGGGCCAGATGCGCGACGGAATGTCGCGAGACCAGCGGAAACGGCTCGCGCTCAAGAGCAGAGACTTCCGGATCATTGCTGACCAATTGTATAAGCAGGGGCTAGATGGTGTGTTGCGACGGTGTGTGTACCCACATGAGCAGGAGGTCATCCTGGAAGAGGCTCACCAAGGAATCAGCGGTGGACACTTCGCAGGAGAAGTAACCGGACGGAAGGTACTCCAAGGAGGTCTGTGGTGGCCAACATTGATGGGGGATGCGCATAGGTTCGTCAAAAGATGCGATGTGTGCCAGAGGTTGGGCCAGCCATCAGGTCGGGACCGGATGCCGCATAATCCCATACTCGCCCTCGAACCGTTCATGAAGTGGGGGCTGGACTTTGTAGGTCCATTTTCGCCGCCGGCGCGGAGGACAGGTAACCGGTATATCCTGGTGGCGACGGATTACTGTACCAAATGGGTGGAGGCCAGAGCACTGAAGGATAATTCGGCAAAGGCTGTGGCCAGATTCCTCTATGAAGCCATTATGACACGGTACGGATGTCCGGTTGAGCTCGTCACGGATCAAGGTGGGCATTTCCTTAATGCGGTGTTACGGGAACTGGTTACCCGGCACCTAATCATTCATAAGAAGTCCACAGTGTATTACCCTCAGGCAAACGGACAGGCGGAGTCCTCGAATAAGGTGTTGCTAGTCATTCTGAAAAAGCTGGTCAATGAAAATCGGACAGATTGGGATGAAAAACTTTACTCCGCATTATGGGCGTTCCGGACTTCCTATAAGGTTGCGACGGGGTTCACGCCATTCAAGTTGGTTTACGGAGTTGAAGCAGTGGTTCCCATGGAATTCCTAGTACCGAGTCTGCGGATTGCAGCGGCCGAGAAATTGGGCTGGGACGAGTCCGTAGACCGGAGGATTGAACAGCTGGATCGGCTGGGTGAGGAGCGGTTCAACAGTGCGTATCTTGCACAGGTAGTCCAGGACAGACGGAAGGTCTGGGTGGACCGTCATTCAAAGAAGAAGACCTTCAAACGGAGAGATGCCGTGATATTGTTTAACACTCGGATGGGTCCGCATCCGGGTAAGCTGAAGTTACGGTGGGGAGGTCCGTATTGGGTGGTGGAGCGTTATGGTGACGGCACGTTCCGATTAGGAACACTACAGGGGGAGCTGTTGCAGAAGCCGGTAAATGGATTTCGTCTCCGACCATATACAGGGCCCATGCCACCTTACCCATTTCCGGAGAAACCACCTGTGATGATCATTTCCAATGCATTTGTAGCCATTTCGGTGGAGAAACCGATGATGGGGGCTATTAGTACGCACGTGTGGTCTCACTCACTTTATTCCGAGAAACGGTGGGAGCAAAGCCTCGTGTTGCGGAGCGCGGACGCCGCCATGCAATCTACTGAATCTTCGAAGTGGGGCTTTTATCAGGATGATGGGACACTTGATCGTTGCATGCAAACAAGGAGTTCACCAGGGCATCCAAAAGGCAATTTGGAAGCAAAAGGGGGCTTATTTCCAACTCTTTGTTTTCCAGAACTCTTCTCCCTCGCATCCCAGCTTCTCGCCGCTATGGTGGTCTCCATCTGATCAATCCGTTACCTGTTGGGGATGAGGCTGTGCAGTCTTGGCTGACACGAGCTCGTCTGGTGGAGTTCGCGGGTTTGCCATGGGCTACGACACCAGTTCATCCATTGGCGCAAGATATCTTGGCGCAGCTTGCACGCGGGCGCAAGGTCGTGGTGTATGGAAAGACTTTCACCTTGTGCAAGGAGCTGGTAGCGGCCCGGTTGCACTTGCCGGTGGATGGTCCATGCAAAGTCACGAAGCTTAACAGCAGTGCCATGGAGGCAGCTCTCGGCGCAGGTTGCAAGGGGGAGTACAACATGAAGAAGCTGGATGCTTCGAAGAAGACATGCTACAAGTTTATTGCGGAGGCACTCTGGCAGAAGGTGAAAGTAGAGCTACTGGGACAGACCCAGTTTACCTATTTCCAGAGGGCGGAGCAAGGGAAACCGGTTCCCTGGACGAAGCTGATGGCGGACAGAATCCTGGAGGTGGCCAAGAAGCTCTTGAAGCCAACGGCAACATCCCGGATGGGGCAAGTCTTATTTCTTTTGTTCGGACCAGATGCGGAACCGGTAGTCCCAGGGTCGTATGTGGAGGTGGAGGAGTCCACAGACGATGCTTCGGACAAGGAGTCCAAGGAGGTGGAACCAGCAAGATCAACAACGGAGGGAGCTCTGATGCCAAGGAACTAGGTGACTCCGGTGGTACCTGCGGTGGAGGTTACGGCGGTAGTACCTGCGGTGGTGGTTCCGGCAGAAGTTCCACAGGGCAGCCAGAGGAGTAGGCCAGCGGTCTCAGCAACATCGAGCCGCATGGCCAGTTTATTGAAAAGGAAGTTGGCTCTCGTGCCGGAAGGAGCAATGTTGAAGAAAACCCGCCCCGAAGCGGAGGCCTTGCAAGGGGGAAGCTCAGTCCACACTCGGGAGGACAGTTCGGGGAGACAGGCATGTCAGGAGGAAACCCGTGTAGTCCCAAGGGGGAGTGGTGAGCTGCAGCTATCTCCGCCGGTGGAGACCTATGATCTAGTCACGGCACGACGGTTGGCGGAGCGCTTGCTCCAATGTTTTCAGAAGGGGCAGCTGGAGGAGAATGAGGCGAGGTTGCGCCAGGAAAATGCCAGGCTGCTCGAACGCAATCAACAGCTGCAGGAGCAGTTGTTACGATTCCAACAGATGGATGCACGGCGACAGCAGGATATGGAGGAAGCAAGGACAGCGATTGTCGCCCAAACTCAAGAACACCTGCGGCTGACGGAACAATTGACGGAGAAGGCTACAACTGCGACCGCCAGGGTGCAGTTGTTGGAAGCGGAAGTGATGGCGTACCGGCAACCCTCTAGCTCTACACGCATGCTGGACGAGGCACTTTTGTTGGATTTATCGGAAGCCTTCGTCGCAGAGATGCAGGGTATTTTTCTTGATCATCAACGTCAATTGCGAGTAGAGCTGGAGCGGGCTTGCAGGCCTCTCGATCGACGGTTGGCCAGGAGGGATGAGGATGATCCGGCGAGAGGGGGTGCAGGAACAGCATTTTTACCACCAGTACCGGTGACGGAAACTGCGGCACAACTGGAGGGTGGAAGTTCTACATCGGCAAATACTCTCGGGAAGCAGACAGCGGCGGGACCGGTGGATTCTTCCGAAGGCTATGTCAAACGGATCGCCGAACTGGAAGAAGCCCTCCAAGAGCGAAGGCCAGAGGAAAAAGACCCGAGATCGCACAGGTTCCCGCAATAAAGCCACGACCCCGAGCGGACGCAGCAGCCGCTTTTGTGGCAGCTTTTCCGGAGCCAGCGGACGGGGAATCCTTTGACGCAAGGCACTTTTTGCAGCTGAAAGAACACGTCGCGGTGGTGCAACAGCAATGTGACGATGCCAGATCTCAGCTGTTGGCACTCAAGCTCGCCCGGAAAGAAGAGCACCATCAACATGAAGTTGAGGTGAAGAGCCTCATGGCCGATTTGCTGAAGCTCAGAGCTACTATGGCAGAACAATCAACAGGTGCCCAAACCAAGGAATTGGGGCGGGTAATGAAACGACTGGATGGTGTGGCGAAGAAAGCAGATCGCACTATGCGGGTAACCGATCTCGAACTCGCTCTATCTGAGAAGACCCGACTGCATGAAGAGGAGCTACAACAGCTGCGGAGAACGAGTCATGTTGAGAGAGCAGCTCTATTGGTCGACCTGCGGACAGCATGCCGCTATATTCATCGGATGGCGGCAGTAGCTCAGCAGGCGGGGGCGGCGGCACCACCTTTCTATGGACAGCTCCAAATTTTTGTGGATGCCCATGCTCTCAACCCGCAGCAGCTACCTTTACTTCGACCGGCACAAGCGGCTCCGGCAGTACCAGTACCGGCGCCGGCGGCTCCAGCAGTTCCGGTGGCGGCGGACGACGACGGTGGCGACGTCGAGGATGAACCGTAGCGGAGACCGGTGGGTTCGGATGCGGATCCGGAATCCGATTCACCGGGAGTGCCAAGTGTTAAGGGCAAAAGCAGCAACAGCAAAGAGGAACTAGGGGGGGAGTCCTTAGATCATTAGTCCTTAGATTATTATCATTAATACGTTGTATCTAGTTTATAGTGAGATATGAAAAGACGGAAGTTCTAGGATCAGGCGGAGAACTGAATAGGCACGGCAACCATCACGGCAACCGTCACGGCAACCGTGAAGGAGTTATGTGTGCCGGTTAGATAAGAGAGAAGAGAGCGATCATTCAGGGGGCTCATTGATGAGGATCGGAGCAAGGATCAGTGTGATCAGAAGAGGAACATTGTTATGTATCAGAGAGTACGGTGTTGTACTGCTCGGAGAAATGTAATACAGAGATTCTATTGCATCTACCTTATTGTTTTATCATGAATGATTCTGTCGATCACTGTTCTACTCTATGAATTTTCATACGCAGTTCTGAAGTACAATTACGCATGTAAATCTGTCGCAGTAGTGCGTTTCGAGTTAGTCTTCAGAGTAGAGAGGGCTAACATTGAATTTCTACATTTGCTCTTCGCTCATCTTTCTTTCAATCCCTTTTCCTTGGGGAACCTTGCCAATGATGCGATCATCATCCTTGTTATGCCAAGCTTACGGCATATGGGGATCCGTGGATGCAAGAAACTCCATGATATATACTAATGACTCTTGCACAAGCCATCCCTCTACCATGCTTGCTTCTGGTCTTGCTCTTTGTCTTACAAATCCCTTCAAAGTTTTCATAAACCGCTCGAGAAAAAACATCCACCGACTATAAACGGTACTTGCAATAGCCACCTCATGAAAAAACATCCACCGACTATGAACGGTACTTGCAATAGCCACCTCATCAACTATGTGCACAAGCAAGTGGACTTGAGTTGTCATAATGCTCGAGGGAAAGTGCTTCTCAAGCAAGCATACGGCTTCGATAGATTCCACCCTAGCCTTCTCGATGCTCGATATGGAGATCTCTTTTTGAGATATCCACCTATTTCACATGCCCATGTAAGATATTTTCATAATCAGTCTACAAATTATTCACCTTAAATTGAAGAAAATGCAATCAATGCAATTTGATAGTAAGCATACCTCACAATACCACTGATCTTGAATATAGCATTTCTAACATCTTCTTGTAAGCACCCTTTTATTGTAATTGGGAGGATAAACTATCAAAGCAACAAAGAAGTCATGTCAACAATATAACATAATCATAATTATGCTAACGCATCACGATTATCGGTACACTAATTCTACAGCTTAGAATACCTGTAAGACCTTGTGCCAATCATGGGACTTGAGCCCACTAAGCTTATTATCCTTTGAAAATGCTCCTTTCAAGCAACGCATGTACCCTGTCGGTGTCTGGAAAGAGGCAATGTGCGCCTTGACCACTGCCTCCTCCCTCGTAGAGAGGATCCACATTGCTTTTAGGAGGATAAATTTTCTCGAAGCATGCACTTGGGGCCACAACCGAGACATCCTATTCATAGCACGCAAGTCTTCTCACACTTCTCTCGAGTCTTTGGAACCAACCAAGTGTGCCCAAATAGTAGCCCCCACATTCTTGAAGATATGCATGGGATCCAAGAGATGATTGATTTGTAACTGACCCCAATAAGGAAGCTCGTGAAAGATCAATAGCCTCTTCATACCAGGAGGAGGTTCCTCTCCACTTGCCCTCCAAGCCTGAATCCAGTCACTTGCCTTCAAATATGATGGTGGTGGATCAAGCTGACCTCCACGTGTGAGATGGTCTAGCGGAAGGTATCAAGCATGACCTTCATAAACATTTTTCCTCATATGTTTGGAGTATTGTGCAAGCGATTTCAAACCCGGTTCACAAATAGGACAAGCATGGTGTTGAGATATCGAGCTCCACTCACGATATGCCAGGGTGACTGTTGTGCATTTATGTCACCGACTTGTTAGCTGGAGATGCGATTGGTACACCGCCCACGAATATGACAGCTATCCTTATCTACACTAGTTCGTGGCTCAATTAGTATGCCACCTTAGTTAGTTGAGTTTGGTTTGAGACGGTTCTTCTATTTCTTTGTACTAGAGTTCTTTTGGCTTTCACAACTAAGAAGAGGAAAACTGTTTTCAGCCTCCACCTTTGTGTGTATTCCCCCATTGTGATTGTGAGAAAGCCTCAAGTGAGGCTCCTTCCCTCTCTCCCACTATCTTCACATGGTATCAGAGCCTTGTTCGTGGTAAGGAGCTCAAGAAAGCAAGCCAAGTTCGTGGTGTCCTAGTAAGAGGACCAGTGTTGCTTTCCTATTTCGAGTTTGGGAGCAAATCTCTGTAGGTAGCACAGCCAAAAGTGCAGGAGTGCATTGTTTCAGATTGAGAAGCCCTTAGTGAATTTATTTTTCTGATTTGAGGCCGTTTCGGGGCCCATTTTGAAGGCGGAAGTTCTTCGCAGGCACTCAGAAAAAGGCCCTGTTTTTTGCTGTGCGACCACTGCGCGGCTACTCGGTGGAAAGGTGCCGCAGAAATTGCATCGTATGCCTGTGTGCAGAGATATTGGGAGTTGTAGATTCATGCCTATTGCCTGTTGATGCAAAATCGTCACTAGGAACTGACTGTGTGGTGAAATACCACTTTCGTCAGTTTTGCAGATCTGCCCGTGTGAGGCAAAAGCTGTGTTTTTTTGCAGTGACAAAATATTTTGCAGTGTTCTGTAATGGCATCTGATTCTCTTTCACATATTGTCACTGAAAAGCTTGACACGAACAACTTCCAGGCATGGAAGTTTAGAATGACGAATTTCTTAATGGGAAAAGGCTATTGGGAATTCATTACAGGAAATGAAGAAGAACCTATTCTTCCTAATGTTCCCAGTCAACAGGAAATGCAGGCATTCAAAGGATGGCATGAGAGAGCCAGGAAAGTTATGTACTGGCTGTCTATCAGTATTTCGGACTCCATGATTGTGCATATTCAGGATGCAAGTACGCCAAAGGAGGCATGGGATACTTTGGCAAAAATGTACAGCACAAATACGCAAGCCAGGAAAATGCAACTCAAACAAGAGTTGCACAATGTGCAGAGAGAAAATTTGAGTATAAATGACTACCACATGAAAGTGAAGAAAATTGCAGATGCACTTGCTTCTATTGGGTCGCCAGTGGATGATGATGATTTGGTTTCTGTGACCTTGAATGGTCTAGGAAAGGATTATGCACAGTTCCGGACATCCATTGCCGTCCGTGAAAAATTTCCTGATTTTCAGGAGCTGATTGCTCTTCTAATTTCTGAAGAGCAGAGAAATGGTGGTGCATCTTCTTCAGCAGGAACTTCAAAAGAAACTGTCTTCTACTCAAATGCTGGCAGAGGTAGAGGCAGAGGTAGAGGAGGCCGATCTGCAGGCCGTGGTAGAAATCAGAATATGCAGCAAACGCAAGAAAACCAGTCCTATGCAGGAGGACGTGGTAACTCTAGAGGCAGGGGGAGCCAAAGAGGCCGTGGTGGATGGCAGAGAAGCCAAAATGCAAACAGCAATGTTGAATGCTACTATTGTGGCAAAATGGGTCATATGGCTAAGGACTGCTACAAAAAGCAGAATGACATTATGAATGGAAAATTGCAGCAAGGCAATTATGCATCTTCTAGCAGGCAGGGTGATGACAGAAATGAGCATCTATTTATGGTGCAGCATATGATGCAGAATGGATGCAAGATGCAAGGAAAATGGAAAAGCCAGGATTTGTGGAGACTGGTGATGATACTGCACATCCTATTGTGCAGATTGGCAAAATTCCTTTGTCTATGCAGGATGGGAAAAAGAAATACTTGTCCAGATGATGTATTTCATGTCTCGAACATCACCAAGAACCTGGTTTCTGTTGGTCAGATGGTTGAGCAGGGCTTGCAGGTCAGATTTAATCCTCATGGATGCTTTGTTGAGGATATGAAAAATAATGGTCGCTTGATAGCAAAAGGAAAGAAGAAGGGCAGGATGTTTACGTTGGATGCAGACATGCCTGAATTGAGTGCAGTAATGTTTGCACATGGGACCGGTGTAGTTGCAGATATTGATATCTGGCACAAATGCATTGGTCATGTTAATATACAGGGACTTAAATCAATGCAAGCCCAAAATATTGTTGCAGGATTGCCTAAATTCAAGGTTGCAAAAATGCACAAGGTCTATGAAGCCTGTCAATTTGGGAAACAGGCAAGGAAACCTTTTCCTAGGCATGTTCAAGAGAGTAAAAAGCCATTGGAATTAAACATCCTAGCACCCTCGTACAACTGTGTTGATTGCAACTCTTGCATTTTGACCTCAGACTCTGACATCACATGTACATGGGATGTAGTGCCCCTAAAAATAGAATCCATCATGTTGACCGTACCCTCGTCATCATCTCGGAGACTATAGTCTTGCTCAAAGTGTGAAGGTATATGCATACCCTCGTCAGCCTCCCCATCCTATTTTAAGATTTCGTGTAAATATAAGATCTTGTCTCAAGGTTTCGTATCATAATGGTATCCAGTATTAACCATGAACTTAAATAGCTTTGACTTATCGATAATCCATCAACATGTGCAACACCAACGGTGGGTACTGGTTCGGGCTCCTCCCCATACATCCGCAAGTGGCGCATGATAATACAACGTTGATGTCATACTTCTCACTTGCAATGAGTGCAATGACAATACAACCTCTCCGTAAGCCACTTTGTGCTCCCGGGTGTTGGCGCATCATCTGAAGAGCTTCCACTCGTCCCTTCCATCTGCACACTTAAAAAATCACAACATAAGTTGCAAGGAAATATATTAATAGTAATAAAATAGCATCTATGAGCTTCTTTTTTAACTTTAAACAATAAGTGTCCTAAAGCATCGCTATATAGTGACGTTTTGCTCTGTTCCATCGCTATATAGCGATGATTTGCTCTATTTCGTCGCTATATAGCGACACTTTTAAATATAAGCATTGCTATATAGCGACGCTGTGGGCTACAACTCGAAACCCCACGACGCGGCGCTTTCTTTAGCAATCTCTATTGTGAGAAAAGCAATCTCTCCTCCCACCTATATCTGATGACCTCGCTTTCCTCCTCTCTATTCTCCACTCCTCACCACTCCTCACCCCTCTCCTAACACTTGTGCTCCCTCTCCACCCTTCTCCCTCTTTGCTTGTGTGAAAAGAAGTTTTTCAAGAAGGTGAGTCTCTTTGAGAAATGTAGGTTCGTTTTTTGTGAGATTTCGTTTTGTGAGTGTTGAAGCATGTTTCTCCTTGTATTGCTAAGGCTATGTGCTAATTTTCATGCTTGATTTTCAAGGGTTAAAGACAAAAAACGAGATTTTGTGAAAGAAAGAAGACTCACCTCTTCTAGTCTTTTTTGTATTTCTCTTCCTCCTCTTTCTCATTGTCTCCTCAATCCAATCCCTTTGAGAAGTTGTTTCCTTAAACTCCTCCTTCGTTTAACTAGTTATTTGAAAAATGGTATGTTTCCTCTCTTTTATAGGGCCAATCCACAAAACACCGAGCGGGACTATTCCAGGTAAGAAAGTGCTTCCTCTTTTTTCCTTTTGTTATTTTTGTTATTTGCATTGGCTTGCAGCTAGTGGTGCCTTAAGCGCTAGCTTCGGTGATGGGCGTAGGAACCCTCTCTTCCCCTCTCTTCCCTCTTCTTTTCCTCTTTTCTCCTCTTTCTTCTCTTCTTTTTCCCTCTTCTTTTTCCCCTCTTTCAATCTCTTTTCCCCTCTTCTTTTTCCCCCTCTTTCAATCTCTTTTTCCCTCCTTTCCTTCTCTTTTTTTTTCCCTCTTTCAATCTCTTTTCCCCTCTTCCTTCTCTTATGTTTTTTCTCTTTTCCCCTCTTTCAATCTCTTTTCCCCTCTTCCTTCTCTTATGTTTATGCTCTTTTCCCCTCTTTCAATCTCTTTTCCTCTTTTCCTCTCTCTTTCCCCTCTTTCAATCTCTTTTTCTCTCTTTTTCTTTTATGCTTAAGCTTTCTCTCTTTTTCTTTTATGCTTATATGCTCATGCATAAGCATAAGCATATGCTTTGTTTCCTTTCCCTCTTCTTCCTCTTATGCATAAGCATAAGCATATGTCTCCTTCTCTTATGCTCATGCATAAGCATAAGCATGAGCATATGTCTCCTTCTCTTATGCTCATGCATCAGCATAAGCATAAGCATGAGCATATGTCTCCTTCTCTTATGCTTATGCTTATATGCTCATGCATAAGCATAAGCATATGCATATGCTTTGTTTCCTTTCCCTCTTCTTCCTCTTATGCATAAGCATAAGCATATGTCTCCTCCTCTTATGCTCATGCATAAGCATAAGCATGAGCATATGTCTCCTTCTCTTATGCTCATGTCGAGGACCTCTCCTATCAAATCATAGCTGCCATAGAGATAATAGAAGATAGAAAGGGCAAAGCAGTGATGGCCACCATGAGGCGATTGATGAGCCACCACTTCAAGAGCGACATTGCTACTAATTAGTAGTATCAAGATGACCAAAAGAAGCAGGCGGTCATCGATGAATTAAAACAAAAATACCCTAACCCATCAAATTGGGAATTCAATGAGAATTATATGCGAGAGCGCATGGGTTTGGTCTTGAAGCATCGTAGATCAACCTTGCGTACTTACATCGCAAAGGGGATGGCTAAACCCAGCTGGGGAGACAAAGCTGATTGGAAGTTCTTCAAGAAGCAGAATAGGGACCATCCCAAAATGTTCGAGTGTCGGAGGAGGGCTACGAGGAGACGGCTGGACATCGTAGGTACTTCGCACTTTGGTGCAGGCGGACGGTTGGCGTTCGAGGAAACCGTGGTAAGTCTACTTCTTCTTATTTAATGTATTGTTCTATTTGTTTTACTACATATTACATGCACTTTATCTAACTCTCGTAAATTGGATCCACAGCAAGCTGCGATGGGTCGCCCTTCCTACAGATGTAGAGATGCGACGTGCATTTCGCATAGGAACAAAGCCGTGGTTTATTGAGCAGGAGGCAATGGGAGGGACGGTCGATTGGGCTGAGGTGGCTGCTCGCACAGTATAAGTCTACTCCTACTTATAATCTCACTTTTTAAATTGTTTTATTCTTTAAGTTCCAATCTAATTTTCAATTAATATGGTTTCACTCTTAGGGTCAAAGCTCGAGCGTCCCATCATTGGAGGCGAGCGATCACGAGGGCCAAGGATCAGGCGCACCTGACGAGGGTCAGGGAGTAGGCGTAGCTCACGAGGACCAAGGTTCAGGCCAGCAAGACGAGGACAAGGAGGACAACGATGACGATTCGAATTATGAGTAGTAGTAGTAGTAGTAGCAGTAGTAGTAGTTTGCATATACTTCACCATGTATATCATTTTGTATATCGGCTCATTTGAGCAATTTTGTATCACCCTTTTCGAAAGGGTAATTTTGTAACAAACAATGTTGTATATTTTTGACATGTATATGCTTTTGTTGCTCGATCATTTCATTTGAGTGATTTTGTATCACCCTTTTCGCAAGGGAAATTTTGTAATAAAAAACTTTTTTTGTAATTATAAAAAAAAAACAAAACATTAGTGGGGCAAAACAGGGCTTGCTATGGCCCTGTTTAGCCCCACTAATGCTTTTTTTAAAGTCTGTTAATCGTCGCTATATAGCAACGTTTACCAATGTCGCTATATAGCGACGTTTATTAGCGTCGCTATATAGCGATGCTTTATAGCGACTGTTCTTTTTCTATGCTTATAATGACGTTTGCGCCCGTTTTTTTTTTAAAAAATTAGTGTAAAAAACATCGGTATTTTCATCGAAAAAGGGCCTATGCCTTGTAGTGTTGATGATGTTGATGAATGGGAAGGACCATCAATATGCAACCAAATACTAGAGAGGATAATCAAGCTCCAAGCTTTGTGGGATGAGCATTAAATTACAATTGAGGCTCAAGATAATATGTTGAGACTCTTTTTTGGTGACATGGGTGGAAGAATAGGAAGTCAGAGTTCTGAATGCAAAAAACCAAGCTTAAGTAAACTCTTGGTATAACTACCAGAGTCATGGGATGGCATGCTTGATGGAATAAGAGTTCCTGCTTGTTGGGAGCAACTAAAATCAATGTTCAATGGACTTGCAATGGTTCAATGGCTCAACCTCAATGCTATAGAGTATGTATTGGTTCAGATGATAATTGACATGATATTGATCTTATTCAACCTAGTAAAGAGGACATCTATGTTGGAAATGCAATACTATGTTCTTGCTGGGAGAATGTGGGGAAGAGAAAAATTGAGCGTGATTGTTTTACGTGTTGCAAAAGTGTCCAAAGTGTAAGATGCCAAGAAAGGAGATGTTGGCATCTGACTACTTACCTATCACTAAGGAGCTTGAACTCCTAGTTAAAAGTAAAACAAATTGTCATGATTTGGTCAATATGTGGCATAGAAAGAAAAGGTAGTTAGGAAAGGAGACACAAACACAACCAGATTCTATTGGTAAATTTTGGGATGGATCAAAATGTTGGGAGGTGTAAGACTGTTGGAACCCAGATGTTGAATATGAGTTGCCTATTGTTTGTGGAAACTTTAAATGTAACAAAGTGTACACTACATATCCAAAGTCATGTTTCTCAGATGTTCTAAGAAGAGGATGAATGAACAAGCTGAAAAGTATAAATTTGTGTGTAAGAAATGTTGCTTTTCCAACAAGTGCAACAAGAAATTATGCAAGGTATACATATTTCCATATATGTGACCCTGATAATTGTCTATCTTGCTTCGGTTTATATGTAATCTCATATTTGGTGCATACATTAAAGAGTATACTAATAAACATTATTACCATAGGGTGATCCTCAAAATTTTGCATTTCTTATCCATTGGGATGGTTTTCAAGCATCTCGAACCACCCAAAAAGATTGCGGTGCTATTGAAATCATGGTTTTAAATGGTGGGAAGAACTCCTCGATAGACATTCTACCGGTACTATTGATACCATTTATTGTGTAAGAAAATATTTTGAAACTCAAATGGTGCATTAAGTACTTTTTTGTGACCTCTTATTGATGACCTAGAAAAAAAAATTATTGAGGGAATTGAAGTGCTATATAATTATCCGATGGAAAAAAAATTTGATGATCCCTTTGGTAGAACTGAAATATGTAAAGTTTGTGCAATGGTGATGATGGTCACTAGAGATCATCCAACCCAATGCAAGATAGGTGCATTCAAAAATGGTGGACGATCATTTTGTCAAAAGCCCAATCTACTCAGACCTTACTAATCCTTAATTGCAAGGAATTGCAAGGAAGATACATTTATGATAGAAACCAGTTCCAAGAAAGGTATCCACCTCCCAAACGATGTCTAACGGAGATGATTGAGGCCTTGTCACAATCAAAGAAGGCCTTCACTCAAGTACAACGAGAAGGAATACTAAAGAATGCTAAATTATCTGGAGAGTCCATACTATGAAGGTTGTATGATCTCTATGGTTTTAATTTATCATTGGACTTAGTATATGATACAGTGCATGTCTTTTCATTGACTTTTTTTAGTAAATACATAATTTCACTCATGAAAGCATCAACCAATGAGAATAAAAGAGCAATAGAGTCCTATGTTAATATAGTTGCCAAGATTGCTCCTTCATCTATTTGGTATGGACGGTGGCCACATGCTCCAAGTAAATACCACGAAAGCTTCAAGGCGAAAGATAATCAAATGTTTGTGCACTGGTGCTTACCATATATTTTGAGCAGAATAGAAGGTATACCCATGCACTTACATGATGGGTATTTTGCTAATTGATATTGCACATAGTTTCTATAATTATAGCCATGACAATGGGTGGTCAACGAAAACTATGGAAATTGTGCATAGCTTACTTATTTCTTGGAGAGTACACAAGGAAGAATCAATGGGAGAAAATTCTTCTCCATTAGAGCATGTTGTAGGTTCGTCGTATATTTTGCTTAATATGAACTTGTTGAAACTTTAATGATAAGGGTTGCTTTTCTTATAACATTTTATTTAGTCTAACTAAATATTCTTACATCATAGGAAATGGGGGAATATTAGATGATGTTTTGAGATATGGGATGCATTACATTTTTTGGTGCTACTCACAACAACACAAAGCAACTATAGACGTGCTTGATAGACGTGCAAAATAGTGGGTGCGTCTATAGGCATTGCTTGAATAGAGAAATTACGGGCACGTCTAATAGTACATCTATTTACGTGTGTATTGACGCGTCTATTAGCGCATCTACATTGAGAAATACGGGCCCATCTAACACTGCATCTAACACCGTATCTATTTGCGTGTGCATTAGCGCGTCTATTAGTGCATCTACACTGAGAATTAGACGCGTATTTAGATGCAAAACAGAGAATACAAAAAGTGAGATTTTGGTGTATATCACTGCTTCCCAAACATTGCCCATGATTACCAAAGCACATAACATGATTACCAAAGCACATAATTTTAACAAAAACATCAATGCTTTTTTGCAAACCCACATATACAAAAATTAAGTGAGGTGAGGAGAATGAGACAATATGTAAAATAGTTTTGCCAATATCAATGATGGGCTACGATTCAATCTCATCCTCAATGAGATCAACCCTTGCCAAAATATCTACTTCAAAATCCAAACAAGTGTTTAGATCTACAAATACATTCAACCCACTACTACTTGTGCTACTCATGTGCTCATCGAAATCAACATCACCAATGGTAGGCTCGTTCTCACAGATAATGGCCTCAATATTTGTATCTCCTATCTCATGATCATCCTCCTCTCTCACGAGTATCACGGTCATCATCACCTCCATGGCCATGATCATCCTCCATGCGCTCCATATTAGTAAATGTACTATACATCACTTTGGAATGTGGCATAATAGGTATGACATGCCACCATCTATTATTATCCACCATTGGTTGATAGACAACCTAATTCAAACACAAATACAATCGTGTTATTTTCTTTGCATCGAAGGTATCAAATATTTAAAAGTGAGTATTTTTATATGTCTGTACAGTACCTGTTCACATTGTTACGATAGTACTAGTGTGTCCTTCTTACTTTGCCAAAACTTTGTGGAGTCAATAGTTACAAAGCCACTTGCATGGCATTTGATTGTTGCATTAGGGCCTCTTTCCACCACGTCCTTAAACCACTTTACATCCAAAACATACACAAAGAAGCGTCGAAAGTCAAGCTTAATAATACCTTGGATTATGCCACAATAATCATCCATGGCTCCATTGGCTCCCTCAAAGCTAGCAGTGACACCGCAATCTTGTGTGTTTCTCTTATCATCAATCCGTTGTGTTCGAAAATGCTTTCCCTCACACCATATAGCATTGAACATAGTGCACTACACCAAGACAAAATCAATTAAATAAGCAATCTAAATTATTGAAAGCTCCTAACTTATGCATAACATTCTATATACCGACCTTGCTCATGCATCCCCTAGCATACTCCCATTCTTCCATTGTGATATGCATCCCCTTGTCTTTCTCTACTTTCTCTACTTTCTCCATTTTGTCAAGTAGCCAATCCACATGAATATCCTTTGGAAGTGCTCTTAGATACTAAGGGTATGGCACAGAGATCTGTGGTGTGTATGAAAGAGGGCCCTTTCTTCTTGTCTTCTTGCCTTTGCATCCTTGTATCTTGTCACCCATCTTTTCATCACATCACTATTAAGCATGCAATAGAGGTTGATATTATTAAGCAACTCCGTGTCTATTACTTTGTTGCATCCTTTCCCTTGAGGCACAATAGAGGTCATCCTTAGGTCTTCATCATCTCTCCATAGTCCTGGGAGAGAGCTATCCACATCAACAAGAAACTCAGAAATATATACAAGTGACTCTTTACCAACCAACCCTCGACCATGCTACCTTTGGGTCTTGCATTTTGTCTCACGAAACCCTTTAAGGTCTTCATGAAGCGCTCGAGGAAGAACAACCATCGTGCATGTATAGTATCGCATATAGCAATCTTATCCACCAAATGCACTATGAGATGTAGTTGGTTTGTGAGAATAGAACGTGGAAATTTCTCCTCCACTAAACAAACCACCTCCACTAACATAACTCGAGCATTCTCAAGTGTGGTGGGATCTATTTCCTTTGAGCTCACATACCTAGAAATGAGAAAGTACACCATATTAGCAATATGAACACCTTGCATGGAGCATTGATACGCATCACATTTTTTATCATGTAAAGTACCTCACAAGCTCGCCCATCTTGTAAATATAATCCTTCACGTCCTTCGATGCACTACAAGAAATGCTAGTAGGTAGTATGAACTGAACACACGAAGAATGGTTAATTAGTTGCTCTTAATTCACTCACAAATTTGAAAGAACAAAGATATTATGCACATAAAATACTTACTTGGAGCATCTTGTGCCAATCATGAGATTTCAAGCCATATAATAACTCTACACCTCTTTTCTTGCTCTTTGTAGAGGCCCCCTTCAAACACCTCATGCATCCAGTGGGAGTATGAATTGTAGTAATAGCGTGCTTCACTGCCACCATCTCTATCTTTTGATAACCTGCATGGTGCACGAGGTAAGAAGACATACCCATTTGGTCTCTCTTGTGGCCAAGCTTTACGCATCCTCCTTGTGGTACGTAGATCCTCCCTTATGCCTACGGAATCTCGTGTCCCATTCAAAAATGTTCCCAAATGGTAGATGCCATATTCTTGAAGATATGCATGGGATCAAGCAGGTGATTTATCTTGAGGTGGGACCAATATGGTAAACGATAAAAGATGGAGTATCTAAACAAAAGCTGGTGTTAGCGGGCAATCTTTATTTCCAACCAATATAATAGTTACAAACCTTACCGGCTCATGCCAAGTGGTGGAGGAGTCATGGAACCATCCCAAATTCTCATCCAATCTCCCATAGTGTGATTGTGGGAGGACTTAATTCTAAGGGGCAACATATCTACGATGATCAGGTGGGAGAAATCGATGGTGATTCTCATAGATGATCTTATTCAATGCATCTGCCTGTGAGGCAACAAGCGAAGGACCACAAATAGGACATGCATGGTAACCCGATGTAGTGAGACCTGAACAATAGATGTAATTAAGAGTTGAAGGTGGGTTTAGGGTGCCACATCCTTTGCCTACTCATAATTTGAAGTGCAATGCTTACCTAAACACTCGCCATAGCCTGGGAAGTCATGCATCATCCACATCAAGACTCCTTTGTAGTTGAAGTCTCGTGACGAGGGAGGCCTACTCATATCATGCACCTCGATACCTATCCAAAGTATCTCTAGCTCATCAATCAAAGGCTTCAAATAGAAATCAGGATTTTTGACTTTATGTTTCCCTGGAATTAGAAGGAATAACATAACATGTCCTTTCTTAATCGCCATAGAGGGTGGAATATTATAATTCACCAATATCACAGGCCATACATTGTAAGAGGTGCTTTTGAGACGAAATGGGTTCACACCATCCATACCCAATCCAAGTCTCAAGCTCCTAGGTTCTTCGTTGAAGCTTGGCCATGTGTCTTCAATATGCTTCCACGCAGGAGTGTCTATAGGAGTTCTCCACTTGCCATTGGTTGATCAATGGGAGGAATGCCATGACATGAGCTCTGCAATGGATTTACACTTGAACATATGTTGGATGTGAGGGATTATGGGAAAATGTTGCAGAACCTTACGAGGCATGTCCAAAGTTTTGAGATCTGCTCTATATCTTGCCTCTCCACAAGTAGGACACTCTCTTGCATCCTTATGTAGTCCACGAAACAAAACGCAATCGTTGACGCATGTATGGATTTGCTTGTAATCTTAACCTCCAAGAGAGGTCACATGTTGCCTTGCCATATCTCTTGAGGTTGGTAATTTATTCTCCCTTGGAAGCATTTTACACAATACCCTGCACGTGAAGACCATAAATAAGGAAAAGCATTCAAGTAATTGACCCACTAGCATAATTCACCATGTTGGCAAAATAGACTTTAAAGCTTACTTGAGTAATGCATTCAAACTTGCATTGCTCCATCCATAGATGGTTTGCAAGTTTAGTAACTCAAGGGAGGCACGTAGAACAGAGAATGTGCACCCCTCAAACAGTGGAGTCGATGCTGCGGTAAAAAGATCGTCCTACTCCATGCTATCATCCCTCCCTTCAGATTGATGGACATATAAATCCCGCACCATATCATCAAACACATCCTCCTCCACGGCTTCATGAGGTAATGGTGGAGGGCTACTATCACCATCACTCCATGCATCCATAACGGTCCCTCCTGAAGATCCCACCTCATATCGCCGATGCTTCACCTGATCACGACGAGCATAGGGCAACATATGTGGGTGTGGCACTGCATCCTGTATCAAATTAAAACGGGATGATAACTTAAACATATGAACACCCACAGGTATCTCAATCAACCTTAACTCTTTAACACTTACCATGTTTATGGTCGCATCCCATTCTCCATAGTTTGAGATGTGATTGGGTGTAATCCTACGTGCACGATACATTCTCGACATCGATCACACATACATTTGATTTTTTGCTCCAACCACATTTTGCGATGGTGAATATAGAGGGATTCATCCTCACTAGAGCTACTTGTTGAAGATGAAGACATCCTACAAATAAACAGCGTCTAATACCGCGTCTAAAACCGCATCTGTTCTGTGGTGCATGTCTATAGGTGCATCTAAACCGTGTTGTAGATGTGCATTTAAATGCGCATTTAGATGCGTATATAGGCGTGCTTATAGATGTGATTTTCAAACGTACTTTTAGCGCACTTGCTTTTCTTCACATACTTTTAGCATCGTGCGGCTTGCTTTGCTATTAACAGACACAATTCCTAGCATCCACACTTATCTCCAAGCACCCACACTTGTCTCTAGGCTTACACAATCATCTCCAAGCACACAAGAGAAGAGGGTGAACAAGGAAGAGAAGGAGAAGAGAAGAAAGAGAAGCAAAGGGTGAACAAGGAAGAGAAGAAAGAGAAGCAGCTTTAAAGAAGGACAAGAAGCTTCCATACCTCTATCCAAGGTAAGTCTCTTTACGGTTGATCTTCTTTGAAAGTTGCTCTCTTTGGATTCATCCTTTGTCGTATTTTTAGCCGAAAAAGTTATCGAGATCAAAGGCTAGAGATTAAGTATGGCTACGCTCAAAGGCCATAGAGAAAAGGAGATCACGAGGGCGAAGGGATGTCATGGGGGTGAACAAGGAATTAGAAGTGGAGGGAAGGAAAAGGGAGACTATGACCCAAGGGGAAAGGGAGAGGGGGAAGAGAAGCATGTACATGATAGGAAGAGGAATGTTGAGATGTAGACATCAAGGGAAAGTGATCCATACTTTATTGGAAAGAAGGGATGAGAGGGAAATATCAAAATACTAGCTAGGTGGCTTTACCAGAATGAGCGTGTCTCATCAAGGAATAGCCCCTTCCTTTTATAGCCAAAAGAGGGGGTCTCTCCACATTAATGTATCCTCCCACATGCATGGTGTGTGTGGAAAAGTCTCCCATGTGGGCTAGGTGGGTACGCACTCTCAATTGTGTGCGACAACCCTTTGCCTCAATTTTCCACATAAATCAAGCCCCATATCTCAAGTCTATGATACTCCCTTGGTCTCTTTCCAATTTTATAATATGTTCAAACCTCTAGGAGGACAAGTGGAGGGTTGGCACAAGGAATCTTGCCACCTCATCCTACTTTTCCCATTATTTAACTAGCTCTCTTTGTCCTTCTATACCTCCCCCACATGAGCCTATCTCATATGGAGGGAATAACTCAATATAATAGCCATCTCCACCCATTTTATATTGCTTCTCCCATGGACTTTGAGCCATATCTTACTTAATGCATCCTAGGTGGAGGGGTGGCACATGGAGGAGCCGTGCCACCTTGCATTTTATAATATTACTATTATGGATTATGTACAACACACCTTATGGGTCCTCTTACATGGAAGGGTGGCACATGGTCATGCCTTGCCACCTCAACCTTGGGCCCTATGCACACCATATTTTATTATACTATTGCCACATATACAAACACACATACATATTAATGCATTTTTCCTTAGACAATTTTATCCATAACAGTTCCCCCCCCCAGGCAGGGAATGCACCGCATTTCCATGCATGGGACCATCACGCACAAAGAAAGGCTTGAGGTAACGCTTGTTGATCACCTTCTTGCCATATGGTTCATGCAGCTCCTGAACTTGTACAGACCCATTGCTACGTTCTTTGATGACTTTGTATGGACCAGCCCACAGTGGCAGAAACTTCTTATCCATTTGGTGGTCCAATCTATTATCAAAGCATAGCACAACATCCCCCTCAGCAAAGTGTCTTTCCCATCCCTTGCGAATCTTAGCATCCAATCGGGCCTTTTGTCGATTCTTTTGGATCTCTGTTTGGTGTAGTGCATGGCGTCGGGCCTCATCTAACTTCTCAAGTTGTACCAATCTGGCCTCTACATGTTCATCTTCTGTCATCCTCTGTTCCTGTGCCAATCTCAAGGCCGGAATCTCTATCCCTAGTGGTAAAATTTCCTCAGTACCATACACCAACTCAAAAGGGGTGTGACCTGTAGATGTTTTATGAGTGATGTTGTAAGCCCACACTGCTTCAGTGACCTTCTGATCCCATTGGCTCCTATTCCCTGTAGCCATTTTTCCTATGGTTTTACAAAGGAGGCCATTGGTCCGCTCTGTTTGACCCATGGATGCTGGATAATAGATGCTAGAAGTGTGATGATCAATGCCCATGCGATCCATGAGTAACTCCACTGCTTCATTTAAGAATGGACTCCCATGGTCAGAGACTATGTCCATGGGTGTCCCAAACCTTGTGCAGATACGTTCAAATATGAAACTTGAAACTGCCTTGCCATTTGCAGCAGAGAGGGTGATAGCTTCAGCCCACTTAGTGGCATACTGAGTGGCTACCAAAAGATACTTCTTTTTGCGGGCAGTCATGGGCAAGGGCCCGACAAAATCTATTCCCCATTTCTGAAACGGATGGATGGACATCACTGGGTGATGTTGCCCGGGACGCAAATCCTTCCTACCGAAGAATTGACATGGTTCACAGGTTTTGCAATACAAAGTGACATCCTTGAACAAGGTCGGCCAATAGTATCCAGCATGTAAAATCTTCTTAGCTGTATAGTCACTGGCATAGTGGCCTCCACAAAATCCAGAATGATAATGCTTCAATACCTTAGGCACTTCATCTGCATCAATGGCCCGTCTGAGTACCCCATCCATGCCTTGACGGTACAACACCCATCAAGGAGGGTGTAGCGCCTACTATCTCTGCGGATCTTCTTTCTCTCATAGCTTGTACTTTCTGAAGGAAAGGAGAAAGCGGTCAAAAACTTATAGATACCACCATACCAAGGATCCCCAACTTCTATGGCTGCTACCAGGGTTACATCAAGGCACTCCTCTAAATCAATCAAAGCATTCTTCAAGTTGGAACAACCCCCTTTTACAATTTTGAAAGAAAAATCATATTCTTGTAGAACTGCCAACCATTTGGCCAACCGGCCCATGGGATTTGGTGATTGAAGAACCTGCTTTGCAAGACCAGTGCTAGTGAGTATAAAAAAGGACTTTCCAGCCACATAATGCTTAAATTTCTCAATGTAAAACACCAAAGACAAGGCATGCTTGTCGGCCTCTGAATAGCGTCGCTCAGTGTTGAGCAATTGTCGAGAAGCAAATCGAACGGGATACATGAACCGATCCTCCCCTTGCTGGAGAAGAATACCTGCCAGGGTGTGCTCACCAAACCCAGGATTGATATAGAAGGTCTTTGACTAGTCTGGATTGCGTAGAATGGGTTCTGAAGCTAGAGCATTCTTGATTTGTGCAAAACCATGGTCACAATCCTTATCCCAAGAAAAATCAACCCCATCTTTTAATAGCATAGTCATGGGCCGAGTCAAAGCAGCATACTGATCAATGAAGCGGCGATAGTATCCTGCTAGATTGACAAATGAGCGTACCTGACGTTTGGTTGTAGGTGGGGAGAGTTTGAGGATGGCTTCTACCTTCTCTGGGTCAGGCTTGATGCCCTCGGATGAGACAACATGTCCCAATAACCTCCCTTGAGTGGCTCCAATGGTGCATTTCTCAGGGTCGAGACTGCCATTTGCATCATTGACCCTTTGGAATGCCAATCTAACCTTCATGATGTGCTCCTTACATGATGAGAATATACAGAAATCATCTAAAAACACCTCCAAGAAATCCCCCAAATAAGGAGCAAACACCATCTGCATAAATCTTTGAAAGGTGGCAGGAGCATTGGTGAGGCCAAATGGCATTACTTTGAATGCAAATGTCCCCCAAGGTGTGGCAAATGTGGTTTTAAGCACATCTTCCTCGGCAATTCTGATTTGATAAAACCCAAAGTAACCATCACAGAAAGTATACATCTCATGACCACTTACCTTCTCAAGAATGAGGTCTTGAAAGGGCAGGGGATGATGATCCCTCTTGGTGGCAGCATTGAGTTTCTTATAGTCGATGCAGACCCGCCACTTGTTGTTTTTCTTTGGGATGACTACCATTGGTGAAACCCATTCAGTATTGTGAACTGGAACAATAAACCCTGCCTCTACAAGCTTCTGCAACTCTGAGCGCAAAGCATCAGTCTGTAGGGGCCCTAATCTCCGATACTTCTGAGCCACAGGCTTTGCATCAGGCTTCAGCTCTATCTTGTGCTCTATGGCAGTCACATGGCGAAGGTGGTGGTAGCTAGTTGCAAAGAGGTCAGGGAAATCTTTGAACATTTCAAGAAACTCATCTTTCTCACCTGGAGTGAGGTCTGGAGAAAGCATTGATTCGAGCTGTTGAGGACTAGCTGTTATCTTTTCGGTAGGTGGCAGGGTCGGAGACACCCCCATCATGTAAACTTCCTCCTCTGAGAATTCATCCCCCCCGTCTGATTCTTCCATGGACTCAGACACTGAAGATGAGATAATATCACTGTCATGCTCCTCTTCTTCTTCCGGTTCCATGGCGCCAGGTTGCACAGGGATTTTCTCCTTGGAAGCACCAAAAGACATGTGTCCTGTCTTCCAATAGCTGACTGCATCACTCTTTCTCAACCATGGTCTCTCGAGTATGGATGGGTAACTTCTGCATGTATCTTCAATGTCCACTACATAGAAATTGACAGTGGTGGTCAACTCGTTGACAGTGATGGGCAAATCCTCAATGACTCCCATGGTGGAGAGTCGTCGGCCATCGGCTACCTTGATTCGAGTGGAGGAATGCCTTGTACATTTCAAATTCAATTTCTTCATGATGCGGGGCACCATGATATTACATGCAGCTCCCCCATCAACACACACATTTTTGACATGGGAATTATCTATGATGACATCTACTGTGTGTGGGTGCCGATCAATTTCTTCAGAGATAGAAGATACCTCTCGTACCTTTCCCTTTTTCTTACTCTTCCTTGTTGAGAGACCTTGCTGCAGCTCACGTCTCACCTTAGGGCTTAATGCTATTAGTTGAGGGAGTGTGATGCTCAAAGACCGATGAGCAAGGTCCTGAACGACTAAATAGTCCTCTTGCCCTGAGCCGATGGGAAAATCCGAGGGTGACCACTTACTCCTGCGAGATCTTTTAGTCTTCTCTGTTGGTGGGTCTGCCATCTCAGCATCTGAGGGCTCTGAGAAGGACACCTTCTTCCTGGGGCAGCCCGTGGAGAGGGGTCCGAGGTAGCACAAGTTCTTTTCCCAAGATCAAGGATCTCCACATCAGAATCCTCAGTGCCCGACTCACTTAGAAGATTCACCC
Source organism: Dipteris shenzhenensis (assembly GCF_047967505.1). Taxonomy (NCBI): domain Eukaryota; kingdom Viridiplantae; phylum Streptophyta; class Polypodiopsida; order Gleicheniales; family Dipteridaceae; genus Dipteris; species Dipteris shenzhenensis. The sequence goes on from NC_141600.1 coordinate 17,821,962, forward strand.
TTGGAATATTGGGGCATTCTGTGCGATAATGACCCTTTTGGTGGCACTCGTAGCATACAACATTAGCACGATCTCTTGGAGGGCGGTTGGCTTGATTTCTGATGCCCACCATCTCAAGCCGAAGATCATTCAGGGCCTTGGCTAGGTCATTGACTCCAGGTTCTGTTGCAGGGGGGGCCTCTTTAGTTGGAGGGGCCACGGGAGTAGAGAGGAGGGGAGCTCGTGGGTGAGGCTGGGGAAATCTTTGAGGCAGAAGATGAGGATATCCACCTTGTTGAGGGTAAGCATCTAAGGGAGGACCATAGATTTGTGGTGGAGGCGGTGGATACATCCCTGATGAGGGGTGGGGGTATGCTCCTGAGTTAGACCCCCCAGGTTGTTGTTGCAGGAATGGAGGGGGATGCGGAGGGACAATCGTCTTCTTTGAAGCAGGGTCAGACTGAACTTTATCAAACTTTTGAGCAATCTCATGTGCTAGCGCCATAGTTTCTGGATTCTCCCATTTAAGCTTGAGGCGGAATTCATCACTTGCTCCTGCTACAAGGTAGCCCAGCACATGCTGAGTCATTCCAGCTCGAAACCCGGCATTGTCATCCTGTGTGGCAATCAAACGGTCCAGGAGCACGGCCGCTCGATCCACATATCGACGCGCCATCTCACCTTCTGACTGCTTCAAATTTGCCACCTGCAGGTACACATTCTCCGGCTCCTCTTCTTTGCCGAAATACTCAATCATTGCTACTGTCAACCTTGGCTAGCTTTGGCGAACATCTTCGGCTTGCTTCTCATACCACACTTGAGCCAAACCTTCTAGAAATGTGGGAAGAACCAATAGCCATCTGTCTTCAGTAAGAAAGTTGAGAGAAACACAACGGCACTTGAAAGCCACAAGATACTCATTTGGATTTTCTTCTACCCGTCCACAAAACACGGGAATGTCAGCCATGCTTGGAAGATGGAAAAGAGGGGCTTATCTATGGATGAACAATAGTAAGAGGAAGCTTGAACTGAAAATCGGGTGAAGATACATCCAAAAAGCACACATAGGCAGGGTAAGGTGTGACTGGTGCAGTGTGAAATATTACACGAGAAGAATCTTCAGCATAGAATAGCACATAGACAATCTTAAAAGGACCAACCCTCATGATATCACTTTGATCATTACACGTGAGGGTTAGAGGTGCAGCGTTGCATGAGGTTGTTCATCAAGGCAAATAAGAATGCCATGACAAAGGTCAGCAATTGGAGAGCTTGCACATCACCTTCAGCTTCTTCTAGTTCTTGTAGTCGCCATGCTATTTCTTCAAGGGGTGTGCGGTCTGGCATCCTTCTTTTGAGCAATGTCTTTGAGAACCCTCTTGATGATTTTCCGAAGTCGGTGAACTCGTATCAAGTATGCCCAACACTTAGTTTCATGATGACCACAACCTTTGCATTCCTTACAAACGATCACCCTCCTTCGTGGCTTGCGGCTTTGTTGGGGAGGCGCTTCCACTCGCGTCATGCGTGATTGAAATACAAGCTTCACGTGCCAAGAAATCAGCAACAAGATTTCGAGCTCGAGGGATATGCTGAATTTTTACCTCTTCAAATTGGTTGCAAAGTTCCAAGGCTTGTTGATGTCGTGGAACCAAGCCTTTGCTCCGCACCTTCCACCTTCCACTAACTTGTTCACACACTAGTTGAGAATCTCCTTGCACCTCCAATTGCTTGGCATGATGTTCTTGTGCCTTTTGTAGCCCAAAAATGAGCGCCGAGTACTCAGCTTGATTGCAAGTACTTGCGGGCGAAGACTTGCTGTAACAAAACTCTTCACCACCCGGTGAAGTGAGCTTCACACCCACGCCAGCCGCCTTGGTCGAAGGTTTGTAAGCTCCATCAAATTGAAGAATCCAAGATGTAATCACACCAAGACTAGAATTCGGACATCCCAAGTTTCTCGGTAGTCCAAGATAGGTAGGAGGAGAGGGTGGGGAGAATTCAACACTTGAGCCAAACGTTCAGCACCAAATAAACTTGCAATTCTTTGTTGATAGTTTATCTTAAGCCCAAAAAGAATTACAATTTGAAGCTCGAAATGAGGCACAAAAGGCTGATTAGGTACAAATGGATTCCTTGGTCGAAACATTACCAACCATAGCCAAGGCCTAGAAACCTTTGTAATGAGATTGTGAATAAACCATTCAGGACGAGCTTTTCCACAAGAATCAACAAGCAGATGCGCCAAATCTCCCCCCAAGCTTGGGGAGCAACCCACCCTTCGAAGAAGGAAACCGTTTTGATTACCTCTGAAGCAGCAACTAGTTCGATCACCGCACAATGAGTAGAAGTAAAGTCAAAATCCTCCCAGCGTATCAGTAGTTCATCACCCTGAATCATCCACGGTGTGTCATTCCACCCGTCATCACCATCAATAATGCACTGGATAATCAGCCATTGAAGGTCGACATAAAGATCAAGGAAGACATCTCGTGCATTGGTAGCCGTAAGGTACGGAGGAACAGGCACCAATTCCTTAAACGCGTCGAGAAGTGACATAAATGTCCACCCTTCTCGTGAGGCGTGCATCCGTGAAGTGGGCTTGGAAAAGTTCTCAATTGGCGATCTAGCAAGAGAAGTGGATAGAGAACATAAAATGAAATATTTTTGCTTTTTACAACAAGAGCAAACTCCTTATGGTTAGAGAGTTACAGCTCCCGCGATTTCAATATATGAACAAAAATCATTACATTTTTACCACTTCCAACTTGTTGGCCCAATGGTAAGACTTTCTTTTGTGAAGGGGGAGGTCTTGGGTTCCAATCCTACTCTTTAATAAAAAGAGAGGAGAGGAGAGGAGAAGGAGAAGAAGAGCACAGATAGGGGGGGCGCGGGATCTGCTGTTTCTCTTTTGCAGGGGCTCAGAAGGCAGAACAGTCCGCGACCAGAGCAGTCCAGAGACTGTCGTGCAGAAAACTGTCCGCGACCAGAAGTCACGGGGGGGCACGGGATTTGCTGTTACTCTTTTGCAGGGGCTCAGAAGGCAGAACAGTCCGCGACCAGAGCAGTCGAGAGACTGTCGTGCAGAAAACTGTCCGCAACCAGAAGTCGCAGCAGTCCAGAGAACTGTCACACAAGTGAGCGCAGAAAACTGTCCGCAACCAGAAATCGCAGCAGTCTAGAGAACTGAAGTGCAAAAAACTGTCCGCAACCAGAAGTCGCAGCAGTCCAGAGAACTGTCGTGCAGGAGACGCACGAATCGAATGCACGTGCAGTAGCTTAGAAAGAGCACAGATGGTATAGTTTTGTTGATGTAACCCGTACGAATAGAAGATTCGCCACCAGCCGTGGAGATTCGTATCCCAGCAGCCACACCAAAACTTTTAGCCGGAAAAGTTATCGAGATCAAAGGCTAGAGATTAAGTATGGCTACGCTCAAAGGCCATAGAGAAAAGGAGATCACGAGGGTGAAGGGATGTCATGGGGGTGAACAAGGAATTAGAAGTGGAGGGAAGGAAAAGGGAGACTATGACCCAAGGGGAAAGGGAGAGGGGAAAGAGAAGCATGTACATGATAGGAAGAGGAATGTTGAGATGTAGACATCAAGGGAAGTGATCCATACTTTATTGGAAAGAAGGGATGAGAGGGAAATATCAAAATACTAGCTAGGTGGCTTTACCAGAATGAGCGTGTCTCATCAAGGAATAGCCCCTTCCTTTTATAGCCAAAAGAGGGGGTCTCTCCACATTAATGTATCCTCCCACATGCATGGTGTGTGTGGAAAAGTCTCCCATGTGGGCTAGGTGGGTACGCACTCTCAATTGTGTGCGACAACCCTTTGCCTCAATTTTCCACATAAATCAAGCCCCATATCTCAAGTCTATGATACTCCCTTGGTCTCTTTCCAATTTTATAATATGTTCAAACCTCTAGGAGGACAAGTGGAGGGTTGGCACAAGGAATCTTGCCACCTCATCCTACTTTTCCCATTATTTAACTAGCTCTCTTTGTCCTTCTATACCTCCCCCACATGAGCCTATCTCATATGGAGGGAATAACTCAATATAATAGCCATCTCCACCCATTTTATATTGCTTCTCCCATGGACTTTGAGCCATATCTTACTTAATGCATCCTAGGTGGAGGGGTGGCACATGGAGGAGCCGTGCCACCTTGCATTTTATAATATTACTATTATGGATTATGTACAACACACCTTATGGGTCCTCTTACATGGAAGGGTGGCACATGGTCATGCCTTGCCACCTCAACCTTGGGCCCTATGCACACCATATTTTATTATACTATTGCCACATATACAAACACACATACATATTAATGCATTTTTCCTTAGACAATTTTATCCATAACAGTATCCAAGAAACAAATGTTTTTGGTACTAGTGTTGTGCTTTTGTGTCGGACGCATGTCCTTTTTGAGTTTTTAAAATAGTCCATCTGTTGGAGCATGTCTATAGATGCATCTGAGAGCGTGTCTAAAAGTGTGTCTAAGAGAGCGTGTATAGATGCATCTACTCTATTTTTGGAAACAAATAGCCGCGTCTATAGACGCGCTATTATACGTGAAGATAGATGCGCTTTGTTATTTTTCCCTAGCCTGGCCTTCCCTTCCCTTCCCTTCCCTTCCCTTTCCTTCCCTTCCCTTTCCTTCCCTTTCTCTTTCCTCTTCCCTTTCCACTTCCACTTCCAAGAAAAGGATTGCATATTGAATGATGGAAATAAGTGATTGCATGAATGAAGAAAGGGATTGCATGAATGATGGAAAGGGATTGCATGATTGAAGAAGGGGATTGCATGAATGATGGAAAGGGAAAGCATGATTGAAAAAAGGGATTGCACTCTATATTTTCCTCTCTTTTTCCTTCTCTCTTTTATCCTCTCTTTCCTTCTCTTTTCGTCTCTCTTTTTCTCTCTTATCTCCTCTCTTTTTCTCTCTTTTTTTCTCCTCTCTTTTCCACCATTTTCCTCTCTTTCCTTCTCTCTTTTATCCTCTCTTTCCTTCTCTTTTCGTGGTAATTTTTCTCTCTTATCTCCTCTCTTTTTCTCTCTATTTTTCTCCTCTCCTTTCCTCTCTTTTCCTCTCCTTGCTCCTCTCTTTTATCCCCACTTTTTCTCTCTTTTTCTCCTCTCTTTTCCTCTCCTTTCTCCTCTCTTTTATCCCCACTTTTCCTCTCTTTTCTACTCTCTTTCCTTCTCTCTTTTTCTCTCTTTTTCTCCTCTTTTTCTCTTCTCAGCTCATCAGTAATCTTCTTTTTTTCTTTTTTCCAGTTCATCATGTGGCCAGGAAGCTCTTCAGGCTCACCTGATCTTTGGGAGACCATTTTTTGGGAGATATATAAACTTTTGGGGCACCCTCCCAGTCCTGGGGAGTTATATGGCTACATGATGGGTACTCTAAACACCCCCCAGGAGTCGGTACTACAGACTCCAAACCACCCCAACCGCACACCAGTTGAGATTACCCCAGCGGAGTCAACACAACCTAGCCGACTACACAGCCGAGCCCCTTCCCCCATGTCATCCTATGCCCCTTCCCCCATGCCGTCAGGAGGCCCTTCTGCCTCGCAGAGCCGTCGGCGTACTCCTGTGCAATCGAGACTCGGTTCTCTAGCTACGAGTGGTCCACATAGTCTCGTGCAATCGAGAGTCGCTTCTCCAGCTACGAGTGGCCAGTGTACGAACTCGACACGACATAGGAGCAAGCGTAGTAGCAGGGAGAGCGGTGGGGGATGCATGGCACAATGCTTTGGGAGGGGTGGTGGTGGGGACAAGGATGATTCAGATGATTTAAACGTGCCTTCGGGTGATGGTACGATCTATTATGACATCACTCAGACAGGAGACATCTTGACGGATACACGGGGGAAGGACATCATGGCCTTCATGCGCTCTGTAATTGATAACAATTATAGAGATTGCTTTATTTACTACAAAGACCATCCAAAGAGGTTGGCTGATGAGACCCTCGCTGCTGTTCGCTATAGGTATCCTAACCCCCCCAAGGTTCAGTTCACAAATAAATGAGCCAAGTCAAAGATTGTTACGATACTTGGCAATAAAAGATCTTCGCTTAAGAGGCAGGCACTAGTAGAGCTTGCCAGGCTCGAGGGAGGGCAACCACCAAGGGGCCCACCCCACACCGCTCACAAGCATGAGTGGAAGAAAGCAATGAAGTCAACGAAGGAGGAACCCATTTTGCAGCACATGGAGGCACGAAAATGGAGCAATGTGGAAGCATGCATTTGGAGCAGGGGGTGTTGAATCATGGGAGGCCCAATTTGTAAGTATCGATCTCAAATTATATTGTTTATGAGGTTTATTAGGAGGTTGTTTCTTTGTACTAACCCCTCTGCAAATTGTGTCATCTTGCAGCTTGATATCATGGGCAGGTACCCTACTCCTGTCGAGATAGCCTACCACTGTCACCATCACAGAGGAGATACATGGAGGCACTTCTATAATGATGAGTTTATTACTAAGGAGCAGTATATCCGAGCTACTGGAGTGCCCCCTAAGGTATTTGAAAGTAACTAAATAATGTCAATATTATAAGTAAAGATTTGATTTTTCATACATTGCTATATGTTGTCCCTTGTTTACAGGATCCTGCACAAGAAGATGAGGAAGAAGAAGGCAGAGAAGGGAGCGCAAAAGGGAGCGTAGAAGGGAGGGAGGACATGGAGAACTTAGATTAGTCGTAGAAGTAGTGCTAGCTACTCTTTTTTGTACTTAAAGCCACTGGCTTGGCTTCGTGCCTCTTGTATATACATTCCTCTTATTTTTGGTACTTGAAGCCACAGGACGTGGCTTAGCTTCGTGCTATATGTACATACAAGCACTTTTTGAGTTATGAATTAATATACACTCTTTTTATTTTTTTGGCTTTCAATTTTCTTGTGCAACGTTCTATCAATTAATGCCTTGTGAACTAAACGTTTTGGAGTACCAAGTGCCTAATCCAAACGACTGCCTACTCTAGCTGCTGACATTTGGGCTTCTTTTTTAGCACTTAAGCACCTCATGTTGGCATCTATTTGGTCCACCTAACACTACATCAACCCATCTCAAGGGGGAAGGATTGCCCCCTTCTCCCCTTCCTCCCTTCCCCGCCCGACCTATTATGCACACAACAGGTTGGTTTTTACACGATGAAGTTTTGATGGAAGATGGTTTATACTTAGGCATGTATTTTTACACCAATATGTACACTACCTTTCTAAGATAATTGTTCATCTATTGATTTTCTAGATTTAAAAACATCATTACAAGTGTATTCATAATTTTTGGACTTTTTTTAGTCCAATCCTGAAATTAGAATTTACACAAGTCCAAGATTTTTAAATAGTGTGTTGAAAGAAATGGAAAATGTATGTTAATTATTTGAAATGGAAAAAAGTAACATAAAAATTATCACTTCTTAATATGCTATAAATTGCAAAATCACACCTTTTGGACCCAATCAGGACACTAACAAACGAATCAAAGGTGATATTTATGGCACTTGCTTCTTGCTCTACACTAGCACCATCTTCCCAATCTATTCTATCTATCAACAAGGGAGTTTGGAGGATGATCAGAGGAAAAATTGATTTTCATCATCTGATGCATTTGTTGCATTTATTGCACGTGCATACCATTTTAGTTTTGGCAACCTTTATAGATTCATTCTCCATTCACACCACAAGTTCGATGTGTGCAATGATCATGGTAATCTTTATAGATTCATGCTCCATTCCTCACAATTTTGATGTATGTGAGGATCATGGTGGTTGCATTCTATGTGACCTCTTGAAGACGAGATAGCCATGTATAGAACAAGGATTCCGCCACCTCTACTAAGTCTCGCAAGCATGCAACCACAAGCAGTTACCTTCCTTAAAGAAGGGGAAGTAATTGAATTCAAAAGTAGCAAATGATGAGTAGATCATAGCATATGATGGGGATTTTGGTGATATATACAAGATATCAATGAGGAGGCTTGCCGAAAGCTGTAAGGAAATAGAAAAGTGGAAGGGTTCAACGAATTTGATCGATTCTCTCCACACTCCTGGAAACTCATCTAGCCACTATGAGTTGTAGCATCAACTCTAATGGCCAAATGTCAAGCTACCTTGAAATGTTGTTAACGCTTGGGTGTGGACATAAGAAAACATCTTCCACATATGCATTACAAAAAATTATTGCAAATGATCAAGTTTGCTGATCTAGAAGTGTTGACTCTTTCCTACTGCTTTCGTAGGAAGAGCTGGGTTTTTCTATGTTGCAGGGTTCCGAGGCTTTTTGTCACCTACAGATATATTGGGATTGTCGTTGTAATATATGTGTAGCTTAGGACCTCGAGTCGTGTTCCGGTGAGAGATGTAGGCTTAAGTGTGGTAAGAAAACAAAGTGCAAGCATGTGTAAAAGGCACGTAAACCATCGTTGTTGGGGTAATGAAGGCTTTCGTCTTCATTGGGGGTTGTAGGGTTTAGGAGGAGTTTAAGGATTCAGAAGGAGGTTCCAGGGTTTAGAAAGAGTTCAAGGGTTCAGAAGGAGGATCCAGGCTTTAGAAAGAGTTCAGGGTTAGAAAGAGTTCCACGGTTTAGAAGGAGGTTCCAAGGTTTAGAAGGAGTCCAGGGTTAGAAGGAGGGTCCAAGGTTCACAGTAAAGTACATGGTGGAGAACTCATCTCCCTCGTAGATCATGGAGTTTAAGGGTTTAGGAAAGCATAGGAGTGGGAGAGGAAGAAGGTGAAAGAGCATGGGTGAAGGAAGAGAGAGAGGAGGAAGGAGGAGGAGGGAAGAGGAGGAGGGAGAGGGAGGAGAGAGGAGGAGGAGGAGGAGGGAGGAGGAGGAGGAGGAGGAGGGAGGAGGAGGAGAAGGAGGAAGGAGGAGGAGGGAGGAGGAGAGGGAGAGGGTGAGTTGCAGGGTTGGAGGAGAGGGGAGAAGGGTTGCAAGGTTAGGACATGCTTTTGGACGTGCAGTGCAAGGAAGCATAGACACTTAAGACAAATGCTTGGAATACCAATGTAGACTCAACACAATGCCCCAAGAGTGTGGGCTTCATTCCATTATGGGGTATTCATACAAGTTGGAGAGCTTCTCTCTCTACATGTAACACAAAGTCGTATCACAAAGTTGTTACACAAAGTTGTATCACAAAGTTGTAACAACTTCTCTCTTTTCATAAGTTCATGTTGGCACAGAGTCAACATACTCCCGGATCCATTTGATTACCCGTCCTCGGGTTATGGCTTATTTTGATTTCAGAGTTGGGATGCCATGTGCGTACTCCAGTGGCTATTTAGCTTGTGGTATTATGCAAGTCGTTCCTACTGTAATGCTTTTGCACCATACAATTTGTAGCCAATAGTAACTTATCATCTCTTAAGGAGGGGTAGATGACTATGAATGTCAGAGGGGATCTCGTTGCTGAGGTTGCAGATGCTGCCATTGAATCTTCTGGGAAAGAGGTTTAGCGGGGGTCTCGTTGTGGAGGATTGGTATAAAAGGATGCTGGTCAAGAAGCTTATCTCCTCTTAAGGAGGGGTAGATGACTGTGAATGTCAGAGGGGATCTCATTGCTGAGGTTGCGGACTCTGCCATCGAATCTTCTTGGGAAGAGGTTTGGCGGGGGTCTCATTGTTGAGGCTGGCATTTCTTGCTATCTTGCATACATGTTGGATGCGATTGCACCCATAACATTTGAGCTTGTAGATAATTAGTATGCAAGTTTGATATTTTTGCATATAGGAGACGGCTGTGACGTTTGGCGGGGGTCTCGTTGCGGAGGCTGCAGACTCTGTTGCCAATTCATCTTGAGTTTTGGCATAGCTTCGTGAACTGCGTGTGAATTCATTGCATGCTTTAAGAGTATGGAATGAAAGTGTGTGATACTATTTTTTATGCAATCTATTATGTGCCTATGCAAAATCATGTGAGTGCATGTGATGTGTCTAACTATATGCTTATTTGTGGGATTTGATAGGGAAACTAAGACTCAAACATCCCTAATGTGCAAAAAAAAACGTGCATATGCAGTGAGTGTGCATGTAACAATCTAGTGCAAACTATATGTGCAAAAAGGTGCATATGCGAGTGAGTGCTTGTGATACAATCTAATCCTAACTAAGGAAGACTTGGTTTCCCAAATCTTCGTTTTTGTCGGGGATGGCTTGCGTGTTGATGTAGTAGCACTTCAGTCGGCTTCCCTTTATTGTTGTGTTGAATTGGACTCCATCTAGTGTTTCAAGTAGCACAGCTCTAATGGGATTCATCTTTCATACTCGGTAGGGTCCTTGTCCTAGATACTTCAGTTTTCCCTTGTGTACTTTGGCATTGTATAACAGGACTAAGTCACCTTCCTTGATGTCTTTAGCTTTCAGATTCCTGTCAAACCATGCCTTTCTTCGACATTTTTCTGTTGTCATGGCATGATAAGTGACTAGTCTTGTCTCTGTATGCTTTTCCAACTGACAGAGCCTTTCTTTCAAGGACTCATGATCACCCATGCGTTCCTGTATTGCGATGCGCAGACTTGGTATTACAAATTCGAGTGGGACCATGGCTTCAAGGCCGTACACAAATTGAAAAGGTGTGTTCCCTGTACTGACCTTGAATGTGGTTCTGTATGCCCATAAGGCTGCATTTAGTTTCTCTGCCCAATCAAAACGCTGTGGTTCTACTACCTTGGTGAGGATATTGCATATGATTTTGTTTGTGGATTCTGCTAGTCCATTCCCTTGGGGGTAGTAGGGTGTGCTTTTTCTATGGATGACCATGAAGCCAGACAAGAGTTCTTGGATTACCTCATTGACAAAATGTGTGCCTTTATCCGACACAATTTCAAGGGGGCATCCGAATCGGGTGATCACATGTTCATATAAGAATCTTGCTGTGCTTTTGGCATCTGCCTTTCTGACTACTTTAGCTTCAGCCCATTTTGTAAAGTAATCAGTGGCCACAATGATGTAGCGTGCCTGTGTTCCTTTTGCTGCTGGATGTATGGGACCTACATAATCAATCCCCCATTTTTCAAATGGCTGTTGTGCAACAACTGTTGTTAGGGGATTGAAGTCTTTGTGTTGTGGTTTAATAGTTCGTTGGCATACATCACAGCCTTTTACATATTCATAGGCATCTGCCCACAGTGTTGGCCAACAGTAGCCTGCGAGGAGAACTTTTCTTGCTGTGGCTTCCCCTTGGAAGTGTCCTCCTGCAATGCCTTCATGGACTTCACTCAGGATTGGCAGGATCTCATGAGGCATTACACATCTTCTTAATATCTGGTCCTTGCCCATCTTGTATAGTTGTCCTGCAATGAGTTGATATGGTGCAGCCTTTAGAATCAATTTTCTGGCATCTACTGCTTTCATGTCAGGGGGTGGTCTTCCTGCCATCAAGTACCCAATGATATCTCCACACCATTCTGGAACAGCATCTATTTGAAATAGTGTGGCATCTGGTAAGTCATCTTCTACTCCAGTGGCTTCTTCTCCTATCTTGACTCGAGATATGTGATCGGCAATGTAGTGTTGGGCACCTTTGCGGACCACAATTTTGAAGTTGAATTCTTGCAGCAAGAGGAGCCATCTGGTTATTCTTCCTGTGGTACACGGACGGTTCACAAGATATAGCAATGCTTGATGATCGGTGTAGAAGACAAAATCATTTGCGAGTAGATAGTGCCGAAATTTCTTTACACTGTACACCATTGCTAGAGCTTCTCTTTCTGTGGTTGTATAGTTGATCTCTGCATCATTGAGTTGTCGACTGGCGAAGTAGATGGGGTAGTCTTTCTTATGTTCACCCGGTTGACAAAGCACACTCCCAATTGCATACTTGGATCCATCAGTATGAACATGAAAATCAATATCCCAATTGGGAGATAGAAGGATGGGTGCTGTGATTAGGCGCCACTTTAAAAGCTCAAAGGCTTGGTCGCACTCTTCGGTCCATAAGAACTCCACTAATAATTTGTAAAGTGGTCTAGCTATCATGGCATACCGCAATATAAATCTTCTATAATAGTCGGCATGTCCCATAAAGACCTGTACACCTTTGGAATTTGTAGGAGGAGGCAATTCCATGATGATTTTGATTTTGTCCATGTCAGTTGCAATCCCATGTTGAGAGACGATGTGTCCCAAAACAAATCCGTGGGTGACCATGAACTGGCATTTTGTTGGATTTAGGGAGATGCCATACTCCCTGCATTTGATTAGTACTTCTTCCAGACATTTGAAGTGGTCCTGTTTGGTTGAATGGATGCACAAATCATCCAAGAACACCTGTAAAAACTTATTCAAGAATGACTTGAAAGCTGTGAACATGACTCGCTGGAATGTGGCTGGGGCATTACAAAGGCTGAATGGCATGACTCTATATGCAAAAATACCCCATTCTGTAGCAAATGTTGTTTTTGATTGGTCTTGAGGAGCAATTTGCACTTGGTTATAGCCACTGAAGCCATCCAAGAAGCTATATATTTCGGATCCTGCCACCTTTTCCAACACTGTTTCTGTTAAGGGTAGGGGGTAGTGATCCCTAATTGTGGCGGCATTCACATTTTTCAAGTTTACGCATATTCTGAGCTTCTTGTTGCATTTAGGCACAATGACAATGGGTGAAACCCAATCAGTGTGCTCTATCTCGTAGATGAATCCGGCATCTAGGAGTTTTTCCAGCTCGTCATAAACCATGGTGCCATATTTAGGATTTGTGCGATAAGGTCCACATACCTTAGGGAGAGCACCTTCCCTTATAGGGATCGTGTGAACTGCCACTTCTGGTGAAATTCCTTTCATCTCTTTGTATGACCATGCTAGGAAGTCACGGTATTCCATTAGGAGGTCTTTGAGTTTGATTTCATCTTCTTGACGGAGCTGTTTCCCAATGAAAACCAACTTTTCTTCCTCCCCTTCAAGGGCGAGGTTTATTGTGCATGTTTTTGCGGGTCCCTCATAGATTGGAGTTTCTCCAATGCTATCGGTTTCTTGAACTTCAGATTCTCTGATTGGTCTTGGCATTGCTATTGGTGCACTGCCACTTGTATAATTCTTAAAGTATTCCGGCACTTCTCGAAGATCGACCTCTGATGGGGTTGAACTAGCCTGAGATGTGTCATGAGTACTGGGTGGCATAGTTGCATTTAGTAATTTGTTAGGCTCTTCTTTCCTTTCTTTTTCTGAAGTCTCTTGATCGAGCTTCATCCGCACATGTGGCTTATATTTTCGAAACTTCTTACGTTGGGAACTGTGGGGTAACTTTTCCACTGGTAAGGTGTGTCCAAGTAAGGGTTCATGTGCTGCACATACTCCTTCCAGTCCCTCAGGGGACCATTCAAAAGGTGGTGGTTTTGATTTTGAGGGGACTGCCTTTGCAAGATACAATTCCACAATCCGTGTTTGGACTCGTTCGAATTCATTGAAGTGCTCGGCCTTGGCTCTTCTCTGCGATTCCCTCCGGCAGCTTTCTTGCGAGATCTTCTGCTGTTATTCAACTGTGAAGGTTCAACTTTTGGGAGCTCAACTGCCATTAGGGCATGCAGAATGGCTAGGTCATTATCAAAGATGTGATCTTCAATTTCAGCATTCGCAGCCTCTGTTTCAAGGTCCCAAGGAAAATCTGAGTCATCATTGGTATGGGGACCTTCTTCAGGTTCATTATCCCATTCGGCCATAAAGAAAGGCATCTCTAGATCGATTGGTTCTTCATGCGTCGGTGGAGGATCGACCTGTAGTGCGTTAACATCTATCTGTGAGAAGATGGGGTCTAATGAATGGCAGTTGTCGATGGTTGCCAATGTTTGTATCCAGTTATTGACATTGCTTTGTGAGTCACCTGCTATGGCATGCTGTTGCAAGGGATCGTGGAAGATGTGTCATCCAATGCTCTAGGAATAATTGGTTTAATAACTCCTGTCCCCACATTCACCCTGACTGCAGTGTCTCGATTCTGGATTGTCAATCTATCCGTTCCCCAGTCATGGAGGACTGATGCTTCCCGTAACCAAGGACGTCCCAGTAAGATTTGATAGGATTTTTTGGGGAGATCCAAGATTGTGAATTGAAGGGAAAAGCGGACTCCTGCGATCTTTGTGGACACGCCATTCACTATTCCCAAGGGTTTAGCCCGTGAATCATCGGCAAGGCGTATGTTGAAATTAGCCTTTTGCATTGGTGGGAGACCCCATTCTTCGTAAAGCTCCTTTGATAGGACATTGACACCTGCTCCACCATCCATGGATTTCATTATATGCCTTGTGGATCAAAGGCACAGTGATGTTGCGTATGTCATCTTTCTCACCCATCTGCACAGGGATATCATCAATGTCGTTCATAGGTGGAGGGGGATGTGCGAGTTCAATCCATCCTTTGAAACTCTCCCAGATATTGGGACAATTTCGTAAGAGGATTCCGATGGGGATGGACATAGGGCAACTCAGGATGCTAGAGAGTGCAGCTCCTTCAAGTTGACGTGGCGGTACATTCTGTTGTGGAGTCTGTTGTTGGAATAAAGGCTCGAGTACAGTATCAATACTTTGTGGGGCCAAGTCATGGAGTGGGTCTTGAGCTTGTTTCTGAGCCTCAAATTGAGCTTGTTCATTTTGGACCCATTACTGAAGTGCCTGAAAACGAGCCTTCTCCACTTCTGCATTCGGGAATGGAACTTCTTTTATTCGAGGTTCGGGAGTTGATGTGGATGAGCTCGGCTGCTCATTGCTTGGCGGAGGTGGAGGCACTTGTGCTTTCTTTTTCAGAAGTCGCTTCGGTTGGATTGGAATGATAGGTTCCTTCGTGGCCTCTTTCTGTTGGCGTGTAATTACATTGATAGGTTGTGACCTTAGACTTGCCAGACCCAGACTTTGATGGTCCACCCCAATGATGCCGATGGGGACGTCAGGCTTAACCTCTGTTTGTTCTGGGACCTTCTTTTTCATGGGACAATCCATACAGGCATGTCCTATGCCACAATCTCTGCAGAGTAGTTGGAAAGTGGCTGGGCTACCGCGATGAGGGCACTCTGCGATCCTATGATTTTCTCCACAACCGTAACACTTGATTGGTGCTCGAAATGTGTTGGGTCGCACTTGATTTGCATAGACTGGTATTAGACCCTCTGCACCTTCTACATAGTACACTGGGTACTCTGCTTCATACTCAAATAGTGAGTCTACTTCTTCGGCTTGTAATTGATGTATGGGAACTGCCTGAGGAGCTGGATTTGGTGCTCTTGGATACGGTCGTGGATTCGGATTCCTGAGTAGTTGTGGGACTTGTGTCCGAACGGGAACAGGATTTAGTCTCGGAGCTGGGGGCGCTTGTGCAAGTGCCGGTTTCCTGTATACTGGCATGGGTGCCGCTTGGTATTGTGGTGGTCGAGGCGGATTGTTGCGCATGTTGAAGATGCAACTGGTCTCATCATGGCCGCCGACGACACAGATATGGCACCACAACCGTGGCGGTGGATTTGCTTGTGCAGTGATCCTTGCTCTTAGGACTGGGCATTCATTTGCTGTATGATTTGCCAAGCAGTGTGGGCACCAGACATTTTCTCGCCGTGGATATGTTTGAGTTGGCGGCTGAGACAAGTGAAGTTTTTGATCCATGGCCTGCATCATATCTTCTTTCAACTTCAAGGTCATGGCCTCGAGGCGATCTTCATTGGATGTTTCGGCAGTGTCCTTCGATTTACCTTTTTTCGAGCGCTTATCTCGTGTATTTGATCTGGCATCATCACTGCTAGTGTCTGAATCTGTCATGCCATCTTCGATGTCAATGGCTGCCGCATGAGCAGCACTGAATGTTTCATAGCTACTTATCTTTTTCATATCCTTGCGGATTTTCTTTCGTAGACCTGCTATGAACCATGCCATGAGGTACTTTGCATCTGGGCATGGGTCACATTTGGCGATCAATCTCTTCATCTTTCCCAGGTATGTGCGTACATCTTCCCTCCGGCCTTGTTCGATCTTGCTGAGTTGGAGAGCGGGATCATCTTGTAGCCTCTCCGTTTGAAAGCGACATTTGAATTCGGTTTGAAGTAGGTCCCATGTGGCACGTTCTTCCACAAGAAGGTCGAGGTACCATTCTGACGCCTCATCAGTTAAGGCCATTGGAAACCAAGCCAATTTGGTTTCATGGGATTGATCACCACCTGCTCGACATGCGGCATCAAAATGCTGGAGGAAGCGAGCTGGGTCTCCCCTACCATTATATTTGGGAAGTTTCAGTTTTCCCAAGGGGCGTCGGCCGTGATTGTTGTGATTTCGTCGATTGAAGAAGTTGTCAGCCTCAGCATCGAGCTCGATATCCCCATCATGCTCATGACGGCGTCCAGCCATGTTGGGGCGTGGAGGAGTTAAAGGAAGTTGTTGAACCTCAGGGGGGGATTCGGGGTAGAGGATTGGCGGGGGCGGTTGTTGCAGTGGAGTTAGTTGCGGATTGGGCGAGCGTTGGAGTCGAAGTCGTTGGCCGGAACGTAACTGCATGCAGATGGTGCGTGATTTGCCAAGGGTATCGCTACCCCAAGGGCGTTTGTGGATGTGGTGTTGTTAGGAGAGTTAGAGTGATGTTAGGGTGTGTAGGGACCGTCGTGTTAATAATGTGCCTAGGATTGTCCTACGTGTGTAGGGAAATGTGCCGGTGCAGACGGATCGTTAATCGGAGGTCACAGCGTGAAAATACGAGTGAATTAATGCAAAATGAGGCCCACACGGGGGCGCGAATGAACGTGTGCCAGGGATGCCGAAATGGTGTGCAATGGGCTGGAAAAATACCCCGTAACGTGGTGTTTCCGTGTGTGAAATCTGGGTTCAAACGGGGTTCAATTTGGGTCCCAAACGGATGAGTTTCGAGGGGTTAAAGGAGGGGTAAATTTGGCGTTTTGGGGGGTCCTAATGGTGGTGTGAATGGACTTTAAGTCCAACCGAGGGGTTGAAACCAAGTGACTCTAGTTAGACTAACTAACCGAGGTCCTCCCAGTTATTGTAACTGGGAGGTTAACTAACTGTAGTTAGGTACTAACTGAAGAGTTAGTCTAACCTAACTGAGGGTTAACTAAACTAACCTAACCTCAGTTACTACTAACCAAACCTACGTAGCTAATCTGATTGAGGTTAACTAACTAACCTAGGGTTAACTAACCTAACCTAACTGTAGGTAGTACTAACCTAACTATGGTTAAACTAACCCTAGAGTTAATTTTAGGGTAGGTTTAGTTTTTTTTTTTTTTTTTTTTTTGGTTAGGTGGGGGGCTGCCTGGCGGCGACGCCCAGAGGGGGGGTTGACGCGGCGGGGGGGGCGGGGGAGGGCGAGGGGGTTGCGCGTGGTGGGGGGGCGGGGGGAAAGGGCGGGGGGGTGCACGGGGGGTGTGAGGGGGGTGCGAGGGGGGTGGCGGGGGAGGGCGGGGGGTGGGGCAGGGGGGTGGAAGGGGCGTGCGAGGGGGGTGGCGGGGGAGGGCGGGGGGTGAGAGAGGAGAGGGGGGCGGGGGGTGATGCGGGGGGGGGGGGCATGCGAGGGGGGTGGCAGGGGAGGGCGGGGGGTGAGAGAGGAGAGGGGGGCGGGGTGGGTGTGGGCGCGGGCGCGGGGCGGGGGAGGGCGGGGGGTGAGAGAGGAGAGGGGGCGGGGTGGGTGCGGGTGCGGGCGCGGGGCGGGGGAGGGCGGGGGGTGAGAGAGGAGAGCGGGGCGAGGGTGGCACGGGCGAGGGGCGCGGGGGCGGCGGTGGCTCTGCGGAGCGCCGTCGCGGGGTGGCGCGGGCTGGGAGGGCACGGGGGCGGCGGCGGGGGTGGCGCAGGCTGGGGGGGCGCGGGGGAGGCGGCGGCTCTGCGGAGCGCCGCCGCGGGGTGGCGCGGGCGGGGGGGTGGGGTGGGGAGTGGGGTGGGGAGGGTCGCAGAGAGAGGGGGCGCCAAGAGAGAGAGGGGGTGGGAGAGAGAAAGGGGGTGGGTGTTTGCGCAGAGAGAGGGGGCGGGGTAAGGGGGAGAGAGAGGAGAGAGGGTGTGAGAGAGGGGGTGGGGGAGAGAACGAGGGGGAGAGAGGAGAGAGGGGAGAGAGAGAAGAGAGAGAGAGAGAGGGGAAAAGGGGGAGAGGGGGAGGGGGAGGTGGAGGTGGAGGGGGAGGGGGAGAGGGGGGGTTGGTGGTGGAGGGGGAGGGGGAGGGGGGAGGTGGAGATGGAGGAGGAGGGGGGAGGTGGTGGTGGAGGGGGAGGGGGAGAGGGGAGGTGGTGGTGGAGGGGGAGGGGGAGAGGGGGGGGTGGTGGTGGAGAGGGAGGGGGAGGGGGGAGGTGGAGATGGAGGGGGAGGGGGGAGGTGGTGGTGGAGGGGGAGGGGGAGAGGGGGGGGGTGGAGATGAAGGGGGAGAGGTGGAGGTGGTGGTGGAGGGGGAGGGGGGAGTTGGTGGTGGAGGGGGAGGGGGAGAGGGGGGGGTGGTGGTGGAGGGGGAGGGGGAGAGGGGGGGGTGGAGATGAAGGGGGAGACGGGGAGGTGGTGGTGGAGGGGGAGGGGGGAGTTGGTGGTGGAGGGGGAGGGGGAGAGGGGGGCGTGGTGGTGGAGGGTGGAGGGGGAGGGGGGAGGTGGTGGTGGAGGGGGAGGGGGAGGGGGAGGGGGGAGGTGGAGATGGAGGGGGAGGGGGGAGGTGGTGGTGGAGGGGGAGGGGGAGAGGGGAGGTGGTGGTGGTGGTGGAGGGGGAGGGGGAGAGGGGGAGTTGGTGGTGGAGGGGGAGGGGGAGAGGGGGGGGTGGTGGTGGAGGGGGAGGGGGAGAGGGGGGGGTGGAGATGAAGGGGGAGAGGGGGAGGTGGTGGTGGAGGGGAGGGGGGAGTTGGTGGTGGAGGGGGAGGGGGAGAGGGGGGGGTGGTGGTGGAGGGGGGAGGGGGAGGGGGGAGGTGGTGGTGGAGGGGGAGGGGGAGAGGGGGGGGTGGAGATGAAGGGGGAGAGGGGGAGGTGGTGGTGGAGGGCGGGGGGGAGGGGGGAGGTTGAGATGGAGGCGGAGGGGGGAGGTGGTGGTGGAGGGGGAGGGGGGAGGTGTAAACAAGAGCAAAAACCTGAAAGACGTAAATCAAAAAGCAGGGAGAAGTGGTCACCTGATCGCTCTCCAAGTCTTTCTCGATGTAACGGGATTGTCGCGGAACAATGGACGGTGGGTGGAAGGCTAGGTCATCGCTGCGAGAAGGGTTCGATGTCACTTACATGGCGAGGATAGGAGTAAGGGGGCGGTCAATGGAGAGGGAGGAGTGTCTTGCGTGGGGCTCAGAAGGAGGAAGAGAATGGAGGCAAAAAGTGAAAGATGAAGAATGAGGGGGGGTGGAGTAGGTTTTTATAGGTTTGGATTTTAGGTTTAGGGTTTAGGTTTAGGGTTTAACCCTAAACTCTTCCCGAGCCATAACTCTTTATGGAGAGCTCGGTTTGCCTTTCTGTAAAAAGGTAAAATGATCGTAATTGAAAGCTCTACGCAACCGTGTCCACTACCTAGCCTAATTGTACATCATGTGGCTTTTATTTAAGAAATTAAGAAAATTTCTTAAGGTAGTAACCCAAAGTGGATGTTTGGGATTGATATGTTTGGCTAGAATTGGAAAAAAATTTTCTCTCCTTGCCCTTGAGTGTTATGTTCGTGAAATTTTGAAGTAGTGACTTGTTTTACACATACCTACACATGTTTTCTCGCTACTTGAGACGCTAGTCTCCCCGGCAACGGCGCCAAATGTTGACTCTTTCCTACTGCTTTCGTAGGAAGAGCTGGGTTTTTCTATGTTGCAGGGTTCCGAGGCTTTTTGTCACCTACAGATATATTGGGATTGTCGTTGTAATATATGTGTAGCTTAGGACCTCGAGTCGTGTTCCGGTGAGAGATGTAGGCTTAAGTGTGGTAAGCAAACAAAGTGCAAGCATGTGTAAAAGGCACGTAAACCATCGTTGTTGGGGTAATGAAGGCTTTCATCTTCATTGGGGGTTGTAGGGTTTAGGAGGAGTTTAAGGATTCAGAAGGAGGTTCCAGGGTTTAGAAAGAGTTCAAGGGTTCAGAAGGAGGATCCAGGGTTTAGAAAGAGTTCAGGGTTAGAAAGAGTTCCAGGGTTTAGAAGGAGGTTCCAAGGTTTAGAAGGAGTCCAGGGTTAGAAGGAGGGTCCAAGGTTCAGAGTAAAGTACATGGTGGAGAACTCGTCTCCCTCGTAGATCATGGAGTTTAAGGGTTTAGGAAAGCATAGGAGTGGGAGAGGAAGAAGGTGTAAGAGCATGGGTGAAGGAAGAGAGAGAGGAGGAAGGAGGAGGAGGGAAGAGGAGGAGGGAGAGGGAGGAGAGAGGAGGAGGAGGAGGAGGGAGGAGGAGGAGGAGGAGGAGGAGGGAGGAGGAGGAGAAGGAGGAAGGAGGAGGAGGGAGGAGGAGAGGGAGAGGGTGAGTTGCAGGGTTGGAGGAGAGGGGAGAAGGGTTGCAAGGTTAGGACATGCTTTTGGACGTGCAGTGCAAGGAAGCATGGACACTTGAGACAAATGCTTGGAATACCAATGTAGACTCAACACAATGCCCCAAGAGTGTGGGCTTCATTCCATTATGGGGTATTTATACAAGTTGGAGAGCTTCTCTCTCTGCATGTAACACAAAGTCGTATCACAAAGTTGTTACACAAAGTTGTATCACAAAGTTGTAACAACTTCTCTCTTTTCATAAGTTCATGTTGGCACAGAGTCAACAAGAAGTTACTAAGAATGCTAGAAAAAGTTTCTATAGATGATCCAAGTTTGCTACTCTGAAAGTAACTAAGAATGCTCTAGAAATCATAGGGAAGACTTATCATTTGGTGCAATGGCAGATAAAGCAATATGCTTTAGTGCTCTTGAAGCCTTTGAATGGAAATCAAAATCATGGGATGCTTCCACGGGTACTCAATGATGATTGCTAGATTGCAAAAGGATGCCGTAACACAAAAATTTGAGCAAAAAGAGCTCTTTGTGTCTACATGAATTGGAGGAACGGAAGATGCCTGCAGATCCATAATTGAATTTGTAATAGGGTTGGGGTGAAAAGGGGGTGAGGATGAAGCATCAATGTAATCAAGAGGATGAATCTTGGGGGACTCTAAATGGGCTAAAACAATCCAAAGTCTTCTCAAGCCGCGTGACACTCACCTTAAAACCTATAGCAAGTAAAACATAGCTCAATTCACGGCCCAGAGCACAAGATTAGAATATGAGTAGGGTGTTGGAGAGTTGGATGGATAATTGCAAAATAGCATTTATGAGAAACACAGTATGAGTGGTAGACATGAAAAACTTGTTCTTTCTACCTATCGTGATGTCGACTAGATTGTAAGGTAGTGGAGCTAATCTTAATGTGATGTTTAGGATACCAAAGAAAACATTCAAGGCTTTAGGGAACATGGATGGGAAATATTTGCAATCAGATGCACAAATGACAACACGGCTTGGGGGGTTCACTCATAAATATGTAAGCATAGCACATGGGCTCAATAGAAGGAGTTTTTTAAATCCTATTAAATTTATACATTTTCCACATCCAGAAGGGTATCATATAAAGGGTTACTCATAGATTGAATAGAAGAAGGGTGTGTTTTATTCATGCTCAATTTACATACAAAGGGTTTTACAAATAGTCCTTGAACACACGTGATATATAGGGTTTATACATAGTGAACCTTTAGTATGGAAGTTAAGTTTGCTTGATTGTGGACAATGGATCAATTTCTTATGTGCCCAAAAGATGAATTGCTCTTTTCAAGTCGTTAGAAAGATGCCTCGGTCTATGGCCACAAGAATGATGTTAATCATCAGATCTAAATCACATCGCCAATAACACGTGTTGGATTTTGTCTTGCAATAGCATGACAAGGAGATAAAGACACTCGAGAGCGAGGATGGGGAAATATTTGCAACATAATGTAGAAATTGGTGAACGTGAGCCTGAAACTGCTCGATTCAGTGCTTTCACCATCGCCATTGATTTGATCATCACCTCACAACTTAATATTCTATGGCTTGCCATGGGTTTCACACTAGTGCATATTAAACCTAGACAATCCTGAACCAAAGAAGATAAGAGAGTTGCACAAGATTCCCTCAAACTCAAAACATAACTAGGATAATCGATTGATTTAATAGCCATCAACTCAACATGCATTTCTACTCCGAACTCATATTCAATGCTCTATGGGCTTTGTTCTTACTAAATGCCCACTTCAAGCAAAACTAGGTTCAAATATTGAGTAGATGCAATGTGCCATGATGGCATGGAGATGCTCCTTTTCACTTGGTCTTGAGAGTTTTTGGAGTCAAAAGCCAAGGTGTGTGAAATAGGCACAACACCATTTGACTTAAAGTAAAACTATTAAGGCAATAATCATTCCTTGAAATTTCAACTTGTGAGCTTTAGAAGTGTTTGAGACATAAATCTAAATGAATAAAGAGATAATTGAGACCATGAGATATTCCATGACTATGGATTGAATTTTCCATAAGGGAATGTTGAGAAGATTATCTTTACAATAAGCAGCCTAGGGGGAAGTTTGAGTTTTTTGAGCTCGCCATGAGCCACTTGTCACAATTGTGAGCATTGATTTCAAGAAAATATAATAGTGTGAAAGATCCTAGGGGGAAGTTTGAGTCTTTTGAGCTCTCCTTGAGCCACTTGTCACAATTGTGGGCATCCTTGCAGCTGCCATCGACCCCCTTCAACAGCAAGCATACCGCTCAAGTCTCCCATAACCGACTTTCCAACGAGGATTTTTTCTTCTACAGTGGGCAAAACAATGACTAAATGACTTCAACAGCATGCTTCACCTCCACACAATGAATTCCCATAGTTGCAACATGCAGACTCCACCAAGCAAGACCTATAGCAAAGGCACGCCTTCAAGAAGAAACTCTCCATCCGCTTGAACAGGTCCACGTCCAGTGACTCTCAAGATCCGACTAATGAACTCTACATCACCTCCATACCTCAATCAACTCCCAGTGATGCTACATCAGCCGCTCCTAGTCATGAGCTACCTCTTAAGCCATCTACTTCTACATACCTACCTCTAAGGCGCCATCTACAACTAGCTATCGACAGCCATGCTCCATCACCCGCTCCTCTATAGCGAGTTGCCTCCTACGCTCAGTGCTAGACATCCAAACTGTGGCTCCATCGACAAAAAGCTCTTGCACCACGCACGGGCTGCACATCCTGCAAAACAAAGGCTCCCTCCCCCCCCCTCTCCTCTCTCTCTCTCTCTCTCTCTCTCTATCTATTTATCTCTCTCTCTCTCTCAGATGAAACAGGAGATGCAACAAGTAGCATACAATGGTATCAAGAGAACTTGATGTACCATTGTTAGTGATCGATGGAGAATGGTCATCATGATGCCTTTGATTAATATCATGGTTGTAACTTAAGGGAGAGTCCTTTTATGAGTCCATTGACACAAGTGGCCATTCCAAGACAGGTGAATTATCATTGAACAACTAGAGAGTAATTTTGGACATTGGGCATTATAAAGTTGTTCAGATAATCATTGGTAATGCGAAGAACTCTTAGAAATATGGAAGAATAATAAATAGAAAATATCCAACTCTTTGGGCATCTCCATGCTCTTTCCATTGTATTGACTTTATCCTTGAAGATTGATATAAATCAACGGAGACCCGTTGGTTCAAACCAGTTGTGGGCAAAGGTCGAAGAATGGTATTGTAATTTATTAGCCACGAGAGATTGTTGGGCATATACTGAAAAAAACCAACCTGTTGATAAGCCACTTGAGTTTCTAAAGCCTAGAAAAACACGTTTTGGAACCAGTTTGGAATAAACTATATAATGTTGAAGCGTTTCCTCAAGCTACAAGGCATTGTACCCAAGACATTGTTTATTGTAGAAGCTCACAAGTGGATACACGTTTTGGAACCAGTTTGGAATAAACTATATAATGTTGAAGCGTTTGCTCAAGCTACAAGGCATTGTACCCAAGACATTGTTTATTGTAGCAGCTCACAAGACAGATGAATACATCATTGAACAACTAGAGAAAGTAATTTTGGACATTGGGCATTATAAAGTTGTTCAGATAATCATTGCTAATGCGAAGAACTCTTAGAAAGATGGAAGAATAATAAATAGAAAATGTCTAATTCTTTGGGCATCTCCATGCTCTTGCCATTGTATTGACTTTATCCTTGAAGATTGATATAAATCAACGAAGACCCATTGGTTCAAACCAGTCGTGGGCGAAGGTCGAAGAATGGTATAATTGTAATTTGTTAGCCACGAGAGATTGTTGGGCATATACTAAAAAAAACCAACCTGTTGATAAGCCACTTGAGTCTCTAAAGCCTAGAAAAACACGTTTTGGAACCAGTTTGGAATAAACTATATAATGTTGAAGCATTTGCTCAAGCTACAAGGCATTGTACCCAAGACATTGTTTATTATAGAAGCTCACATATCCACATTTTGGAACCAGTTTGGAATAAACTATATAATGTTGAAGCGTTTGCTCAAGCTACAAGGCATTGTACCCAAGACATTGTTTATTGTAGAAGCTCACAAGACAGGTGAATACATCATTGAACAACTAGAGAAAGTAATTTTGGACATTGGGCATTATAAAGTTGTTCAGATAATCATTGGTAATGCGAAGAACTCTTAGAAAGATGGAAGAATAATAAATAGAAAATATCCAACTCTTTGGGCATCTCCATGCTCTTGCCATTGTATTGACTTTATCCTTGAAGATTGATATAAATCAACGGAGACCCGTTGGTTCAAACCAATTGTGGGCGAAGGTCGAAGAATGGTATTGTAATTTGTTAGCCATGAGAGATTGTTGGGCATATACTGAAAAAAACCAACCTGTTGATAAGCCACTTGAGTCTCTAAAGCCTAGAAAAACACATTTTGGAACCAGTTTGGAATAATCTATATAATGTTGAAGCGTTTGCTCAAGCTACAAGGCATTGTACCCAAGACATTGTTTATTATAGAAGCTCAAAAGTGGATACCTAAATCATCTTCACAAAACGCCTGTGGCGATTTCACCAAGATGAAGCATCTCTGTCAAAATGCTAACTTCTAGAAGAAAATAGCTAATGCAGCTTATGGAATGAGACCGGAATCATTTGCCATCAGAAGAATAGACATGAAAGTTTCAAGTTTGGGGAGTGCCTACAGGGCTTGGTGGACTGTTAAGCAGGACCTGTTGAATGAAAATACAATAGTTGGTGATAGTGTCTACAGTTCTAGTCATCATACAATTTTACATAAGAGCTTTCAAAAGCATTGGAACCATGGCCACAATGATCTTCACTATGCTGGCCATATTTTCGATCCCAAATTATGGAAGTATCATCCGAAAACATTGGAGCAGATAATGCAGCCTTGGCATAATCTCCTAGAGAGCATAAGGAAATAAATGGAGGGATAGTACAACTATGTGTGTGTGTGTGTGTGTGTAACAGAGATAGAAATATTTCATGAATGTAGCACAACCCTTGTGTGGCACAAGGATAAACATGGAAAAGTCGATCACAAGGGAAACAAGAGCTCATCTATAGTCTCTTTAGATCTTCAAGACAACCACATGAGAAGAGAGGGAGAGATATCTCTATTCTTGCAACATAGAGAGAGAGAGAGAGAGAGAGAGAGAGAGAGAGACTCTAATCAAGCTCCATTCAAGTGTGACAATAATCACCCATGATAGCTTGAAATGAACCCTTTACTTTTCATGATAACTTGAAACAAACCCTTTACTTTTCATGATAACTATTTAAATTCAAAATTATATTTCTTACTAGCTCATTATTACCTATAACCACTCCTTTTTAGCACGTGATGAATGAATGTCAATGACACCTCTACCTTGACCCCGTTTTCATGTCGCTTTGTTTGCTAGGCCTATAGTCTATTGCTGACATCACTTGATAGGTCAAGGATAGCTAATGGGAGGAAACCATATGGTCGCGGGAGAATACAAAGGTACATATATTAACACTTAGTGAAATGGAACAATCAGTAGTAGTACAAAAGGAGATAGTAATCTTCTTTTCATTGAAATAAGATGCATAATACAAATAAGCCTCCTTAGCTTGCACTGAACACTCCTTATCCTAGCAATTCATGTCTAGGGAAGAGAACTCAGTACACTACTCTCTTGTCTGCCTATTACAACTTAGTCTCTACCTAAGAATCACCTTCCATTTTAGCATGCGCTCGGTGCTACTCATTGATACGTTGATACTCTGAAATCATCTACACCCATTACTGCAAAACGATGCTTAACTTTCGCTCCCACTATCCCTGCTTGATGCTTAATGACCGCGTACTAGTTTGGCCTCAACATCTCACCTTGGCTATCCTTGCTCGTGTCCTCATGGATTGGTAAGGGTTAGCCATTGCTTGAAGGTGGACGCTGGTGGATTGAAACCATGGGGTCGATGATGCCTTTGTTGATTGGGTGGTTGAGGGTGGACGGGTGGTTGGCCTGGCTTGATCTGTAGGTGGTGGTCAAGGAGCAAAATGCGCTAGTTCAAAATGGTGCCCCCTCGGTGGCGAAGGATAAACATTGGAGATATCTACCAGTGGCCACTCAAATTTGGCTAGTGCAATCAAGGGACTAGGCTTCAACCAACTAGGTCCTCAGATGGGAAGTTGATGCTAAGTGTTACAAAATTGGTGCAGTACCGCTGCACCTAGCTGATATGTTCCTGCCACTTAATCCCTAGTTCCTTACATAGGTGACGTATGTTATTGTGCATCGACTGTGCATGCGTTACATGGCTACCAATTAGTTTCTTAAGCTCTCATAAAAGCTTGCCATAGTAGACGGGTAACTCAGCCATGAGAGGCTTAGGTAACTGTCGAACTCGTGTGAGAATTGACAAAATATGAAGAGGGGAGAGGAGAAGAGTGGAGATGAGGAGAGAGGGCACAGCTAGAGAGAACACCACAAATGACTAAGTGTACACTAGATTTAGTTGAAAAAATAGAATATATACAAACCCATTTAGGGTTAGGGTTAGGGGATCTAACCCTTTCCTTTATAGCACTCTATAAGGTTAGTGCTATGCACATATGATCACATGATGGTGCTATGCACACGTGATCACATGATGTTGAGCGTGAACTCTCAACACCTTCCCTCAAGATCAACATCATGAAGTAGGCCTTCCCTCAAGATGATGATTCAGGGGAATCAAAGAAGGACTAAGTATTACATTCCATCACACCCCTTTAATGGGAATGTCCTTCCTCTGCATCAAACCAAGAGCTAGTCGATGTTTCTCGAATAGCTCTTTACCGAGTGGTTTGGTAAAGATGTCTGCAACATTTTCTTTGCTATCACAATACTATAGTGTGATGTCACCAAGTAACACTCTTTCTCTGATGAAGTGCTCTCTAACATCAATGTGCTTTCACCTGGAGTGATATACTGGATTCTTGGCCAATGCTTGAACCGATTGATTATCACAGTATATTGTTGTTGGCTTTGACTCATCAAAGTAATCTATTTCTGACAATAGTCTTCTGAGCCATATAGCCTCATATGCACCTGTAGTGAGTGCTCTATATTCTACTTCAATCGAAGACAAAGAAACAGTTGGCTGTTTGTTTGACAACCATGATATAGCACCTTGACCAAGGAAAAATGCATATCCCTGTGTCGATCTCCTGGTCTCATGATCTCCGACATAGTCACTGTCACAGTATCCATGCAACCGTGGATGACTTCCTCTATATTCTATCCCAAACTGTCTTGTACCTCTAATGTATCTCAAGACTCTTTTGGTTGCACTCCAATGAGACTATTTTGGATTTGCCATAAACTATGCTAGTGAGCTTACTGCATAACAAATATCTGGCCGAGTGATAGTTAGATATATAGGAGATCCGATGAGCTGCCTGTAGTATCTGTCATTGATTGTAGGCTTTTCTGAATCTTTAGTAAGTTTCAAACTCTGTTCCATGGGAGTGGCTGCAATCTTGCAATCTGCCATATGAAACTTCTTCAAGAGACTATCAACATACTTGAGCTGACTCATGAATGTGCTATCTGAATCTCTCCAAAACTCAATTCCAAGACAATAGTGCATAAGTCCAAGATCTTTCATGTCGAACTCTGCAAATAAGTCTTGTTTTAGCTTTTTGATGAAGCTATCCTTGCTTCCTGTCACAATCAGATCATCTACGTACAAAAGTGCAATAGTAATGTCTTCCCCTTAAACTTTGTAGTACAGAGTATGATCTGCATTGGATTTCATGTATCCCAGATCAGCAAAATACTTGTCAATTTTATTGTACCAACTTTTGGGTGCTTGTTTTAAGCCGTAGAGACTCTTCTTGAGATGGCAAACCTTATTCTCCTTTCCTAGTTCAACATAACCCGCTGGTTGTTGCATGTAGACTTCCTCGTCTAGATAACCATTGAGAAATGCATTCTTGACATCGATCTGATACACATTCCATCTGCTGAGTGTCGCTAGTGATATCAAGAACCATATGGAATCCATCTTTGCTACTGGAGCATAAGTCTCATCATAGTCTTGACCATATTGCTGTGCAAATCCTTTTGCAACTAGTTTGGCTTTGTATCTTTGAATACTGCCATCTAGATTGTACTTCACTTTGTATACCCATTTGTTTGCTATGGCATTCTTTCTTGATGGAAGGTCACATAATTCCCAAGTATTATTCTTATACAAAGCATCTATTTCTTCATTCATAGCAGTTTGCCATTCTGGCTTGTCTACTGCATCTTCGAAGTACACTGGCTCTTCTGTAGCCATGATGGTAGTCATAAAAGCATAGTTGGTGGTTTCCACCTAAATTGCTTTGCCTTTTTGAGCATATGTCAATCTGGCTAGAGGTCCGCTTTCCCTAGTGAACCAACTGAGTTGTTGTGGCTCTACTTGGGGTGTTACCGACAATTCTTGCTCTTCTTCATCAACCATTTTTGTAGATGATTGTGTAATTGGTGCATCTATCTCCTGTGTATTTGAGGTTTTCCATTCTGATTCCTCATCAAAGATTACATCTCTGGAGATAATGACCTTGCGGTTGATGGGATCATACAACTTGTATGCTTTGCTTTCTTCACTGTAACCAACCATGATGCATTTGCATGATTTTGCATCCAATTTCCTACGATGATCATCATGTATGTGGGCATATGATATGCAACCAAATATGCAGAGATGGCCAATGTGTGGCTTGTGTCCAGTGAATGCTTCATAAGGAGTCATACCTTGTATCGCTTCGGTAGGAAGTCGATCAAGCAAGTAGTTTACAGTGGCTATTGCTTCTGCCCAATACTGATTCAGAAGATGTTTCTCAGTAAGCATTGCTCTAGCACTGTCAGCTAAAGTACCATTCTTCCTTTCAGCTCTTGCATTCTACTAAGGAGTATCTGCACAAGTGAATTGTCTTCGAATGCCGTGGCTTCTGCAAAAGTTCATAAATGCTAAAGACGTGTATTCACCTCCTCTATCTGATCTCATGACTTCGATCTTTTTGCCTGTCTGGTTTTCTACCATGGCTTTGAATTCTTGAAATCTAGAAAACACTTCAGATTTCTCTTTTAGAAAGTAGACCCAAAAATATCTATTGTAGTCATCGATGAAACTCAAGTAACCCCATACATCTGTATGTATCACATCAAGAATACCTCGTGCACGAGAGGTACTTCTGCCAAAGTTGGTTCATTTTTGTTTGCCAAAGCAGCATGCTTTGCAAACTTTTCCAAGAAACTGTAGCTTCGGAATCCCAATTGCCATATTCTGATTCCTGAGATCTAACAAGTACTTGAAATTGACATGACCATATCTCTTGTGCCATTTTGTAGATAGTGGCATCTGTTGTAGTTGAGCTGACATGGCATGCTTATCTGGTACTGTAGCTAGCATTATGTATAAGCATCCTTCCTTGACACCTTTTGCTACTAGTTGACATCTTTTGGATTTGTCTCTGATAGTGCATTCATCACCATCGAAGATGACTTTGTAATTGTGTTTTGTCATTTGACCTACTGATAAGAGGTTCTTGCTGAGCTTTGGAACATAGAGCACATCTTTTACCAATCCTTTTGTACCAGTGAAATTGTTCCTAGGGATAACACCTATCCCTTGAACTGGATTCGATTTATTTTCTGCTGTGTAGATGACATTTTTCTGACCTTCTAATAGCTTCATTTCGGTGAACCATTCCTGATGATTTGTCATATGAGATGATGCACCGCTGTCGATATACCAAGGATCCTGTTCCACTTGGTCGACTTGATAGCTGAAATCCTCTTTGGGATTGTAATCAGTGTCTGGATACACATCTGGATACACTGTATCAGTCTGATGCATTTCCCCATTTGCAAGAAACATATTCCCATGTTCATTTGCAAAATGACTGTGACTAGAATGTCCACCACGATGATTTCCTCTGCCTCAAGAATTCCCTCGATTATTGCTGAGTTGACCGCCTTGGTCGTACTGCTTCTTGCGGCAATCTCTTTCATAGTGTCCAAACTTGTGACAGTAGTTGCACTGAACGTTTGACACATTGGTGGATGCATACCCTCGTCCTTGAAATCTTCCTCAGTTGGAATGATACCTCTTTGCTGATTCTAATGTTGCTGAGGATGATGCTGATGCTGATGCTGATGCTAATGTTGACTTTGATTTTGTTGTTGATGATGTCTACTTTTCTGATATGATCTACCTTTGCCTCTACCTCTACCTCTGCTTCTGTCTGAAGCTGTGAATGCCTGATCATTAGAATGAACTTTACGTGCTTGGATGACCATGACAAAATATGAAGAGGGGAGAGGAGAAGAGTGGAGATGAGGAGAGAGGGCACAGCTAGAGAGCACACCACAAATGACTAATTGTACACTAGATTTAGTTGAAAAAATAGAATATATGCAAACCCATTTAGGGTTAGGGTTAGGGGATCTAACCCTTTCCTTTATAGAACTCTATAAGGTTAGTGCTATGCACATATGATCACATGATGGTGCTATGCACACGTGATCACATGATGTTGAGCATGAACTCTCAACAAGAATCAACCTGTGCTCGGATTTGAATATGTTGTGCCGCCCCTTAGTGTACTCCTCGACAAAATGGTTGAAATATCGGATGGCCTTGTCGTAGATAGAGATAATCTATTGGATGGGTTGGTGCATTGTGGATGCAGTAAACACCTCATCTCCTACTAGCTGTCGATAAACACTGTAGAAGATAGGCATCTGTTCCCTACCCAAAACATGCCACAAAACTTTCGTTGGAGCTATAGCAATCAGAAGAACTTTGTCTAGCAAAATGGGCTCAGTGTTAAAAATTTTCTTGGTTTGCACCTCCTTATGTGCAACCTCGATCAAAACTGGGATCTCCACTATTATATCAAAACTGCAGTCCATTTATACTTCCCGCTTGGTAGGGTATATGCATGGTAAGGTGGTACAATGGTTTTGAATATGAATGTGTTTAAAATTTAAAAATTGTTAATAGGTCACCATAAACAACAATCACGTTAACATTCGGCAATCATAAATGCAACAATACTTTGCATGCACGTATTTCCCTCCACAATTTGCATCATCACAGTATCATGCCTGCCCTACCCTACACTTAGCCAACCCACACAGGTCAAATGCACATTCTTGAGCTCTTTGCCAGGTATGTTGTGTGGGAGTGCTCCTTTTGAGCAATGCCTCCTATTTAGCCCATCAGTGGTGGTAAAGGAAAGAACAAGGCGGTTGGAGGTGCGCCCTCTCCAAAGGTGATTTTTTGGTATTGGGTCTTGTTTTCAGTTTTGTCTCCATTTCATC
The DNA here is from genome assembly GCF_047967505.1 of Dipteris shenzhenensis. Taxonomy (NCBI): domain Eukaryota; kingdom Viridiplantae; phylum Streptophyta; class Polypodiopsida; order Gleicheniales; family Dipteridaceae; genus Dipteris; species Dipteris shenzhenensis. Next base: position 17,853,733 of record NC_141600.1, read on the forward strand.
CACAATTGTCTGCCTATATTCTCAAGTTTGCTGGCAATCGACCTTTTTCTACATGTACACCATGAATTGCCTTCATAAAACAAATGTCACAACATGATTTCTTTCATGTAGATGCAAGGAATCAATCCATATGTATGCAAAAAACTTATATCCATGCACTAACACTCCACATAAATGAGTCTTCAAAAATTACTTTCCTTGTAGCTTAGGTGGAGTGTTAACAAATCTAGGTAATGTTGTTGTATTCTAATCCATACCATCTACAATAAAACACATGTACGCATTTGGATGAGAAATAGCTTGCTCCTTCCATATTTTATTCTAGAATTTCAAACAGTTCCATGATAAAATTCTCTCTTTTTTATGTACGCTTATCTTTGTTAATGAAGATGTTGCACTCTCAAGTGCTCACTTTAGATCATCACAGTTACTGCACTTTGACATTTTTTGCCTCTTTGGGACTTTAACATGTCCAAAGCTCTTCTTCCAAAGAGTATACAAATTGGCCTCTTTGCCTCTGTGTTTCTCCAATAGACTTAAATACTTATTTTTTTGTCAAACCTATCAGAAGATGAATTTTAGATAGACAGGGTTGAGGTAAAGCATTTTCATGAATGTAGTCTCTGAAAATTGCTATTGTTGAGACCGTTGAGGCTCTTGTTTTGGGCCTTTTTGTGTTTTCATTGATGTTAAATTTTACTCCATACTCTGCTTTATTAGCCAAATCCTAGTATGTGCCATGTGATAATCCTATAGTAATGCAATATGCATTATTGGAAATAATTTTTCCATTTATAAGAGGCTTTCTATGTTGTCTAGAACTTTTCTTTTTCTTGTCATTTACCAAAAAGCAAGAGCGCCTTGTGAGTAGGTATTCATTTCTTTTGCTCCCTCTCCTTTGACACACCTATTCTCTACATCCATTTATGTCATGTAAGTTAATGGAATGCCTACATCTATGCTTGCAACATGTATATCACATTGCGTTTAGCATAAAATCTTCATTCATTGCTCTTATTGTCTTTGACTGCTTTGCATCAACAATACTCCTAATATAGAGTAGTCTAATTCACTACATCAATATCACTATTATCACTTACTTGAGTCTTAGATTCTCTTCTACTCTCTCATATTTGTAGTATTGACACGGTGAAAAAACCAATAGCAAAACTTTCTTGTGAAGTCGCTTGCATTTGCATCCCATCTCTTGCAAATCTTGTGCAACTGCAATATCTTTGAGGTGCATGAATTAGGTGAGAACTCTGATGGGAGAAAGAGAGGAGAAAAGTGAGGGGAAAAGATAGGAAAAGAGAGGATGGAAGAGGAAAAGAGGGGAAAAGAGGGAGGGAAAAGAGAGGAGAAAAGAGAGGAAAAGAGAGGAGGAAAGAGAGGAAAGAGAGGAAATAAGAGAAGAGAGAAGAAGAGAGAAAATAAGAGAAGAGAGGAAAAGAGAGGGAAAGAGATGGAAGAAAGAGACGAAAAGAGAGGGGGAGAAAGAGAGGAAAAGAGAGGAAATAAGAGAAGAGAGGGGAGAAGAGAGAAAAGGAGAGGGGAAAAGAGGGAGGAAAAAGAGAGGAGAAAAGAGAGGAAAGAGAGGAAATAAGAGAAGAGAGGATAAGAGAGGGGACAGAGAAAGGGAAAAGAGAGGATGGAAGAGGAAAAGAGAGGGGAGAAATAAAGGGAAAAGAGAGGATGGAAGAGGAAAAGAGAGGGGAGAAAGAGAGGAGAAAAGAGAGGGGAATAGAGAGGAAAAGAGAGGATGGAAGAGGAAAAGAGAGGGGAAAAGAGGGAGGGAAAAGATAGGAGAAAAGAGACAAAAGAGAGGAAATAAGAGAGAAAGAGAGGAAATAAGATAGAAAACAGAGGAAATAAGAGAGAAAGAGAGAGGGGAGAAAGAGGATGTGAAAATAAGAGAAAGGGAAAAGGAGAGGAGAAAGGGAAAAGAGAGGATGGAAGAGGAAAAGAGAGGAGAAAGAGGGAAAGGAGAGGGGAATTCCTACACCCATCACTATAGCTAGCGCTTAAGGAGCTAGCTGCAGGACAATGTATTCATGAAAAGAAAAACATGAAAACAAAGGAAGCATGTTCTTACTTGGAAAGTACTTGCCCTAGCACTAGAGATCCCGCTTGGAAGAGGAGGTGTTTCTTGTTTATTGCCCTATAAAAGAGAGGAAACATACCATTTTAAGAAAACTAATTAGTGAAAGGAGGAGTTTGGAGAAGCAATATTCCAAAGGTTATGGATAGAGGAGACAAAGAGAAGCCTACAAGCAAGGGACCACCCAAACCATCCCCCCCCTCTTAACCCATGTTTGACCCTCCTACCAAGTGCACCTACCCCACATGAGCCCAAACCTGCCTGTCAAATCACTCCATTTGAACCAAATCCCATGCATTTTTCCTCTTCCCCCTCTTTCTCTACTCCCTCCTACTCTGGCCTACTTGTTGCTATAACTCCTCTCTCTCTCTCTCTCTCCCTCCCCTCTCCCTCTCATGTGCCTCTGTTGGAGCTGCTCTGTCCCTCTCCTTCTCCCTCTCTTGTGCCTCTGTTGTTGCTGCTCTTTCCCTCTCCTTCTCCCTCTTTTGTGCCTCTGTTGGAGCTGTTTTGTCCCTCTCCTTCTCCCTCTCTTGTGCCTCTGTTGTTGCTACTGCTCTGTCCCTCTCCTTCTCCCTCTTTTGTGCCTCTATTGGAGCTACATTGCCCTGTGTAGGACTCGTGTAGGAGTCCCATTCCTGCTATTGCAACCTCTGATACGCGTCTTCCTCCATCATTCAATCAATCTAGGATACCATCACACTCTGAGCCTTTCTATCTATGTACCTTTTTCACCTGTAAGTGTAATGAGTCCATTTGGAAATTTTGTGTTTGGTTTCTAAGATCTCTTATTCCTGGTGGCAGATGTTTTCCCTTCGGACTTCAAGGAGTGGGAACCAATTGAATCATTCATAGACAAGTTCAATGTGATTCATAAGGATTTAGGTAAGCAAATGCATGCCAAGGAGAAGTTGGCCTCCTTGCGAATGAAGAATGTGTATTGGTATAATGCAACATACATCACTCCAACGACATCATCAAGCTATGGCTGTCTGCAAACCATTGCACCACCACAACTTCAAGACATGGATTGCAACAATGTGGACTCGAGGACATTGCAATCGTACAAGGACAAGATTGCAAAGGATGTGGGCATGGCCATGAAGTTTACATTTGGATCCAAATGGGCAAGGTTATCTTGGTTTATGCCTTTGCACATTTTTGCTTCCTTATTTCAAAATATACATATGCATAGAACAAAAACTATGTGATCCTGCAAGCGTGTAGATGAAAATGCTCTTGAAGATTTACTTGGGATGAATTGGGGAACCAGGTCAGGCAACCAAAAGGGTGATGTGCTTCAATGTCACGCATGTAAATACAATTTGGTTATTAGATACCATTTGTCACACCAAATGTTGTATTTAGCGCTGGAAGAAAACAAATGGCCAGTGGCTTCCCCTAGACTTTAATGATGAAGACAATATGGGGGTAAGTTTGTCTATTGATGTTGAAGAGGGAGATGTCAAGAATGTGAATGTCACATCACAATGGACTCTAAGGGATGTGTGAGAACACCTATTGGTCATGGAGGATGGCATGTCAGAGTCCTACTTTACCTTAAATGGTGGTAAGATCAGACACCATGTGGAGAAGTGCATGCATAGTGCCGATTTCATTCCTCCTACAACTTTGAAGATTGCTAACAATGTGTTTGACTAGTGCAGCATTTAATTTTTTGTCTGTCAAATCCTAGTTATTGCTTTAAAAGATGATGGACAATTAAATTAAAATGTTATTTCTTTTAATGTTTTCTCCTTTCAGTTCATGGTAAATGTTTTTCAAAAAATTTGGGGATTTTATGATTAATTTTAACTTTTAGGGTTTTTATATATATTAAGGGGTAAGAGCCCTTTTTACATCACATTCTCACTTACACGTTTAGAGAGCCATAGAAACTCCCATCCTCAAAAGTTACTCCCTCCATCAGCTGCCATGCATTCAGCTAGAACTGCATTCCATGACTTCATCTCACGAATTGCATTTGCAGATCATGAGAGGAAGAGCTATTTTTAGTGTTTCATAGGACTTTAGATGTCCTAGGCACATATATGCGAGCCAAGGATGACTTCTCAGATCTCATCCTTTACATGCAAGATAATTTCTCAAATTTTGCTTATACAATTGACCACTCTTCAAAGAGATGGGTTCCCATAGATTACATAAAGTATCTATTCATAGAGGAACCCAAGTTTGTCAAGCGCTTGGCCTGCTTTTGTGAGTGACAACCTTACAGACGAAGGGTTTAGGACAGTCGAAGTTTAAGACATCCTAGACGTGGGGATCACAGGAAATATAGCCACCAAATTCCTTTCATGGGAGATGACATTCATCTTCCTTCTCCAAGAAGGAGATTTAGAGGAAGAAGCCTCATCGTCTAGCACCCCCTCTAGTAGAACTGCTGATCTGGTCTAGACTCGGACATGTACATGGAAGAGAGTCTTGGCAATCCAACAGAGGAGATGGAAGCAACTCAAGCATTGAGCCTACTTCAAGAGCCCCCAATAGAGCAAGAATTTGCAACAGAGACCACTAACCCAGACTCAAAATTATGGTCCTTGTTTGACAAAATATGAAGAGGGGAGAGGAGAAGAGTGGAGATGAGGAGAGAGGGCACAGCTAGAGAGCACACCACAAATGACTAACTGTACACTAGATTTAGTTGAAAAAATAGAATATATAAAAAGCCATTTAGGGTTAGGGTTAGGGGATCTAACCCTTTCCTTTATAGCACTCTATAAGGTTAGTGCTATGCACATATGATCACGTGATGGTGCTATGCACACATGATCACATGATTTTGAGTGTAAACTCTCAACACCTTCCCTCAAGATCAACATCATGAAGTAGGCCTTCCCTCAAGATGATGATTTTGGGGAATTGAAGAAGGAATGAGCATTACATTCCATCACACCCCTTTAATGGGAATGTCCTTCCTTTGCGTCAAACCAAGAGCTAGTCGGTGTTTCTTAAATAGCTCTTTACCGAGTGGTTTGGTAAAGATGTCTACAACATTCTCTTTGCTATCACAATGCTGTAGTGTGATGTCACCAAGTAACACTCTTTCTCTGATGAAGTGCTCTATGACATCAATATGCTTTGTCCTGGAGTGATATACTGGATTCTTGGCCAATGCTTGAGCCGATTGATTATCACAGTATATTGTTGTTGGCTTTGACTCATCAAATTAATCTGTTTCTGACAATAGTCTTCTAAGCCATATAGACTCACATGCACTTGTAGTAAGTGCTCTATATTTTGCTTCAGTCGAAGACAAAGAAATAGTTGGGTATTTGTTTGACAACCATGATATAGCACCTTGACCAAGGAAAAATACATATCCCTGTGTCGATCTCCTGGTTTCATGATCTCCGGCATAGTCACTGTCACAGTATCCATGCAACCAACAATTCCAAGACAATAGTGCCTAAGTCCAAGATCTTTCATGTCGAACTCTACAGATAAGTCTTGTTTTGATTTTTTGATGAAGCACTCCTTGCTTCCTGCCACAATCAGATCATCTACGTACAAAAGTGCAATAGTAATGTCTTCCCCTTGAACTTTGTAGTAGAGAGTATGATCTGCATTAGATTTCATGTATCCTAGATTAGCAAAATACTTATCAATTATACTGTACCAACTTCTGGGTGCTTGCTTTAAGCCTTAGAGACTTTTCTTGAGATGGCAAACCTTATTCTCCTTTCCTGGTTCAACATAACCTATTGGTTGTTGCATGTAGACTTCCTCATCTAGATAAGCATTGAGAAATGCATTCTTGACATCGAGCTGATACACATTCCATCTACTCAGTGTCACTAGTGATATCAAGAACCGTATGGAATCCATCTTTGCTACTGGAGCATAAGTCTCATCATAGTCTTGACCATATTGCTGTGCAAATCCTTTTGCAACTAGTCTGGCTTTGTATCTTTGAATACTGCCATCTGGATTGTACTTCACTTTGTATACCCATTTGTTTGATATGGCCTTCTTTCCTGGTGGAAGGTAACATAATTCCCAAGTATTATTCTTATACAAAGCATCCATTTCTTCATTCATAGCAATTTTTCGAAGTACACTGGCTCTTTTGTAGCCATGATGGTAGTCATAAGAGCATAGTTGGTGGTTTCCACCTGAATTGCTTTGCCTTTCTGAGCATATGTCAATCTGGCTGGAGGTGTGCTTTCCCTAGTAGACCATCTGAGTTGTTGTGGCTCTGCTTGGGGTGTTACTAGCAATTCTTGCTCTTCTTCATCAACCTGTTCAGTAGATGACTATAAAGTCGATGCTTCTATCTCTTGTGTAGGTGAGGTTTTCCATTCTGATTCCTCGTCAAAGATTACATCTCTGGAGATAATGACCTTGCGGTTGATGGGATCATACAATTTGTATGCTTTTCTTTCTTCACTATAGCCAACCATGATGCATTTGCGTGCCTTCGCATCTACTTTATTGCGATGATCATCATGTATGTGGGCATATGCTATGCAACCAAATATGCGGAGATGCCCAATGTGTGGCTTGTGTCTAGTGAATGCTTTATAAGGAGTCATACCCAGTATTGGTTTGGGGATGCGTCAATTTTACGAGCAAAAACCTATGAGCAAGTTTATACGAGCGTGTTTTTCAAGAGATTTTAAAAATAGTATTTCTTTAGGAAACATGGTTTTTACACTTTTATTTTCATTAGAACTAGATCCCTTTATCATAAAAATATACAAACTAGTCACTCATTCATTTTTACATAACATAAATCTTCTTATTCATAGACATCCCTTTGTACCCTTGTTATTACCTTAAAAAAGTATTGAAAAATAATTCATTTAAGAAACATCCCTCATAATCACTCTCAACATAATAATATTATACATAAATAATTACTTATTAAACACATTTATATCATATGGCAATATCTTTCAAGTGTTTTTATAGTATTAATAACAATATATTTATGGACATGTTTCTACAGAAGTTTAAATTACTGTAAATAAGTATTAACTTGGGCTTATATATCACTCTCATAAAATACATGTAATATTTAATACTATATATGCAAGGTTTTCCAAAATATAACCCCATATATGTGCTCAAATGGGGTTTTCCGATCAATTTGAGTGGCTGAATGACTATATTTGGACATTGGATGTGAAAGTTATGTCACTCTTAAAAGTGCTGTCCAAGGTAGTTTCGCCAGCGAAACTACCTTAATAGACCTTGTTCAAAGGGGTTTCGCTGGCGAAACTACCTTGATGGCTTGCTTCAATGAATTTTCTTTGGAGAAACCCTTTCATGAAGATAGGGTGAGAGAGGTTTTTCAATGTCACCCAGTATTAAGTAAAAAGTTGTAAGAAGGATCATAAGGGAATTTTCATAGAGAAGTCTACTCTACATGTGGGTTTCTTCAAAAGCCATCCCATTATGTTCTCACCATTCCCAAAGATTCACATAAATATTCGTGTATAAAATAGGCATTCCTATAATACTTTTCATATTTCTAAGTGAAACTATGTTTTCTTCTGATCCATTTTTGTCATATTTTTGCATAGTTGGAAGCTTTTTTTTTCCTTCGCTCGGACGCTCGGAAGATTTCGCTCGGAAAATGCTCATCCCCTTGGTTTGGTAGGAAGCCGATTAAGCAAGTAGTTTGCTGTAGCTATTGCTTCTACCCAATACTGATTCGGAAGATGCTTTTCACTAAGCATTGCTCTAGCACTATCTGCTAAAGTCCCATTCTTCCTTTCAGCTCTTGCATTCTGCTGAGGAGTATCTGCACATGTGAATTGTCTTGGTATGCCATGACTTCTACAAAAGTTCATGAATGCTAAAGACATGTATTCACCTCCTCTATCTGATCTCATGACTTTGATCTTTCTGCCTATCTGGTTTTATACCATGGCTTTGAATTCTTGAAATCTGGAAAACACTTCATATTTCTCTCTTAGAAAGTAGACCCAACAATATCTGCTGTAGTCATCGATGAAAGTCAAGTAGTAAAGTGAACCATTGATGCTACGGGTCTGGGCATAACCCCATACATCTGTATGAATTAAATCAAGAATACCTCATGCACGAGAGGTACTTCTGCCAAAGTTGGTTCGCTTTTGTTTGCCAAAGCAGCATGCTTCGCAAACTTTTCCAAGAAAGTGTAGCTTCAGAATCCCAATTGCCATATTCTGATTCCTGAGATCTAACAAGTACTTGAAGTTGACATGACCATATCTCTTGTGCCATTTTGCAGATAGTGGCATTTGTTGTAGTTGAGCTGGCATGGCATGCTTATTTAGTACTGTAGCTAGCATTCTGTATAAGTGTCCTTCTTTGACACCTTTTGCTACTAGTTGACATCTTTTGGATTTGTCTCTGATAGTGCATTCATCACTGTCGAAGATGACTTTGTAATTGTGTTCCATCATTTGACCTACTGATAAGAGGTTCTTGCTGAGCTTCGGAACATAAAGGACACCTTTTACCAATCCTTTTGTACCAATGAAATTGTTCATCGAGATAACACCTCTGTCCCTTGAACTAGATTCGATGTATTTTCTGCTGTGTAGATGACATTTTTCTGACCTACTAATGGCTTCATTTCTGTGAACCATTCCTGATGATTTGTCATGTGAGATGATGCACCGCTGTCAATATACCAAGGATCATGTTCCACTTGGTTGACTTGATAGCTAAAGTCCTCTTTGGGATTGAAATCAGTGTCTAGGTACACGTCTAGGTACACTGTATCAGTCTGATGCATTGCCTCGCTTGCAAGAAACATATTCCCATGTTCATTTGCAAAATGACTGTGACTAGAATGTCCATCACGATGATTTCCTTTGCCTCAAAAATTCCCTTGATCACTGCTAGATTGACTGCCTTGATCGTATTTAGTAGTTGCTTTGAATGTTTGACACATTGGTGGATGCATTTCCTCGTCCTTGAAATCTTCCTCAGTTGGAATGATTTCCTCTTTGCTGATTCTGATGCTACTGAGGATGATGCTGATGCTGGTGAGGATGATGTTGATGCTGATGTTGAGGCTGACTATGATTTTGTTACTGATGATGACCACTTTTCTGGTATGATCTACCTTTGCCTCTACCTCTACTTCTGTCTAAAGCTATGAATGCCTAATCATTAGAATGACCTTTACGTGCTTGAATTGCCTGAGTCCTGAGTTCTTCACCAAGTAGGACTCTAACTCCAGTTCTTCTAGTGTCAGAATTTGTCATTGAATGGCAATACTTTGGACTAGATTCTCGCATCCCTCTCCTAGTCCATGTAGAATGACTTGAACCATTTCTGCAGGGTTCATAGTCTCTCCTACTGCTGCAAGTTGATTGTTGTAGTCTTTTATGTAGAGTACATAAGCACGACCGGTTTCACTACTATTGCAGAAACTCTGGTTGATTTGGTTTCTCAATGTGAGAATCCTAGATGTGTTCTTGGACTTGTAGAGATCTGCGAACATATCCCATGCTTCTTTCAATGTCTTGACTATGTTGAGCTGTCCTAGCATGACATCTTCCACATTCTCCTTGATTAGATGATAGGCGTACTTATCTTTAGTATCCCATTCTACCTGAGAGCTCAGGCAATGGCAGGATCTGCTACTGGTACAGAAACTATTTGTGTAGCTATAGATCTCGTTGTAGATCCCATTGCTGGTGCTGTGACAATAGATGGAGTAGAGCTACTTGTGGTTGGATCGGCCAATGGTCTAGGTGTAGACCCATCGACATATTCCCATTTGTCCTAAAGTACAAGAATGGTCTCCATTCGGTATTTCCATGTACTGTAATTGGAGTTGTCTAACTTAGCAGATGCCTCCAGGTTGAGGTTGCTAGTCGTAGACATGGTGCAAGAAATGTACTCAAAAGTGTCGTGAACATCTCTGTATGAATCAACTGCAAATACACTGACTATGCCAAGTGAAATCTCTGAACCGTCGGTGAAGATAGAACTGCAATATATAAAATTTGATCTGTATTACAAGGCTTGTGGCAATGATGACGGGAATAGCCAAGAGGCTTTACAAGGCTGAAATGATGTGCACGATGCCGTGAGAAATAGGCTTTACAATGGTGGCATGTGTGTGTGAAATCAAGTGCTATCTACCCATTAAAACAATCTACAATTCCTCTGTACTCTCTGAAGTTTGCTCACTGAACTTATGAATGTAAGGTTTCAGGTAATGTAATGATGTGAAACCATATGTGAGCGTATGGACTGAGCTACTAGTCGGGAATTTCGGGCATGGCTTAGATTGGCAACTTGGGGAAATTCAAAGCATCCCCTCTATGGTGATCTAGTCTACTCTGACCTAGATCTATACCAACTGTCGATCAATGGAAGAATAGCAAATAATTTCTTTTCTTTTGTTCTTTTTAAGTGCTGGGTCAGATCCGTCGATGTAGAGGTGAATGTGCGTGAAGTAAGTGGTTTTATCGACGAGGCTCAAATATGAGTGTAACTTGCACCAAAATGTGCACATGATGTGACGAGCGCGTAGAGCACAAAAAAACGAGCGACTTTTCTTTTTGGAGCGCCCTCAAATTCTTCCTGGATCAAGAGATACGACTTGATCTAAGTGGAGGGGCAAAAGGAGTGCAAATGGTTCTCAATGATGATGTGTCACTGTCGGTCACATGCAGTGATGATGTGGCACTGTGCCTAGCAAGAGTTGTGCCAGTGAAGCCCTGTGCATCACTGTGGGTCACATGCAGTGATGATGTGGCACTGTGCCTAGCAAGAGGTGTGCCAGTGAAGCCATGTGCTGAGGTGGTAGGAGTGGTCACATGAAGTGATTGTGGAGCACTGTGTGTGCCTGCAGAGGTCAGTGCTAACTAGACAGTTGAGGTGGCACTACTGAGGTGGCACAAATGATGATGTCAGTAGATGATGTGGCAACGATGATGCGGTAGTGATGATGTGGTAGATGATGTGTCAGAGGTGATGTGGCAGATGATGTGTCAAAGGTGACATGGCAGATGACATGTCAGTGCTGATGTGGTCTGCTGATGTCGTAGTGATAACATGGAAGGTGATGTGGTAGATGACGTGTTAGTGCTGACATGGAACGATAAGGTTGCTGATGTGGCAGTCGACTGCCACATGTCAATTGGGTGATGTGGCAAATTGAGGGTGACCTGCCATCATGTGGCAAAAGGGTGACCAACCCTTTGTGATCCTGGTGAGGATAAGGTAAAGGCCATGTGTCTGACTGTCGGGCATCGAAATCTAGAAAAGATTCTGACAAAATCTATAAAGATTCTATCTGCATTGAAGATTTTGTTCGTATGGCGTTGATGAGAGTGGCTGGCTGTAGAGCTTGCCTAGCGTTGAGGAGCTACGAGATCTCGAGGAGCCCATAGAAGTCGAGCTGTAGATCTACTAATGGAGTCTTGGAGTAGTTGCGCTAAAGCTACTACAGGGCCACTAGATCTATTAGAGGTCGTCTGAGGAGCTAGCTGGAAGCATCATTAGCAGCGGCTAGGAGTTGTAGGAGTTGTTGTGTAGAAGACCGGAGGCTAGCATTTGTTCAAGGGAACGAAGAAGTAGAGCAAGATTTCTCAATGAAATCTGAGAAAGATATATGGTGGCTTGCAGCATTTCAGACTCCGAAAGAGTGCCATGAGACATTGAAGTGGGTTCTAGGTAGAGCAGGAATCCCATCGCCCACGATCTGAAGACAAGAGGAAGGGCAAACATTGACAGTCGATGGCCATGGAACCTTTCAAGTTGAATGGCATCTTGTTGGTGATTTGAAAACCCTAAGGTGCTTGCATGGTTGTGATACAAGGGCAAATGCAATGAACACATGCCTTTATTGCATGTGTTCACAACATAAGCAAAAGGCTGGCTTACAATGGGAAAATGGCATTCTATCTTGTAGCCAAATGTGAGCTCCCAATTGCGACAACAAGGATCCAAAGTGGGATCCCATCTTGCCCATCCCACTTGAGAGAGTACACATATGTACTTTACATGTAGAACTGGACGTACTTGTGATAAGTTGTTGTATTTGCATCTTGTTTATGCTTGGAATTTAATTCCGCAAGAAGTATCCACACGGTGCATTGCGGAAGCTGAGAAGTTGTTGTCAAAGATGGGATTCCATGGAGGACATGTCAAACTTAAGGAGGATAAGAAAATGTCTGGGGCAACATAGAATCTTCCTGCAAAAGTTTCCATGGGTGGAGGGAAGGCAAGGAGATTCCTATCGAACCACAATCTTGACAAAGACAAACATACATTGTCTCAAAGTAGTTTGAATTAGGAATACTGGAAAGCATTGTGTGAATGCACGACCAATAAGGCTTCTCATCCTCAAATAGCAACTTTGAGAGCTAAAGTATGGATAAAGGTAGATGCATTGATAAAATTGCTTTGCCAGGTTCAAATCGATGAGATGTATTATGAAAGGTTCAGGATGGCTATCAAAGAGTTTATGTAATTAATGGGGTGAAAGCATGGGGAGAGTCGCACATTATGCATTACATGGTAATCTTGGCACCATCGTAATATTTAGCACTTGCTTTATAAACAGCTTTTGTTGCTGAACTGGGTCAGTCACCCAATTGAGCCTAACTGACTATGACTGGTGGCTATATAAGAGCAAGCCCGTGAAGCCCATTTCATCACTGGCTATAGCCCTGATTCCTTAGCATCCAGCCTCCGTCTTCTACTATTTCCAGCACGCCATCGAAGCTTCTTTCAGGAGCGCACATTTGGGAGGTAGCGCCATCTATTGTATCAGTTCTACAGTAATCAAAATTTTGATTCTCCATACTATCTTGTTTTCTCTTTTTCTTTTGCATACGAGATCCTATTATCTATTGAGCACAGACGTTGTATTATTGTCTTACATAAAGAATGGCATCTCTAGATCGATTGGTTCTTCATGTTGGAGTGGAGGATCTACCTGTAGCACCTTAGCATCGATCTATGAGAAGGTGGGGTCTAATGAATGGCAGTTGTCAATGGTTGCATGTTTGTATCCAGTTATTGACATTGCTTTGTGAGTCACCTGCGATGGCATGCTGTTGTAGGGGAGCTAACTTGCTTGAGATTATTGTTGAAGATGTGTCATCCAAGGCTCTAGGCACAATTGGTTTAATAGCTCCTATCCCCACATTCACCTGACTATAGTGTCTTGATTCTGGATTGTCAGTCTATCAGTTCCCCAGTCATGGAGGACTAATGCTTCCCATAACCAAGGATGTCCCAGTAAGATTTGATAGGATTTTTTGGGGAGATCCAAGACTGTGAATTGAAGGGAAAAATGGACTCCTGCGATCTTTGTGGACACACCATTCACTATTCCCAAGGGTTTAGCCCATGAATCATTAGCAAGGAATATGTTGAAATTAGCCTTTTGCATTGGTGGGAGACCCCATTCTTTGTAGAGCTCCTTGGATAGGACATTTACACCTGCTCCACCATCCACTATGGCTTGGACTTCATTATATGCCTTGTGGATCAAAGGCACAGTAATGTTGCGTATGTCATCTCTCTCACCCATCCGCATAGGGATATCTTCAATGTCGTTCATAGGTGGAGGGGGATTTGTGAGTTCAACCCATCCTTTGAAACTCTCCCAAATATTGGGACAATTCCGTAAGAGGATTTCGATGGGAATTGACACAGGGCAACTCAAGATGCTAGAGAGTGTGGCTCCTTCAAGCTGACGTGGCATTACATTCGATTGTGGAGTCTGTTGTTGGAACAAAGGCTCGAGTAAAGTATCAATACTTTGTGGGGCCAAGTCATGGATTGGGTCTTGAGCTTGTTTCTTAGCCTCAAATTGAGCTTGTTCATTTTGTACCCATTGTTGAAGTGCCTGAAAATGAGCCTTCTCCACCTCTGCATTTGGATATGGAACTTCTTTTATTTGAGGCTCGAGAGTTGATGTGGATGAGCTCAGCTGCTCATTGCTTGGTGGAGATGGAGGCACTTGTGCTTTCTTTTTAAGAAGCCTCTTTGGTTGGATTGGAATGTTGGGGTCCTTGGTGGCCTCTTTCTGTTGGCGTGTAATTAAATTCACAAGTTGTGATTTTACACTTGCCAGACCTAGACTTTGATGGTCCACCCCAATGATGCCAATGCGGACGTCAGGCTTAAATTCTATTTGTTTTAGGACCTTATTTTTCATGGGACAATCCATACAGGCATGTCCTATGCCACAATCTCTACAAAGTGGTTGGAAAGTAGTGAGGCTACCACAATGAGGGCACTCTACGATCCAGTGATTTTCGCCACAACCGCCACAACCGTAGCACTTGATTGGTGCTCGAAGTATGTTAGGTCGTACTTGATTTTCATAAACTAGTATTAGACCCTCTCCACCTTTTACATAGTACACTGGGTACTCTGCTTCATACTCAAATAACGAGTCTACTTCCTCGGCTTGTAATTGATGTATTGGAACTACCCGAGGAGCTAGGTTTGGTGCTCTTGGATATGGTCGTGGATTTGGATTCCTGAGGAGTTGTGGGACTTGTGTCCAAATGGGTATTGGATTTAGCCTCGGAGTTGGGGGTGCTTGTAAAAGTGCCGGTTGCCTATATATAGGCATGGGTGCCGCTTGGTATTGTTGAGGTTGAGGTGGGTTGTTGTGCATGTTGAAGATTCAACTGTTCCATCATGGCCGCCGACAATGCAGATATGGCACCACAACCTTGGTGGTGGATTTGCTTGTGCAGTGATCCTGGCTCTTAGGACTGGACATTGGTGTATGATTGGCCATGCAATTGGACACCAGACATTTTCTCGCCGTGGATATGTCTGAGTTGGCGGCTGAGACAAGTGAAGTTTTTGTTCCATGGCTTGCATCATGTCTTCTTTCAGCTTCATGGTCATGGAACTCTATTTCTTCTTTTTCACATTGTTGGATGAGCCTATATTCTGTGTATGACTTTGATACTTTGAAAGTATCCATCATTGCTAGTATCTGAGTCAGTCATGCCATCCTCGATGTCAATGGTTGCCGCATGAGTAGCAGTGAATATTTCATAGCTGCTTATCTTTTTCATATCCTCTCATATTTTCTTTCTTAGACCTGCTATGAACCATGCCATGAGGTACTTTTCATCTAGGCATGGGTCACATTTGGTGATCAATCTCTTCATCTTTCCCAAGTACATGCATACATCTTCTCGTCAGCCTTGTTTGAGCTTGCTTAGTTGGAGAGCGGGATCATCTTGTAGCCTCTCTGTTTCAAAGCATCGTTTGAATTCTGTTTGAAGTAGCTCCCATGAAGATCTAGGTACCATTCAGATGCTTCATCAGTTAAGGCCATGGGAAAGCAAGCCACCTTGGTTTCATGGCATTGATCTCCACCTGCACGGCATGCGGCATGGGCTGGGTCTCCCCTACCATTATATTTGGGAAGTTCCAATTTTCCCAAGGGGCTTCGGCCTTGATTGTTATTATTTTGTCGATTGAAGAAATTGTCAGCCTCTGCATCGAGGTCGATATCCCCATCATTGTCATGATGGCGTCTAGCCATGTTGGGGCGTGGAGGAGTTAGAGGGAGTGGTTGAATCTCAGGGGGAGATTTGGGTTAGAGGATTGGCAGGGGCGTTTGTTGCAGTGGAGTTATATGCAGATGTGGCGAGCGTTAGAGTCGAAGGCGTTGGCCGAAACATAGCTGCATGTAGATTGGGCGAGATTTGCTAAGGGTGTCTCTGCCACATGTGCGGGTGTGGATGTAGCTTTGTTAGGAGGGTTAGAGTGGTGTTAGTTTGTGTAGGGACTATCATGTTAATAATGTGCCTAAGATTGTCTTACATGTGTAGGGAAATGTGTCGGTGCAGACAGATCATTAATCGGAGGTCACGGCATGAAGATATGAGCGAAGTTGTGCGAAATGAGGTCCACACGGGGGCATGAATGAGCGAGTGCTAGGTATGCTGAAAAGGTGTGCAATGGGCTGGAAAAATACCCCGTAGCATGGTGTTTTTGTGTGTGAAATTTGGGTTCAAAGGGCATCCAGTTTGGGTCCCAAACGGACGAGTTACGAGGGGTTAAAGTAGGGGTGAAATTGGCCTTGGGGGGGGGTGTGTCCTAGGGGTGGTGTGAATGGACTTGAATTCCAACTGAGGGGTTGGAACCAAGTGAATGTAGTTAGGGGAACTAAGCTATATCCTCAAAGTGAATCTAGTTAGGGGAACTAACCTAACCAAGTGTAACTAACTAACAGTTAAACTAACCTAAGTTAGGTGAAACTAACTGAACTAATGTCAAAACTAACCTAATGTAGGTTAACACTAACCTAGGGTAAAACTAACCTAACCGAAGTTAATACTAACCTAATCTAGTTAGAGTAACTGACCTAGGGTTAACCTAACCTAGGGTTTCTTTTAATCTTCTTTTTTTTTAATTTTAAATTTTTAACAGGGGGTTTCCTCGCGGCGGCGCGGGGTGGGGGGTTGTTTTCGTGTGGCGGCAAGGGGGACTTTTGCACGGGGGTGTAGGGGAGGGGAGAGGAGAGTGGAGGGTGAGAGAGGGGCAGGGCGTGGGTGGGAGGGGGGCGGGCAAGGTGGGGAGTGGTGGGCGGGAGGCGGGTGGGGAAGGGGCGACGGTTGGCAGGTGGGATGGTGGGGAAGGGCGCAAGTGGGGCGACGCTGCGGGCAGCACCGTGGGAGCGGAGAGGGTGCGGGCGAGCACCGAGGCGGGTGCGCTAAGCAGGGGGTGCAGGGGAGGGGGGAGAGGGGAGAGGGGGAGGGGGTGGTAGAGAGAGGGGGGGTAAGGGGGAGAGAATGAGAGGGAGGGGAGAGAGAGAAAAGAGAGAGAGTGTGAGGGGGACGGGGAGAGAATGAGAGAGAGGGGAGAGAGAGAAAAGAGAGAGAGAGTGAGGGGGAGGGGGAGAGAATGAGAGAGAGGGGGAGAGAGAGAGAGAGAGAGAGAGGAGAGGGAGAGAGAGAGAGAGAGAGAGAGAGAGAGAGAGAGAGAGAGAGAGGGGGAGGGGGAGAGAATGAGAGAGAGAGAGAGAGAGAGAGAGTGTGAGAGAGAGAGAGAGAGTGGAGAGAGGGGGAGGGGGAGAGAAGAGGGGAGATGGTGTGGAGGGGGGAGGGGGTGGTGGAGGAGGGGGGGAGGGGGGAGGGGGAAGGGGTTGGTGGAAATGGGAGGGGAAAGAGAGAGAGAGAGAGAGAGAGAGAGAGGGAGAGAAAGGGGGGGAGGAGGAGATGGAGATGGAGGGGGGAAGGGAAGGGGGGGGGGGAGGGGGGAGGGAGATGGAGATGGAGGGGGGAAGGGAGTGAGGGAGAGGAGGGGTGGTGAGAAGGGGGGGTGAGGAGGGAGGGGGGTGGAGGGGGTGGTGGGATGGAGGGGGGGAAGGCGGGGAGGGGAGGGGGTGGTGGGGAGATGGAGAAGGGGGAAGGGGGAGATGGAGATGGAGGGGGGGAGGGGTGAGGGGGAAGGGGTGTTGGCTCTTTCCTACTACTTTCATAGGAGAGCTGGGTATCTCATTATGCAGGGTTTGAGGCCTTTTTGTCACCTATGATATATTAGGGTTGTAGATTGCAGAGTATACGTGTAGCTTAGGACTGAGTGGTACATGAGAGACGTAGGCTTAAGTGTGGTAAGCAAACATAGTGCATGTATGCATAAAAGGAACGTGTATCATCATGGTTGAGGTAATGAAGGCTTTCGCCTTCATTGGGGGTTGTAGGGTTTAGGAGGAGTTTAAGGGTTAGGAGGAGGTTCTAGGGATAGAAGGAGTTCCAAGGTTTAAAAGGAGGTTCCAGAGTTAGGAGTTCTAGGGTTAGAAGGGGTTCCAAGGTTTAGAAGGAGGTTCCAAGGCTAGAAGGAGTTTCAAGGTTAGAAGGGGTTCCAAGGTTTAAAGTAGAGTACATGGTGGAGAACTCGTCTCCCTCATAGGTCATGGAGATTAAGGGTTGAGGAACTAAGGGTTTAGGGGGAGCATAGGAGTGGGAGAGGAAGAAGGTGTAAGAGCATGGGGGAAAGAAGAGAGAGGAGGGAGGAGGAGGAGAGAGGAGGAGGAGGAGGAGGGAGGAGGAAGAGGAAGGAGGAGGAGGGAGGAGGAGAGGGAGAGGATGGGTTGCAAGGTTGGAGGAGAGGGGAGGGGGAGTTACAAGGTTAGGACATGCTTATGGACGTGGAGTGCAAGGAAGCATGGACACTTGAGACAAATGCTTGGAATACCAAAGTAGACTCAACACAATGTCCCAAAGAGTGTGGGCTTCATTCCATTATGGGGTATTTATAAAAGTTGGAGAGCTTCTCTCTCTACATGTAGGAGTTGTAACACATTCTCTTTCTACATGTAGAAGTCGTATGTAGAAGTTGTAACACAAAGTTGTATCACAAAGTTGTAACACATTCTCGTAGAAGTTGTAACACATTCTCTTTCTACATGTAGAAGTCGTATGTAGAAGTTGTAACACAAAGTTGTAAAACATTCTCTTTCTACATAAGTTCATGTTGGCACAGAGTCAACAAGGAGCCATCTGGTTATTCTTCCTATTGGACATGGATGGTTCGGAAGATAAAGCAATGCTTGATAGTCGATGTAAAAGACAAAATCATTTGCGAGTAGATAGTGCCGAAATTTCTTAACACTATACACCATTGCTAGGGCTTCTCTTTCTATGGTGGTATAGTTGATCTTTGCATCATTGAGTTGTCGACTGGCAAAGTAGAATGGGTAGTCTTTCTTATGTTCACCAGGTTGACAAAGCACACTCCCAATTGCATACTTGGATCCATCAATATGAACATGAAAATCAATATCCCAATTGAGAGATATAAGAATGGGTGCTATGATTAGGCACCACTTTAAAAGCTCAAAGGCTTGGTCGCACTCTTCTGTCCATAAGAATTCCACTAATAATTTGTAAAGTGGTCTAGCTGCTATTATGGCATACCGCAATATAAATCTTCTATAATAGCCGGCATAACCCAAAAAGACCTATACACCTTTGTAATTTGTAGGAGGTGGCAATTCCATGATGATTTTGATTTTCTCCATGTCAGTTGGCAATCCCATGTTGAGAAACGATGTGTCCCAAAACAACTCCGTGGGTGACCATGAATTGGCATTTTGTTGGATTTAGGGAGATGCCATACTCCCTGCATTTGATTAGTACTATTTCAAGATATTTGAAGTGGTGTTTTTTGTTCGAATGGATGCACAAATCATCCAAGTAAAAACTTATTCAGAAATGACTTGAAAGCTGTGAACATGACTCACTAGAATGTGGTTGGGGCATTACAAAGGCCGAATGGCATGACTCTATATGCAAAAATACCCCATTCTATAGCAAATGCTATATTTGATTGGTCTTTAGGAGCAATTTGCACTTGGTTATAGCCACTGACGCCATCCAAGAAGCTATATATTTTGAAACCTGCCACCTTTTCCAACACTATTTCTGTTAAGGGTAGGGGATAGTGATCCCTAATTGTGGCAGCATTCACATTCTTTAAGTTTATGCATATTCTGAGCTTCTTATTACACTTAGGCACAATAACGATGGGTGAAACCCAATGAGTGTGCTCTATCTCATAGATGAATTCGGCATCTAGGAGTTTTTCCAGCTTGTCATAAACCATGGTGCCATACTTAGGATTCGTGCGATAAGGTCCACATACCTTAGGGTGGGCACCTTCCCTTATAGGCATCATGTGTACTTCCACGTTTGGTGAAATTCCTTTCATCTCTTTATATGACCATGCTAGGCAGTCACGGTATTCCATTAGGAGTGCTTTGAGTTTGGTTTCATCTTCTTGTCAAAGCTGTTTCCCAATGAAAACCAGTTTTTCTTCCTCCCCTTCAAGGGCGAGGTTTATTGTGCGAGTTTTTGCCAATCCTCATAGATTGGAGTTTCTCCAATGCTATCAGTTTCTTGAACTTCATATTCTCTTAGTCATAGATGATTTTTTCCTATCAGTTTCGTTAAGAAGCGAAACTTTTATATTGGTATCGAAAGTTTGTATGCCCTAATAAAAATAAAGGTTTGAAAAATTCGCCAAGATTTGAAACTTTTATGAGAAAAAAATTAAAGTTTCGCCAGGATTTACAACTTTTTCTTTAAAATTCAAAAGAAAATATATAAAATTGTAATATGCCCTACAAATATTGTGAAACTAAAAAAACTAGCTTGATAAACTTTCGCCAAGATTTTATATTAATATATAAGTATAGATTCGATAAAAACATCCCTGCTCTTAGTGGTCTTGGCATTGCTATTGGGGCACTGCCACTTGTGTAATTCTTGAAGTACTCTAGCACTTCTCAAAGATCGGCCTCTAATCGTGTTGAGCTAGTCTAACATATGCCATGTTTACTGGGTGGCATAGTTTCATTAACCAATTTGTTAGGCTCTTTTTGACTTTCTTTTTCTAAAGTCTCTTGATCGAGCTTCATCCGCACATGTGGCTTATACTTCTAAAACTTCTTACGTTGGGAACTGTGGGGTAAGTTTTCCACTGGTAAGGTGTTCACAAGTAAGGGTTCATTTACTGCGCATACTCCTTCCAGTCCCTCAAGGGACCATTCAAGAGGTGGTGGTTCTGATTTTGAGGGAGTGGGCTTTACGAGACATAATTCGACGATCCTTGTTTGGACTCATTCAAACTCATTGAAGTGTTCGGCCTTGGCTTTTTTGCGATTTCCTCCTTCAGCTTTCTTGCGGGATCTTCTGTTGCTATTCAACTTTGGAGGTTCAATTTTTTGGGAGCTCGACTGCCATTAGGGCATGAAGAATGGCTAGGTCATTGTCAAAGATTTGATCTTCAATTTCAGCATTCTTAGCCTTAGTTTCAAGGTCACAAAGAGAATTTGAGTCATCATTGGTATTGGTACCTTCTTTAGGTTCATTATCCCACTCGAGGTCAACCATAAAGAATGGCACCTCTAGATCTATTGGTTCTTCATGTGTGAGTGGAGGATCTACCTGTAGCACCTTAGCATCTATTTGTGAGAAGATGGGGTCTAATGAATGGCAGTTGTCAATGGTTGCCAATGTTTGTATCCAGTTATTGACATTGCTTTGTGAATCACTGCTATGGCATGTTGTTGCAGGGGAGCTGATTTGCTTGAGATTGTTGTTGAAGATGTGTCATCCAATGCTCCTGACTTGGTTTTATAGCTCCTATCCCCACATTCACCCTGACTACGGTGTTGCGATTTTGGATTGTCAGTCTATTAGTTCCCAAGTCATGGAGGACTGATGCTTTCCATAACCAAGGACGTCCCAGTAAGATTTTATAGAATTTTTTGGGGAGATCCAAGATTGTGAATTGAAGGGAAAAGCAAACTCTTGTGACCTTTGTTGACACACCATTCACTATTCCCAAGGGTTTAGCCCATGAATCATTGGCAAGGCGTATGTTGAAATTAGCCTTTTGCATTGGTGGGAGGCCCCATTTATTGTAGAGCTCCTTTTATAAGACATTTACACCTGTCCTTACACCTGCTCCACCATCCACTATGGATTGGACTTCATTATATGCCTTATGGATCAAAGGCACAGTAATGTTGCGTATGTCATCTCTCTCACCCATCCGCATAGGGATATCTTCGATGTCGTTCATAGGTGGAGGGGGATTTGCGAGTTCAATCTATACTTTGAAACTCTCCCAGAGATTGGGACAATTCCAATGGGAATTGACATAGGGCAGCTCAGGATGCTAGAGAGTGTGGCTCCTTCAAGTTGATGTGGTAGTATATTACGTTGTGGAGTCTATTGTTGGAAGAGAGGCTCGAGTTCAAGAGCCATAGTTCCAATTGCCAGTAATGGGAAAAGATGTCACCAGTAGTGGATCTCATCCCATCATTCAAAGGATTAGGGGTATCTAAGCTATACTATAAGAGGGGGAGAGGGCCCATCTAAATGCCCTAAGTACAAAACCATTTAGATATGCGTGCATACCAAGCCATGCTAACCCCACTCTCAGCTAGTCATATAGACTACTCTAGTGTCAATCTCCCTCTCAGTAAGGTCAAGACCCTGTGAAGATAAGTGACTGTCTGGAAGGTGGCATCAACCTGGAGTAGTATCATGCCAAACTCTGCATATATAATTTGGTGGGGAATTGAGGGCTTGCTCCGAATATCCTGGATCCTAGTCACCTGCATCTCTCAAAGTGCTGCCACACAGTCGGTGATAGATTTCCTCCCCAAAAGGGTGCTGCGTACATGTCTGTCAGTCTCACTAATGTGTTGAATAGTCATCCCTTTGTTGGGGATCTTGGAAATGTGCCTAAAAGCATAATCTCTCTAGCAGAGCCAGAGCCCCCTGCTCTCATGTAAGTTGTGCTCTAAGTACGTGGGCCATTGTGAAGACTAGACCTGCAAAGACTGCCCTTAGGTAAGTGCACAAATGTACAATCTACACTAGCTCCCCTCGATAAGTGAAGCTGTGTTGATGAAGGACTACCCTTGACGTTCTGAAGATCATAACCTTGGTCTTATCAAGGTTGACTGTCAGGTGTCTCTCTCTACAAAACACCTCTTTGACCTCTAGGTTTCTTTGTAGGCCTACTACTGACGAAGATAAGAGAACTATATCATTTGCATACAACATACCTCACCCCCTAGACAATCAATGAAGGTCATGATCTCATCAATGTATATCCCAAATAATGATGGTGAGAGAGGGCATCCCTGCTTCATGCCTATCATGCTCTTGATCCAGTCTAACAGGCCTCCAGGAGCACGTACTCTCCCTCTGACTCATATAAGCTCATCACTCCCCAAATTGTGACGTGAAATTTACATCTTCTAAAGCCACTTGATCATGTGAGATTGGGAAAGACCTTCCGAAAATCTACAAAACATGCATAAATTTTTTGGGCTCTTGATCTCGCCTTATAGGTGTTTTCATACTATATACCCTTTATTTCTTCACTCTAGTAGAATCAACATTTGATGAATTATTTTCTTTCATAACTTGTTGCATCTCCATATTCATCTGTGACATTGAAATGAAAAATAATAGTCAAGCCATATTATGAAATATTATTAATCTATACTATATTAACGAGGCTAATCGTTTAGGACCATGGAATGAATTAGAGCCCTTACATCTAAATGGGTGAATATAATCCATTAGATGGAAAACAATTACTCGTCACATCTTGGTCTCTTTCCCTCTCCATCTTGGTCTCTTTTTGTCTTCCATCTTCATCTATCTAATCTTTGAAAGAGGAACAGTAGTGTTCCTCGTGCTAGTGAAAGTAGTGTTGCTCAAGTTGGTTGACCTCTCTTTGTACCTCTTTTAAATGCGTGCATAACTTTTAAAGCTTTCAACCTGACGCAATGACAATGATTTGAAAGGAGGAATGAGAGCTACAACTTGAGTTGGACACATATTTATAATAAAGATCGGTGGAGTGCAAGGTATCTGTAGGCATCAACTTGATAGATTGTTGAATTTTAACCTCAAATCGCAGGTATGTGTGTGTGATTTTAAAAAGATCGTCGCTCTTTCTTGTGAGTCTCTCTTGTTGTTTGCGTGAACTTTTGCAAACAAGATCCACATTGCCACTTTGTAGTTTATCGTTTCACAGTAGTTTCACATATGCTTTCAGAGACAGTTCAAAATCTTATGCATGATTTTCTTCTTCATTCATTGTACTTAGGCTCTTGATATTACTTTTTTGTCAGGGTAATATTTGTTATGATGTCATGAGCGGTCCAAAGCCATAGCTCATTATACTTTTTATGCCAAATCTCATCAATTCGTACCTTGAATTCTTTAAACGAATAGGTAGAACACGATTGACATAGGCTCACTCAGCTTACAATGGTTTGGATGCTCATAAAGGAGATTTGTTTAATTTCTTTGTCATATTAGCCCTCTTCAGCGAGATATGGGAAAATGGCCAAGATTTTAAGTGCGGCAAGGTAACGGAGGAAGAACTCAGAGCGATTTTGATTTTCCCTCTTGAAGATTATAGTTTGCAACAAAGAGCTTGCACTGGAAGGGAACTGTAATATTTTTAAGAAGGCGTTATGCTTTGTTTTATCAATGCTTTTGCCTCTATTTATGTTCCTACCTCTCTCCTCTTCTTCCTTCACACGTGAGCTGGACATGTAGCCAATACATGGCAACACATTTGTATGAAATCTAGGAGGTTTCACATTTCTTGTGTGATGGCGGTGAGGCAGTGCTTTTGACTCTGCATATGTGTGTTGTGTGTGTGTATGTGTTATATGCAATGTTGTAATGGATGGAGCTTCGTCTACAGAGAACTTGTGAGCAAATTTTTTAGGAGTGCTCAACCTAGAGCAGCAATTGAAGCCTAATAGGAGACACACAGTAATCTAGCAAGAGTCTACAGCAGAGGGATCAACAAATAGAGCCTGTTCTTGGTGGCTTACCTCAGCATTTTTTCTTTTATGGTGATGTCATGCTCACGAGTATTTGTACTCACTTATTTTAATTTCATACATACATGTGACTTTGGGTGTCACCCAAAAACTTTCCATCTTTCTTTAGTCATTTAGTTTTCTCTATAAACCTTAAGAGGGCTTGAGTACGTGCATCTGTATAGTTTTGGAGTGCTCCTTTGCAGTTGCTGAGTGGACAACTACCAATGCAAATAGGTCATTTGTGTATGGCATTGTGGCATGGACCTTGTAGCTTGTTGAGCATGGGAACATCCTTATTGGATTTGGTGTTCATCCTATCAAAAAGAAAAACTCATTGCAGTAATGTTTCACCTTACATGAGTCCACACAAGTCAAATCCAAAATCATCCAACCTTGTCACCTCACTTCAAAGAGTGATGTGTATAGTTTGGGAGTGTTCCTTTTCCAATTGTTAAGTGGACATCTAGCAATGCTTATAAATAATTTTGTGTATGGCATAGTGGCATGGGCCATGGAGCTTGTTGGACATATAAAGTCCATCCTTATTAGATTTGGAGCTCAAAATCCCAAACATATGTAGACAAATCATTCCTAGGTGTTATCTTGTTCCGCTCTCTATTGTGCTCAAACGATAGGGGGAGCGCTTGACTATAAGTGAAGTAGCAAGCTATTTGCAAGAATTTTTGAGCTTATAGTTTTATACAATGAGATGAAAGCTAACTCAAAATCTCGAAGTGATAGCAATACTCAATCACATTGGCTCTGACCCCTAGGAAGATCACAAATTCAAGATGCGATGACAATTTCAAAGCTTTTTTGATATGCTATCAAGCTACTCATGTGGGCGGGTGTGGACTCCCAAAAACTAGACAAAAGAGAAAGGGAGGGACTGTAAGCAGAGTGTAGAGGTTGCATGTCTTGGGATACCATAAGGCACCTCACAAATAAGCAATATAGGGACATATATTTTTAAATATTTGAATTGTAATATACGGACCAAAAGAGTCTAATGTCTCCTTCAACATTGACAGGTACAAAACTTGATCACATTACTTAAAATGGAAATTGATCAACATAGAGATATTGTAAGATGAGAAAAGTAATGATTAGAAGAAAACTAATGTACAAAGTGGAGATTCCAAAAATTACACTTAGAACACCTATTTGAAAACTTGCATTCTATCCAAGCATCAATTTTATGTAAAGTTCACTGACACCAAAACACCTATTCTAAATCTTTCCACCTATTTCTATAAAGTGAGTTCACATAATGGAATGGAGGCAAATTTCTCATGCCATAATCAACAAAATGGCAAAAGAGATGTATGAGCAAGAAGCATTTGTAATGCTAAATTGGAATGTGGGATGATTTTTTCATTAGAATAAGACTTGAAATCGCATAAGAGAATCGAGTTCTTTCAAGCTTCAAAGTTTTGAATCATTAGCCATTGTTTTGAAGATCTAGCTCAGTTATAAAGTGCTACAAATCTCCAATGCCAGCTTGGAAAAGTAGACTTTGTTGAGGTCCATACGAATCTCTTTGCTTCCCTCTTCCCCCTTATATCCCCCGTGCCTCGCTCCACTTGCCCAACTCTGTCCTCCCTCAAGCATTTCTGATCTTCTGTTGCTAATGCATTCCCAAAACTCTTTGTATTTGCCTGCATGTTTTGGCTCAAAAACCTCAGTAAGATTTGCACCTTGGTCAATGGTTTGAGACTCATTAGATGCCAAGTGAGGGTATAATGCTTGAATAATCCCTGTAAAATATGTGACGCACAATGAAGAAGGGTCTCCAAAATAGATGTGTATATTGTGGATGGTGGCAAGGATGGTGGCTTGGTATCTAAAAGCTCCTAACGTGTGTGATTGTGACTTTTTTATCAAATTGTTCTCATGTAGGACTATCTTAATATATATGTTGATCAGGGGATTGGTAGAGATGATGCTCTCACATAAACATTTATCTTCAATGTTTCTTGTATCCACCCCATTTTCCAAAAATGCCACTTGCATTCAAAAAATCGCAAGATGCAATGCACATTACATAGAGAAAAGAGGGCCATATTGCTATCCTTCAACAATGGAAGAGGCAACAAGCTTTCCCTTACCTGCATGATTCTCATTCATCCATCAAACATGAGCATTACATCCATGGTGTAGATTTTGAAAATTATGCTTTTTTGGAGTATTGAGATGAAGGTTGGGGAAGTGATTTTGGTTCCTCTAAGCTTTCTTGTGCAAGCACTTATTGGAATATTACTTTGAGCATCCTTACCATGCAATTCTCAAAATGGGAGAGGAGTTAGTGAGGCAAGACAGAAGGAAGATGGAGCACACTACAAAGAGCCTCAAGCTTAGTGCCATCTCATTCTATAGATTTGGTAGCGACTACCATACACCTTGAACGATTTGGTATGTGTATACACACACACCCACACACAGGGAAAAAGATTTATTATTAGGAAAAGACTAAGTTAGGAAGGAAAGAAAATAAAGAGGGGAAATTAAGGAGAATTAGAAAAAGTGAAGATAAAAAAAGATGTAAGAGGTAAAAAATCTAGGAATAAATTGATATGAAAAACTAGGTAGAAGAAAAATAAGAAAAATAAACAATTGAAAACAAGGAATAAATTAAAATGTGAAAAATTTAAGAAAAAAACCTGAACCAACAGGCAAAAAATTAGGGAAGAATTAGGAAAGTAACGAAAAATTAGGAGAATTTTCAGGGAAATTTTAATTAAGGAAAATTAGGCAAAAAGAAACGGGGTATAATTAGGAAAAAATAAGAAGAGTGTAGTAAGCTAGGGAGTGAAAAGGAGAGTATGAATAATTAAGAGAAAAATTAAGAAACACTTAAGGAGAATATACACCGCTAGAGTAGGGGAGACGAGAGAGGATAAATCGGAAAAGGGAGAGGAATATAGGAGAAATTTGGTAAAAGAGGAGAAAGAGGGTAGAGAGAGATTGGGGGAATTTTGAGAGAGGGAGGGGAGAGGTAGTTTAAAAAAGGTTTGTCAAGGGATTTATAAAGGAAAGAAGAGTAATTTGCAAGGACAAAACCTAATTCCCTCCCCTCCTATTTTGCTCTAAGTCTTTCTATCCCGCCAACTTAACCATTTTAAAGTTATTTTTCCCCTTAACATTTTAATTACCCCCCTCGGCCCTTTTCCCTCCATGCACCACGTGGCATTTTCATAAATACCCCCGCCTTCCCAAACGACTTCCCGACTCTGCTCCCCAACTACCCCTCCCTTCTCCTATATATTTAGCCCTAAGCCTACCTTTTATTACCCTCCACAGCTCTACGCTCACAGTCTTCAAAGTTCATTACCCAGTGTCCAGTGCCCTCTACCCTCTGCCTACACTCTCTCTGTACTTCAGAGTCCAACTTCTCTGAGCTCCCTTCACCTTCTCTCCTCATTGCTGCACCATGAATTTTTCGCTTTCCTCGTAAAGTCTCTGCCCTCGGCTACCCACGCGCTCTCAGACTCCCTTGACTGCCATGCCCATCGTTGCCCATCATTACCCATCGGCTGTCGTGCCCATGTTGTCCAAGTTAGAACATAGTCCAAATATCCAAAGCCTTCAATACTCTACTCCCCTTGTCATCCGCTACTCAGACTGCTAAGTCCTGCTCGCTGTACCATCGCCCAAAGCCACCTCATACTTCGCTACTGCCTTCAAGACATTCTTGCATGTTCTACCACTCTTTCCATTCCATATTTCATGCCATCGCCATGGACTCACAAGTGCAGTCCACAACCTTTACTTTGTCCTCCTTTCATTACTTTGCCTTCCTTTCATTACACCATACTTTTAATTAACCCCTCCTCCCCCCTATTCCCTTCTATATTAATTTTTGACTTTTTTATTTGCTCTTTTTTCTTATTTATTCTAAAATTGATTATTTATTCCTCTTTTATTAGCTTTTTTTAACCTTATTCATTAGTTCAAAACTTATATAACCCCCCCACTTAACATACTCTTGTTTTAATTAAACTTCCCCTTCAATTTACTTAATTGTCTCTAAACCCAACCCCCCTCGACTCTCCTGGACTCTTTGACTACCCGACCCTTGACCTTTGACTACGCGACCCTTGACCTCACACTATGACTACTCACCTCCCATTTGTACCGACTCTACCCATTGCCTTAAATACCGCCCTTTTTTCAATACTTACATCAAAATCACGCCTTCTCAAAATATATATCTAATGTATCCCTTTCTATATATTTACATCTATCTTTTGCCTTCTCAAATAGTTTTATCTAACCCCCCTTCTACCCCCCGGTTGCCGTCCCCCTTCTTCTCCATTAAACTGGCCCCTTCTAAACCAAATTCATAGACTTTTCTATAGCTCACCTCCCCCCCTTTTTCAATCTCTATACTTATTTTTCCCACACTTCCCTCTTAGTTCTAACTTCTCTATTTTTCAAGCTCTCAAAAATTTAGAAATTTCTCTCCCATTAATTTTTCTCAAACCTAACCCCCCAACCTTACCTTCTTCAACTATTCATTAGATCTAAAACCTTTAAGTCTTCCCCTCCTCTTTCTTATAATTTCTCCCTCCTTATGCTCCAAGTCCTTATGTTATGTTTAATAATCTAAAATTTAAAGTTCTCCCGTTTCTTCTTCTATACTCTCATCCCAAATGCATTAAGCATTTTCTTTGTTACATAACCATTTATTCAATGTCCCTTCAACACACCCCAATTCATTTTACACTTAAAGCATAATGTCTAACAAGGGAGGGGTGTTTATGACACCTGTCTTCCCAATTGAGGTTTAACTGGTTCTCATCATGTTTTCCTTGTTGGATGGTAGTAGGTAGGCAGATTCCCCTCTTCAATAAAAATGATGCTGCCAACAACTTATCAAAGCTCAACTTCTCACATTTCCTTTTTTTAAAAATGTTCACCCTCTAGTGATGCTCCTTCATTCATAGTGGATTTGGTATTTATTTTAAAGTTTGTCATAAAAACATTTCTCATTCCTACTCTAAATTGTTTTCTCTTCACTATGAAAAGGGATGTTGTAATGTCTTTTACACACACACATGCATGCACCCTCTCTCTCTCTCTCTCTCTCTCTCTCTCTCCCCCCCCCCTCTCTTGTGGGGGTTAAAGGTCACTGTGCCTTTACCCCAGTTATGTACAATACTCAAACACATATATAAATGAATGAAAAAGAAGATTAGGGTGTTCTGCACCCACCCAAACTTGTGTGGCTCTCTGTTTCTCTCTCTCCCTCTTCTCTTCTTGATTTCGTTGAGAGCACTCTCAACTGGTATCAGAGCCCGGGCGATCTACCTGAGCGTGTGTGAATGCCTGGAAGCTCAGCAGCTCTGTGGGAGGAAGGAGAAGCTCTGTGGGAAGCTTTGTGGGTGACTTTACTTGCATCCGAGTGTGTAGAGACCTTGGAGGAACCTTTGGAAAAGTCACTTTGGCTTTGCAAAGTGGTTTTGAGAGCCGGTTAAGTGTTTTCAAAGAAAAAGTCGTTTTTTAAGCTTTTCCCTGTTCCGTTCGACGACAGAGACTCCGTATTGACTTGTAGAGGCAACTATTGCTTGCTTTTAGTGTCCACTTCACTTCAGGAGCTTGGAAACACCTTCATTCTTGAATCTAGGATCATTTCATTGGATTTCTGACTCACTGTGTCAGTTTCTGCGTTTTTCTGCCCGAGTGTTCGAACTCAAGTTTGGAGCAACCATTTGCAGATCTGTTAGCTCCAGTGGACTCAAGAGGTCCTAAAACTTCTATGTTGCTCATCATTTGCACTTCGGTGGAGTTTACAAACAGCTCTGTTTCCAAAAACGTTTTTCAGTCCATGTGTTGGACCCAGTGATTGAGACCACGCTTTCCAAAACCGTCTGTCCCATTGCGTTTCGGATGCCCAAAGACCCCTACTTGTCAGTTCTTGCACAATTCGGTGGAGTATTTTCATAGTTATAGATCTCTGTGTATTCGATTTCGTCTCTCTGTTATGCATTTTTCATTCTCATCCATCCATATTAATTGTATGCCACCATGGTGGTATTAGGTGCCACCCCAGATGGGCTGGTAATCATGAAGCAGACACCCGATGGTGGGTGAGTAGGCCACTGCGGTGGATGCTAGTAAATTAACTACCAGCCCGATGGAATCTTAGCCACGACAAATGTCGTTGATGATGAGAGCCTTCACCATCGGGCAATAATTCCCACAAAAGTAAATCATGAAGCCTAATCACCTCTAATCACTCATTACCAGGCACACTATTCTCTACTATGAGCATGAAAGCCCAATCATCACTGGTAATTTTTACTACACTCATAGTGATCACGCATGCATAAGCCTAGTGGTGGGTGAGCAAGCCACTGCAGTGGCGGGTTATTAACTTCCAACCCATTGGAATCGTAGTCACGATAGATGTGGCTGATGAGAGCCACCACCACTGGGTAGTAATTCCCACAAAAGTAAATCATGAAGCCTAATCACCTCTAATCACTCATTACCACACCCTCTAATATTATACTGATCATGAAAGCCTGGTGACTGGTAATTTTTACTATACTCATAGTGATCATGCATGCTTAATCCCGATGGTGGGTTATCAGGCCACTACGGTGGCTAGTAATTAACTGTCAGCCCAATGGAATCTTATCCATGATAGACATGTCTAATGAGATCCACCACCACCAGGCAGTAATTTCCACTAAAGTAAATCATGAAGCCTAATCACCTCTAATCACTCATTACTAGGCACTGTAATACTCTACTGAGCATGCAAGCCTGGTGATTGGTGATTTTTACTGCACTCATAGTGATCATGGTTAATGCGGTTATCCTAAACTAGCCTGGTGCAGGTTCAAGACAAACATCAGTTTACGGATTGAAATTATGATTGAAATTGTGAAATTCAGAAATGAAAAGCAATATATTGCTATTTTCTAATTGTGAAATTTAGAAAGAAAAAGAAACATACTTGTTATTGTCTGATATGTGAAGTTGAGACCGTCAAGCTAAACCAACCTAGTGTTTGAAATTGTGACTATCCTAAACTAGCCCGCGGTAGTTGAAATTGTGATGGTCCTAAATGTGTCCTAAACCAACCCGGTGGTTGACTGTCCTAAATGTGTCCTAAATCAGTCCAATGATTGAAATTGTGACTGTCTTAAACCATCCCGATAGTTGAAAATGTGACTGTCCTAAACCAGCACGGTGGTTGAAATTATTTTGCTTCTAATAGCTTGATTAGTTCAATTATTAAATGGCTAATTCAATTTAGATTCATTATATACTTTAATTAGACTACATTTTTGCATGTACTGTGTTTGGTCTTGTTTTAGTGGTGCAAAAAGGGGGCTCATTGTACTATTGTTCCATTTAAAAGAGGGCTCACTGTTCTATTGTTTTCCCACATGTTGGGTTAGTAGATGGAGTTGTATCTCAATTTTATGGATCAGAATCCTAACAGTTCAGTTTGGCAAAGGAGATTTGAGCATTGTAAGCCCTGGTACATCAGGAAACTCAAAGACAGGAATGTTTGTTGTTGAAAAACACACATAGACTTTGACCTGGCCTGGCAAGCTATGAATGATTTGAGATCTAGTCGTGTTGAAGCATTTCTCCAAGGGGTTCAATGCCCATATTTCCTTGATGAATGCACACTTTGTAGGCCACTTGTATCCTCATCATGTGTTGCAAGGGAGAGCAGGTTTTGTAGCTTAAGGTCTCTGTGGGGGCTAGTGGTTTGTCCAAAGGGAGATCGTGGGTGATACCACATTGAATGCATTTGTGGCACATGCATGGCATATGAAAGCAAACATGTGTTTGAATTAATGTACCCTATGCTAAGGAACACTCATCTTGAAACACCATCCTATCAAAGACTTGATGGGCATAGGACATACTTCTACATTGCAACATCTTAGTCCATAATGAAGGTCAAATGCTTTCCAAGTGAATTCATGTTCTTCAAACTCTTCTCCAAGGATCACCTCACCAATGTAGTCTATAGAAGGTGATCAACAAGAGACCAAATCTACAATCCTAATATTTTCTCCAATTTTAGGATTTGGCTCAAGTATATCCACATCAACATCATATGAGCCGCAATATTAATATGTTTAGTTTCAATGGCCTTATGTTTTGGTAGTTTTCAAAGTATAATCAAGTGGCCTAGCAAGAGGATATTTCCCTCTGCACTTGGCTACATCTTTTTTATTTATGCTTTTACATAGTCAAAAGGAAGGTTGCATGCCATAGAAAAGAAACCACTTTGCACTAACTTTTTAGGGGGATTCGAAAAAATTCAATGCCCAAAAAACTTGATTTTATGATTAGAGAAAGGAACTCCACAATCTGAGCTACATCTTTGAAAGAATTAGAGCAGAATAGAGAGAATTTTCTAAAGAACTTAGCCGAAACAGATCTTCATTTCACAGCTGAAGTATGCTGGAGAGATACTGAAGGCATTTGGCATGGCTGAGTGCAAGACAGTTGGTACCCCTATGGAGGTTGATGCGAAGCTCTTAAACGAGGATTCATCACCACTGGTGGACGAAGCGAAGTACATAAGGCTTGTGGGCAGCTTGATTTACTTGTGCAGCCGGACATCAGTTTTGCGACTAGTGTACTAAGCAGGTTTTCCAATAAGCCCCGGGAGAACCATTGGAGGGCAGGGATGTGGGTGCTGAAATACATCAAAGGCACACTTGATTATGGCATCACCTATACCAAGGGTAACATCTTGACTGGATTCTGTGATTCGGATTGGGCAGGAGACGTGGACAGTAGGAGATCAGTGACAGGGTACTATTTCTCACTTGGATCTGGAGTTGTGTCATGGGTCAGCAAGAAGCAACCCAAAGTTGCTCTTTCTTCTACCAAGCCCGAGTACAAATCTGCATGCTTTGTTTCTTGCAAGGCAATGTGGTTGAGGAGGATTTTGGGGGACATGGGTGCAGTGTAGAACAAGCCTACGTAGTTATCATGTGACAAATAGAGTTGCATGGCAATTGCAAAGAACCCGGTGTTCCACACTCACACGAAACACATTGAGATTCAATATCACTTTGTACACGAGCTAATCATGGATGGAGAGGTCGACTTGGTGTACTGTCTGACTACAGAGAATGCTGTGGACATCTTCACGAAGGCTCTTGGAAGAGACTTGCTGGAGAGGCATCTTCATTGACTTGGCATTGGGCTGAAAAAGTAAGTTCACTTGTGGGTGGACATTGAGGGGGGGTGTTAGATATCAATGCTCCACTCTCGTGTAACTATGCGAGAACCAGCTAACTCTACTTGTAAGCCCCCCATATGAGGAGAAGGCATTTGAGTAGCTCGATTATCCAGTACGTCCTGGTTTGGACACCAGATGGGGGCCATGTGTGGCTTGATGGCTGGATGGCTTCAGATAGAGTTGGCACACCACCAACTAGGCTACATGCAAGTGTGGGAAGGCATCCCTTGACTGACCGCACTAAGGGTAGACGGACCATTTCCTGAGGCAGCCTACTCTCGGGTTGCAGGGCCCATTTGGAGCCTTAGATGATCTGCTGCACAGAAACCGTAGGTTAGTTGCTTTGTTTTGCACACCGGTTCTATCGTATGGTCGGTGGCCTATTTTGAGACCGACCCCCAGTCGACCGCATTTTGGGTGGACTGGGTCGGTCACCTAATTGAGCCTAACTAACTACGACTGGTGGCTATATAAGAGCGAGCCCATGAAGCCCATTTCATCACTAGCTATAGCAACCCTAATTCCTTAGCATCCAGCCTCCATCTTCTGCTATTTCCAGCATGCCATCGAAGCTTCTTTCATAGGAGCGCACGGTTGGGAGGCAGCGCCATCTATTGTATCAGTTCTACAGTAATCAAATTTTTGATTCTCCATACTATCTTGTTTTCTCTCTTGCATACGAGATCCTGTTATCTGTTGAGCACAGACGTTGTATTATTTTCTTACAGGACATGCTATGATTTATCTTTAGCTTATGCACCACATCTTCAATTAGTTCATTTCTAAAAGAGGTTCCTCCATCAGTGAGAATTTCCAAAGGACAACCAAAGCATGAACAAATTTGATCAAAGAGAAATTTTGCAACTGTGCTTGCCTTGCTATTGACTGTGGCCTTGGCCTCTACCCACCGAGTCGCATAATCTGTGGCCACCAATAAATAATGCTTGCCCTGAGATGAGTGAGAGAGTGGTCCCACAAAGTCCAACCCCCACCTCTCAAATGGTCCATATGCTGGAATAGGCTTCAAGGGCCCGGGAATCAACTCTCACCTTCCAAACTTTTGGCATACTTTACAACTTCGACACCATTCATATACATCCTTATGGAGGTGTGGCCAAAAGTAACCTACATTAAGAATTCTCCTAGTTGTGCTTGCTGAAGCAAAATGACCAAAGCATTCATGACACATTTCTAGGATTCTCCTAGTCTCCATGGGATGGACCACTCGACGGAGCACCTTATCTTTTCCCAATTTATAAAGAATGTCATCAACAATAGTAAAGGGACAAGCCTTCCTTACCAATTTCTGCTTATGTTCTGGAGTTAACCCTCGAGGAAACATGCCTTCTTCCACATATTGCTGAACATCTTGCAGTTCTGGCCATCCCCAGTGTCTACCAAAGAAACCACCCCCTGGTCTTGTACTACAATGGCTTGAGTAGCTAACTCATCTGATCTTTGATTTTCTTTTCTATTTATTTGAACTTGCAAAAATCAAATTGATTACATAGTGTCATAGCCTTTTGATTAAGCTCCTTCAAATGAGCACTTCTTGTCTTGTAATGCCCTTGCATTTGCTTTATAATAAGCTGAGAATCTCATCTTACTTTCAATTCTTTAACTTGACTTTGAAGACAACCCTCCAAACCAAGAATCAAAGCATTATACTCAGCTGCATTGTTAGTTGTGATACCTGGAAACTCTTGTCCTCTTGCCCACACCTCTTGACCTTCAAAATTCATCAAGACTATCCCCTTGGCTCCTTGTTGGCGTGAAGGACTAAAAGCCCCATCAAAATATAAGACAAAAGCTGTTGGTGGTGTCTCCCTTTCATCACTAATGTCCTCCTTATATTTCTTTTCTTCTCTTAGATCCTACTGTTCTATGAGCAAATCTGCCATAGTGGACCTAGTGGTATTTTTAGTGACAAAAGAGAAAGAGAACTCTTGAAGCTCTGACAACCATTTTGAAAATCTCCCCCCAGGATTAGGCTTGCGAACTAGATATGCTAATACAGACTGAGAGGTAAGGAAGAAAAATGGCCGAGGTAATAAATATGAGCGAAACTTTCTGACTGAAAATACTAAAGAGAGGGCTTGCTGCTCCATTTCTTCATACCTTGTTTCCACCTTTGTAAGCTGTTGGCTGGCATAATAGATGGGTTGCATTCTACCTGCCTCTCCTTTTTGTAGCAATACAGCACCAATTAAATGAAAAGATACACTTGGATTTACATAAAAATCTTGAGACCATAATCAAGGGGCTTCAATATTGGGCCCTTACTCATGGCCTCCTTAAGTTGCTAAAAAGACTCTTGTTGCTCCACACCCCATTGGAAAGAAACTCCTTTTCTTGTCAACAAGTTCAAGGGATGCACTATCTCTGTGAAATCATCACAAAAGCATCGATAATACTTGCTTTTTCCTAGAATTCTATGAACACCAATGACACTCTCAGGATTTGGCAATGCCATGATTGCTTGAACCTTGTCCGGATCCATTTGCAAGCCTTCTTCAGACACAATATGCCCCAACAAGACTACTTTTGTTTGAGCCAAATGACACTTGCTAGGATTTAGACACCCTTTTGGTTCATCAATCCTAGCTAAGGCCATCTTTAGCTTCTCCATGTGATCTATGCACCGAGAATAAATGCAAAAATCATCCAAAAACACCTTTATGAACTTTCCCAAGTAAGACTCAAGGATTTGACTCATGAACATTTGAAATGTAGTTGGTGCATTGGTCGACCCAAAAGGCATCACTTTGTAAGCAAAAACTCCCCAAGGTGTGACAAATGATGTTTTATTTTGATCTTCCTCTCAAATACGAATTTGAAAGTACCTAGAATACCCATCACATACAAAATACATCTCATGCCCTACTACTTGGTCTAGTATTTCATCTTGGAATGGCAAAGGAAAACGATCCCTCTTAGTGCATGTATTCAAAGGACGAAAGTCCACACAAACCCGCCACTTATTTCCTTTCTTTGGTGTGACAACTACAGGAGATATCCATTCTGAATCATCAATAGGAAAGATGAATCTCGCCTCAAGTAGTTGTGTTACCTCTTTCTTTAGTGCCTCAGCTTGGATCACCCCCAATTGCCTTAAGCATTGCACAACTGGCTTGCTTTTTGGCTTCAACTCAATCTTGTGCTCCACAAGAGAGATTGGTCAAATCTGTGAATAGCTTGTTGCAAGGAGACATGGAAAATCATCTAACATATCCAAGTACTGGAGCTTCTCATGACCTGATAGAGAATCACCAAGAAGCTCTTCATTGTGTTGTCATCATTTAGTGCACTCCACATCCTCCACATGAAGTGTCTCTATAGGATCTTTTTGCACCACCACCTTGTTATCCCGATCAGCACCAAGACAAAGACCAAAGGCCACTCCTTCCACCTCACCCTCTGAGTTGGACTCCTCGGAGCTACACCCTGTCTCTTCTTCTTCATCGGTTAAAGCTTGAACTCTCTGATGTTGACGACTCCTCCTTGACAACTTCCTTTTTGTGGCTTATGATGTTGTAGCACACCTTCTTATCATTTCCCTGCAAAATCCATTCTCCAATATCCCACTTTTGAATAGCCTTCACCTTGCGTAGCCAAGGCCTTCCCAAAATCAATGGATAGG
The DNA here is from genome assembly GCF_047967505.1 of Dipteris shenzhenensis. Lineage (NCBI taxonomy): Eukaryota > Viridiplantae > Streptophyta > Polypodiopsida > Gleicheniales > Dipteridaceae > Dipteris > Dipteris shenzhenensis. Next base: position 17,891,027 of record NC_141600.1, read on the forward strand.
CACGTGCATCTGGCTTGGTAGGAATCACCTAAAAATTAGTCGGCAGAGAAATTCCACATACATCCACTTCTAGATTCTTCACAACTCCCAAGGTCTTAACCCTAGTGTTGTCAGCCAATTTGATGCAATCATGGTGTCCCAACAAGACTACTTTTGTTTGAGCCAAATGACACTTGCTAGGATTTAGACACCCTTTTGGTTCATCAATCCTAGCTAAGGCCATCTTTAACTTCTCCATGTGATCTATGCACCGAGAATAAATGCAAAAATCATCCAAAAACACCTTTATGAACTTTCCCAAGTAAGGCTTAAGGACTTGACTCAGAACCTTTGAAATGTAGCTGGTGCATTGGTCAACCCAAAAGGCATCACTTTGTAAGCAAAAACTCCCCAAGGTGTGACAAATGATGTTTTCTTTTGATCTTCCTCTCAAATACGAATTTGAAAGTACCAGAATACCCATCACATACAAAATACATCTCATGCCCTACTACTTGGTCTAGTATTTCATCTTGGAATGGCAAAGTAAAATGATCCCTCTTAGTTAATGCATTCAAAGGACGAAAGTCCACACAAATCCGCCACTTATTTCCTTTCTTTGGTGTGACAACTACAGGAGATATCCATTCTGAATCATCAATAGGAAAGATGAATCCCACCTCAAGTAGTTGTGTTACCTCTTTCTTTAGTGCCTCATCTTGGATCACCCCCAATCGCCTTAAGCGTTGCAAAACTAGCTTGCTTTCTAGCTTCGACTCAATCTTGTGCTCCACAAGAGAGATCGATAAAACTTGTGAATATCTTGTTGCAAGGAGACATGGAAAATCATCTAACATATCCAAGTACTGGAGCTTCTCAATACCTGATAGAGAATCACCAAGAAGCTCTTCATTGTGTTGGCATCATTTAGTGTGCTCCACATCCTCCACATGAAGTGTCTCTATAGGATCTTCTTGTACCACCACCTTTTTCCCTCCTGACTCATCCTGATCAGTGCCAAGACAAACTGGAAAATTGCCTATAACTTATCTAGTTCTCCTCCAATTTTGATGAACCTTATATCAGCTTGAAGCTCTCTTTCACACACATCCTCTTATGTATTTAGTCATAATATCAAATATTAAAAGGAAAAAGTATGAGTCTCTATTCAGGACTATCTATTTCTATGACAATTTTTATCCCCTTGACCAAAGGCCACTCCTTCCACCTCACCCTCTGAGCTGGACTCCTCGGAGCTACAGCCTGTCTCTTTTTCTTCATCGGTTAAGTCAGATCTTGAACTCTATGATGTTGAAGACTCCTCCTTGACAACTTCCTTTTTGTGGCTTTTGATGTTGTAGCGCACCTTCTTATCATTTCCCTGCAAAATCAATTCTCCAGTATCCCACTTTTAAACTACCTTCACCTTGCATAGCCAAGGCCTTCCCAAAATCAATGGATAGGCACGTGCATATGGCTTGGTAGGAATCACCTGAAAAGTAGTCGGCACAGAAATTCCACATACATCCACTTCTAGATTCTTCACAACTCCCACGGTCTTAACCCTAGTGTTGTCAGCCAATTTGTGCGATAAGGAGAGGTAGTACTAGAGTATTTTAAATCGGCATCTATCATGGTCTTCTCACTCATGACATTAATTGATGCACCTCCATCAATGTACACATTAGAAACCACTTGACCATTAATGATCACATCAACCACAGGTACATCATCACCAACATCTATATCTACCTTTTGAACAATAGGAATGGCACTTTTCTTCTTTTTCTTCTTGGACACTCTTGTGATTGCTAGCTTTTCCCATTCCTTCCGTAGTTTTGGAGACAAAGCAAGTAATTGACCAAAGGTGATATGACCTTCCTTTTCTTTAAGGTTGGACAACAAGTCATAGCTTCCAATGCCTTATCGTAAAGGAAAGTCTGATTGGCTAATTCTCCTTCTATATGCCTTCTTTTTCTTACTACGGTGTTCCTCTTCTTAATGTTCCTCATCTACTTCTTCCTTGCTTTCTTCTTTTTCTTTTGCTTTACCTGATGGAGAGGAGGTCTTATCGAAGAGCAACAAAGAAAGGGAGAACACCAAAATTGTGGGTGCTAACTCCCCCACATCAAGGTAATCTCTTATTATGTATGTATGGTACAAAGGGGTATATACTAGGCCATTGGCCTTTACCCCAAAAACCTCCCACTTAAAGGCCAATGCACCTTTAAGGGAGAAGATGGGCATCCTAATGTCATCCGACACCCATCAATACTTTGTAATGTGCAAACCGCTCTGAGGAAAGACTCTTTGTAAGAAGATCTGCAGGATTCTTATCTATGTGAACCTTGACAAGCTAGATGCGCTTGTCCTCAATCACCTCTCTGATGAAGTGATACTTCACATCAATATGCTTTGTCTTCGCATGGACGACATGATTTTGTGCCAACTGGATGACACTTTGACTATCACAACGCAAAATTGGAACCTCTCTTGCAATGCTCAAGTCTCCCACTAGACGAGTAAACCATATAGCTTCCTTGCATGCCTCAGTTGTTGCAACATACTCTATCTCAGTGGTAGACAAAGCTGTACATGGCTGCAAACGAGAGACCCATGAAACTGCACCTCCAGTGAATGAGAAAACATATCCTGTAGTAGACCTCTTGGTGTCTCCATTCCCTGCAAAATCAGCATCTGCATATCCAACAACAAATTTCTCCTTCCTCCCAAAGAAAATGCACATGTTCTTTGTACCATTCAAGTATCTCATGATACCTTTCACTATCTCCCAATGCTTCTTGCTAGGATTTGCCATATACTTGCTAACATCTCCCACTGCAAAAGAAATATCTCGACGTGTAGCAACCATGACATACATCAAGCTTCCTACTACGGATGCATAAGGTATATTTGCCATTTCAGCCCACTCCTCATCTGACTTAGGGCTGTCCGCTTGGCTGAATTTCACATATGGAGGCAACGGAGTACTTATGGACTTCCCCCTCTCCATATTGAAATGCTCAAGTACCTTGCTAATGTACTCTTTCTGTGACAAATGAAGGAGTTTCTTGTTCCTATCCCGAACAATCCTCATGCCAAGTATGTGATTGGCATCACCCAAATCCTTCATGTCAAAGGTCTCATGCAACCTTTTCTTCAAGGCATCCACATCCAAAGTAGATTTCCTAGCAATAAGCATGTCATCAACATATAAAATCAAAATAAGAAGGCTGCCATTTGATGCCTTCGTTGTGTAGAGGCAATGATCTGTCTCACTCCATGTGTACCCTTGGGATCACATAACTGCATCAAACTTATGGTACCACTCCCTAGGAGCCCGCTTCAGCCCATAAAGACTTTTCTAAAGCTTGCATAACATCCATTCTTTGCCCTGCACAACAAACCCCTCTGGCTGCTGCATATAGATGTTCTCATGAAGATCTCGATGTAGAAAAGTTGTTTTTATATCCATTTGGACAAGCTCCATGTCCTCTCTGGCAACCAATGCAAGCACTATACGAAGGGTAGTCATCTTCACCACTAGGGAAAAGATCTCATCAAAGTCAATACCCTTCTCCTGCTTAAAACCCTTAGCTACCAACCTTGCCTTATACTTAGGCAATGCATCTACTGCAGACATCTTCAGCTTGTAAACCCATTTGCATGGCAATGCATGCTTTCCTTTGGGCAAATAAACCAAATCCCAAGTAGCATTCTTCATCAAAATATCCATCTCTAACTGCATAGCCTTCTCCCACTTATGCTTGTCATTCCTAGACATAACATCCTCAAAGCATGAAGGCTCCCCACAATCTAGAGATGGAGCATATCTCTGTGGAGGTCATGAGACTCTAGTGGAACGTCTCAACACTTGCTCACCATGAGCATCTTGCTGTCCCAACTAATTTTCCTACATAACCTGAGGCTGTACACCTAGATGTGGCTCTCTCACCTCACGATCTATGGGTTATCCATGCCTTGCATCATGTGGAACAGGTTGTGCATGCCTCTCATATGGTGGTTGTCCATCCTCTTGGAACACCGCATATCTCAATAGTCTTCTCTGGCTTCTTGTGCATCTTGTCCTCATTAAAGATAATATCATGGCTGCGTACTATCTTCCTGGCCTCTGGATCCCACAATCGGTATCCCATCTCGCCTGAATCACCATATCCAAGAAAAATGCACTTCCTTGACTTTGAATCAAGCTTGCTGCATTTTTCCCTAGGGATATGAACATAAGCTTCACAACCAAATACACGAAGATGCCCATAAGATGGTGGCTTGCCTGACCAAACCTCTTCTAGCACTTTCCCATCTAGTGCCTTGCTAGGTGATCTATTGATAAGATGTACTACTGTCTTGATAGACTCAGCCCAAAAGCCATGAGGTGTCACCATTCATTGGATTGGCAATTGACTGCAAACAATATCCTCTACTCCTCACCTTCTCCTCCACCTTCTCCAACACCTTGCCTTGTACCTTCTCACACTCCTCCAGTGATAGGGTCAAAGTGTCCGTTTTGTCCATCTCTTCTTGGTACTTCTTTCGGTACTCATTCTATGAAAAAAGGAACCACAACCTTTTTGACATAACATAATCTAGAAATCATTACCAAGTAATCAACCAACATCTTGAAGGCACTCACCCTAAAAACAAATAGTCCAAGTACAGATGTGGGCAAGTTGTACCATGCCTTTAAGGGCCCACTCCTCTCCTTCAACAACATAACCTCAACCATCTTTGCATCATAATTATATCATGTGATATAGTGTGCAAGACATGTACATGTGCAAGCCTACACATGGACATGCAATAGGTTAGACGACCATTTTAACACGCTAAAAAACTAGAAAGTCAAATAATAACAATAAAAATGACAGTGGATTTATACCTATTGACCTCAGCTAGCGCTAACAACACCTCACCCTTCTGTGTATGCTCGAACTACAAGAACTTGTAGCAAACTCAAATGTGCCGATCCATCATATTTGAATACACTACTGTAAAGCAAGTTCACTCTTAAAATTTAGAAGGGGGAAAGAAAAATACATGCTAGAAATAAAATGTACATACACTAAAGAACGTACCTGTGTTTATCCTCCCTAACCATGCCTTGTCCCAAACCAAAAATTTCTTTCCCTTTAGGTTGACCCAATCTGGTCTCATATCTAGTTCATTCTCAAATTGATGGTTTACCAATTCCCACGTAGGGCCTGCACACTATCGATCCTCATCTATCCAAGTGAGCTTAGGCTCACCTGGATGCTCGAGTGACACCAAGAAGTCACCCTTGCTATCAACCTACCCCTGCTTGTCAAATATCTTTGCCAAGACACCTACATTATCTGCACAAGGGTATCAGAGGCACCTCCATATCTTTCTTGACAACGAGTGCGTCCATGACCTATTGCAAAAAGTGGACCTTGATGCGATTTCCATATCGGTTACTTATCTCTCTAGGAAGGTGGATATCTCCTGCCTCTTTACCTTTAAGCAAATGTTGAATTTTGAGGGAGGAGGGAGGAGGGATTTGAGGAGTATGAAATTGGAAAAGTGAGGGAGAGGTTTGTGCATGAGTTAAAAAGGAATCATGAGGGAGGAGGTGCGTGCATGAGGAAATATTTAAAAAGTGTCCCTTCAATAGTCACTTCAACAGTCACTTCAACAGCCACCTTTCCAACATTCTTCTGCACATTCCTTGCTACACTATCCCCCTATCCCTTGGTACTTGTTCCTTCTCTTTTGGTCCCTGGCTTTCTCTTTTTCTTCCTTCCCAACACAGCTCCTTGCCTCCCCTCCCATGCCCTCGCTTATACCTCCTCTCGTAATACTTTCCTCTTCTTGTTGTCCCTGCCCACCCTCACCTTGGCAACTCTTGACTACACCCTTTGCAAACTTCTGTGTAGAAAACTTCTACAATGGCCATTGCAACCATTGCATTTGATGCTCAATGCCTGCTGTGCAATATGTAGACATCCCATTGAAGGAAGGAAAGTGTGTTGTGAACAAAAGTTTCTTAGTTAATAAGCTTCCTATAGGCCTCATACTTTATGGACTCAATGCTGTGATTTTGCTGATACTGTTGTGGCCAAACTCTGGTCCCTATGGTGGAGCACACCGACATGGAAGGAGGTATACATTTCATCATGGATTCAAGCTTGTTTGACAAGTATATAGTGTCCACCATAGAGAGGACATCCTCATCGGCAATGGCTAGAAGTGATCCACACACCATATATGTCGAGGATGATGAATACAATGATGATAAATGTTTTGTGAGTGTTCAAGATGATGACGAGATAGTCCAGGTGGTGTCTACAGTAGAATGGAAATCCACAATGTCGGGGTCCAGTTCTCTCACACCAATAAATATTATGGAATCACCTGGGAGTAAATCCCGCACATATATTGGAAGTGTATCTTCCTCTAGGCCTGCATGGAAAACAAGTGTAGACAAGTTGCCTCATCCAGTCAGGCTCCTTTTGAAATTGTTTGTGACGAGACATTGTTCACAAAAGAGGATGAAGCCTCCACAAGTAAGAGTGCAAGATAAAAGGGGACCAATGTTGTAGAATACATACATTCTCATTGTGCATCAACCAATATAGTGACATTAGTAGTAAGGAGTGGGTGCATTGTGTAGGTGGATGAGCTCCCAAGGGAGTATAATGGAGACTGTGTCTTTGAGCTACCCCCCTGAAGAGCAAATCGACCAATGGAGGGTATGGAGCTCAAATATGATGGCCACTTATGGACAAATCCTATAACTTGCAATATTGCATTTGAAGGCATGGTTCGCAAATCTTCATGTGCAGATATCTTTCAATGTGACAATCCATTGTATCTAAAATTGTTGAACAGTGGAATGAAGAATGATGCACTTTTCAAGGGTCTATTGGGAAAGAAGTGTGATGTCAACATGGTGCCCTTTGTCAAGGATGGAGGGTCCTTGAGGTGCCATTTGTGCAAGAAAGTACCTATGTGTATTAGTGTGTTCCAGAGTACAACTCACTATGTCATGCCCCACGATGCAACATTCACTCAGTTGATGATACATGGAGTCATGCATGCACACAAAGTACTAGTTGGAACATCAAGGAAGAACTTGATGAAGATAACATCATTGGTGCAAGAAGCCGTGCAATCAAATCACACTACTGGAACAAGGAAAATACAAATGGATGTGACACAAAGACTAATACAGGAAATGGTAATGAATTCTAAAAGGCCTCTGGAGTCTCATTTTGGTGATGTTGAATTGTACAACATTCTGGAAGAATTAGAGCCTCTAGCAAGAATGCGCAGGTATCTCAAAATCCATTGTCATATTCTTTCTTGGTGTTTGGAAGTTTCTGATGATAAATGGGTTTTTTGCCTTTATTTTAACTAGGCTGAAAGATATTGTTGGGAAGGAAAAAAGGACAACTTTACTTGGCAATGGAGGGCTAGACAGTATCTTGGAGCTGAAATGAAAATGCATGTATGACTTCTTTCACTGTAGCCGATTTCCTGGATAGGGGTTTAAGGAGGAAAGATGTTTTGTGTTCAAAATGTCCATCAAGGGTCCAACTTCAGGGGTTGGCATGGTTAATTGCATGAATCACGCGATGGTTTTGGTGATCTAAAGACAAGCTGGGTGATGTTTGATCACACGGAGAGTGTTGGTTGGAGCACTTTTGCTTGTCATGCCTATGATCCAAGGTATAAATTATAATATTCCATAATTTGCTATAGTTTTCCCATACTATTTTTTTGCTACATGTTGCATGTTGATCTTGTATTCTATTCTTTGTATCATAGCTTGTGGGAGGTGATCAATATAGCCATATGTAAAATGAAAGAAGAGGACACAGATGCACAAATACTCTTCTGGGAGAACATGGTAAGGTCCGGCTATCCGAAAGCAAAGTTTTATGGATTATGGCTGATGAAGCACAAGCAGGGTGGTTGGTAGTACGACATGTATTCAATGGTGGTCATGAGATAGAAGGAAGGAAGCGGTCATGCCTCTTCCCCTGGGAGCAAAGTTTGCATCGACACCAGGCATAAGTAGGGACTGGACATTGTGTGGAGCACAAGGAGTTATGTGAGCGATGACATCTGAATCAAACAAGGGAGGAGGTAGACCAACTACTTGAAGAGATACGTGCATTTTGGAGGCAAGGAATTGTTCTAGCAACCGAGCTACATTACATGGAGAGTTGGCTCAATTGGTGGGGAGTAAGAATTCAACATTGGGGAAATTTTTAAGGAGCAATAAGGAACACAAGTAGAATAGAATGTTGTTTAATTTTTGTAATAAAAGTGACATTTGAGATATAATTGTGGATTGACATTGTTTGTGGGCAATCCAAATCCCTGGACAACCCCAATACGACTATGAATCTCTCAAAAGCAAAACACCATAGTTAGCTAGCAAGAGAAGGGTGCAAAACAAAGATCTCTCTATATGTTGCTACAATTATCAATCTATGCAATGCAATTATCCAAAGTGCAAAGCAAAATGCATATGATGATGCAATGGCAGTGTTTCTCAAGAGTATGCCTGAAGATTATGATAATGTTATTACCACTTTGAAAAGTCTTCCTAATCCTAATCTTGAAGGTCTTCTCTCTACTCTTCAAGAAGAAGAAAGGCACATGGAACTCCGGAAAGGCAATGACACAGCCTATGCCATAAAAATCCAGAAGGGCAAGTTTTCACCTTGCAATCATTGTGGGAAGACTAATCACCTCTCAAGAGATTGCTTCAAGATCAATCCATGCAAACATTGTGGCAAAAACAATCATCATGAAAAGTTTTGTAGAGCCAAAAAGGAAGCAACTTCAAAGTTAGAAACTGCCAATCTACTTTCAGTTGATATGCCTCCACAAGATGAGGCATCCTATGAAGATTATGCTTTTTGAATCATCTCCATATATGCTCCAGATCTCCCTTTTTTATGTTGAGTCAAGGTATTCAGCTTGGATAGTCCTCCAAAATGAATGAAATAAACTATTGTGTGTTTTGTAAACACTTTTAAGCTTTTAAAGTGGTGCCTAATCACAACTCCCATCCTTATATCTCCCAATTGGGATATTGATTTTTGTGTTCATACTGATGGATCCAAGTATGCAATTGGGAGTGTGCTTTGTCAACTTGGTGAACATAAGAAAGACTACCCATTCTACTTCACCAGTCGACAACTCAATGATGCAGAGATCAACTATACCACCACAGAAAGAGAAGCCCTAGCATACCACCACAGAAAGAGAAGCCCTAGCAATGATGTATAGTGTAAAGAAATTTCGGCACTATCTACTGGCAAATGATTTTGTCTTCTACACTGACCATCAAGCATTGCTTTATCTTGTGAACCGTCTGTGTACAATAGGAAGAATAACCAGATGGCTGCTCAAACTATTTTTGATTGGACAAAACATTATTGGGCGCAAGACCACATTGCTTGCCACAGGTTTCTTACCATCTCTCAAAGCCTCGTATATTTGCATTGCATAGGATATATGAAGGCTTTGGCTATTAGTAAAGAGAGCTGTAGCTTCCACATATTTGGCATTCACAAACCACACCCTTTGACCCCAGATATATCCCACATCATCATTTGTAACTGCTTCATTAAGACACAGATTAAGATTTTTGATTGATGTGAGTTCATCCTGATCATCTTCAACCTCAACTTCTGAGTCTTCTTCATCTTTCTCTTCTTTTAACTGTTTTTCATCCACATTATCTCTCTCTACAGTGGGACGATGTCTTTTTTTACTGCTTGGAACCGTGGCTCTTGTAGTACTAGCCTTTTGCATTTCACGTCGTGGTTTGCTAGCAAGAGCTTCTAGCATAACTGCAGTGGATCGACCTTGATCTTCTTCAATTTTTTTTAATTCCCATGCACTCAAGGCTTGTGTTTCATCATCCTTAGTTACATCCACCATTTCTTGCTCTAGAAGTTTGCGCTCATGTTCTACATGTTTGTGACAGTGTGCCTGTTCTTCTTGTCCTTGCATCGAAGTTTGAGCTTTTTGATCTCATTCATGTGAAGATCCTTGAATATGAGGAGCATATTGTGCATCTTGAAAGTACTCAAACATTATCTTTGCATGCATCCTTTTTGCCACCACACTAGGAAATTGCTCCCAAGTATATGAAAGAGTCTCCAATGCACTTTGCAGCTCTGGAAACTTAGATGGTTGAGGAGGAGGCATCACAAAGGTCTTTGAGTCTCTCTTTGACACAACAATATGAAGACCACCAACTTCAGGATCTGAACTCTTCGTAAAAATATCCACAAAGGTCTCTTTTGGCTCTATCATTATGCCTACCACAAGGCTTGAAGTCATATCTTTTTTGAAGAAAGTAGCATCCCATGGATCTTCAATACCATTGAACTCCCTTTTTGACATAAGTAGAAAGAGTCTCTTTTCCTTTTGATGAAGAAACCAAGCTCTTTTGCCCATGTGATATCGAGTCCACCTACCAAAGCCATTGGGGCTATACTCCTTTCCTTTGAAATTCAAAGTGACATCAGAAACCCATTCTCTGATCTCAGAGTCATTTAGGATAGCCACCACATTAGTTGATTGCTCCATAATCCTACAAGAAAAGATAATGAAGAATTTAGATACATACAAGTAAAGTACAATATACAACCCTTGATACAATAAATGTGGGAAATAGCCCAAAAGGCTTTACAAGGCTTCATATGGCAATAAATGTGGGAAATAGCCTAGAAGGCTTTACAAGGCTTAAATATTTGTACAAATGTAAAAAAATTATCCAATAAAGCTTTACAGTAATATAAAATGTCATCTAGTGATAAAGCTTCAATCTTCGTGAAGACATGTAATCTGTCCATCCATTGATTTGCCCTCTAGTCATAAAGCTTCAATTTTCGTGATGACATGTAATTTGTCCATCAATTGATATCTGTGCACTGATACCCAACTGATGCAATCTACCCACTAAAAACTGTTCCACTGATATCCACTTATGCAGCCCACATGATATCCACTTATGTAGCCCACTGATACTCGTTAAATAGTGAATGGTCAGGATGGTCGAGTTTATTACAAGGCGCTTCATATGACAATAAATGTAAAAAATAGCATAGAAGGCTTTACAAGTTTTTTATGACAATAAAGGAGCTTAAATATTTATACAAATGTAATAAAAATAACCAATAATCATCAAGCTCCAATATGTCCCATGACATGTAATCTGTCTACTGATATCTGCTCATGCAATCTGCCCACTGATAAACTTCTTGGTAAATGGTAAAAGGTCTTATTTAGTAGCATGTTATGAGTGTTAAACTGCATGTGAGCAAAGGGACTGACAACGATTAGGAACTAGTTAGAAAAATTTGAGCATGGCTTCGATTGGCAACTTGGAAAATTGTCTCTCCTCTAAGGCAATCTAATCTATGCTAAACTATGCTAAACCAACCGTCGAAGCAAAGAAAAGCAATAAATAATTTCTTTTTCTGTGTTCATTTTAATGTGCTGGGGTTTAAGAGGCTTAAATATGCAAAAGAAGGGGTTTTGATGTAGAGACTAAGCCTGCATGTGAGAGAAATGAAGAACAAGTATCTAAAGAAAAGTTAACATTTTTCAATTTAAAAGATGAATATATATAAAAATATTATCTCATCTTCAAAACAAACCATAAATTCACTCTTTTATAAATTTTTAAAAGTATAATATAAAACATGTAAATATATAAAACTCTCTTTACTTTCTCTCTCTCTCTCTCTCGACTCCTAAATCTCTCTGTAGCCATAGTCGAGACACCTCATCCTCTCTCTTAATCTCTCTCTCTCTCTCTGACAACTCTTATGTGTTTCCCTCTCTATCCTCATCCCTTTTAAAAATTTTGTGCATATTGCGAGTGACAATGTCATTTTCATGAAATATTTAAGTCTCCTTTCATGGATATATAAATTTATCACGTCAAGGAAAAACATCAAGGAAAAATATTAAAAATAATTAAATTAACAAATAACTTAGATATAGCTAGAATTTCTAATATAGGATTATTTCAAATTCTTGCATGTTGGTGCAAAAGTATAGATTGAAAAAACAATATTTTTATGTGAATATGATAGTGCCACAAAGTGAACTTTTGATTTGGGAAGAATATTTTTAGAAAGTAAAATTTTGATTTGGGAAGGATATTTTCACAAAGTAAACTTTTCATTTGGGAAGGATTTTTGGGCTTCGTCCAAAAACAACAGAAAAAGTCCAAAATTAATGAAATAGGTGTTCATACTTGTATGCCCGAGATTGAAACTGAAACGCCACAAAACATAGAAAAGATATGCCTCCCAGGATGCATATCTTTTTGCTCCATTCTTTGTCCAATTATCTCTGTGCAAGAGGAAGACATTTGTACCTATACTTTGAAGGCAGTGGATGATCCAAACACTATCAACAAGACACAACACATAAGGCCACCTGCAAACATTGTTACACAGAACGAGCTGGTGGAGCTGTGGGAAAAGAAGATTGGCAAGACTCTTGAGAAAGAATTTGTACTAGAGGAAGATATGGTAAAGTAGGTTGAAGGTAAGCACATTTTTATTTCACATAATTTTATTGCAGAAATGCACCAATAGAGAAAGGAGAAATAGTTTCTGCAACCAACAGAATATATTGCGTGGAAAAACCCCATTCGCAGTAGGCATACACGTTTACTAGTTTGTTGAATGCCTGATTGCTTATCCATGATTTTGCTTGCTTGCATATTCACTCTTAAATGCTTGATCGCTTTAGGAACCCCATTTCTAGGCGATATTTATATAGCTGTTCTCCATGACATGTTTATAAAGGGAGACCTATACAACTTCGATCTTGGCCCTGGGGATGTGGAGGCTTCTGCTCTTTACCCAGAAGTCAAGTACACAACTATATATGAGTACCTTGATCAATTTATATAGGTACGAGAGACGAACACACATACCTTCAAGAATATCTACTGTGGAAGTTTTGGCTTGTAACTCGTGGAACTTATGAATATCAAATACGAAAGATATAAAGACATACAATTCTGAATAAGTATTAATAACAAGGTGAAAATATCAGTGGACCTACCAAAAGGCATTCATTTTGGTAGAAGGATATAAGTGCTTGAATGGTCAGACCAGTAGCAATGCCTTGTTCTTGATAGCATTGATTTCTCTGTGATATTGGTCCAAATATGGTCGAGGGTAGATTGGTATATTATTGTTGGCTCGTTAATTACTTGAGTGAATGATGCTTCTTGAAGTGTGGTGCCAAGCATGTTTGTTTCCTAGTTTTTTTTTTTCCAATCAATGTTGATATCCCCAAGCACAACGGTTGGTTTGTTGTTGGCTATTGTCGATAAAGTGCTTCTCAGAGTTTCTATGAATTGGTGGATGTTTGTTCTTGGTGATCTATACGTTGTGAACACACGTAGTTCATTGTGTGTTTCATTTTGAAAGGTTGCATCTATCATCTCAACGCCATTCTGTGCATAGGTGCTATATGCGACCAAGCTTTGTGTTGGTTTGTGTAATAGCGATGGCTAGCCATAGCCATCGTAGTAGGATATCTGGTTGAAAGCGGCTAATGCAGAATGTTGGCTTAAGTCTTATTTTTTGTTGGCATAAAATATATGGAACCATGAGACTTCTATCTCACATTACATCTTGCAAGTGGGAAATTAGTGAGACTGCGTTTAGAGATTCAATGATTGTGTGGGTGTTTTTGTATGATAGAAAGTCTCTTGGGAAGCATTCCCATCTTGCTTTTGTCTTTAAACGTTTGATTTCATAGAGGATACCAGTGTCAACCTTGATGTATTTCTTTTCTCATTTGTTGAGCAAGTAAAGATTTTATGTGCAAGAGATTCGAGAGAGTGTTGTATATGCTAAGCCATTGTGATGTCAAAAATTGATATTTTTTATTTGGCATTGGTATTGTTTTCTTCTATGATTGATAAGAGTTTGAGTATCAAGTGATAGCCTAACGGCTCTCACTTATTTCTATTTTCTAAGATATTGTATGGGATTGAGAGGATGAGTGGAATGGATCATTGCAAATACCATAGGTATGAATTATAAATACCTTGGTATGGAGTGAGAGTTATTTGTGTATGGGATATTATGGGGTTTTTTAGAAAATAAGAAGAGTGAGTCATATAAAGAGGTGGGCTCATGTCCATGTGTTCCAATAATATAAGAGAGGCCACATGCCAAGCATGTGAAAGGCATGTGGAGGAGTGTGGAGTCAAGAAGAATCCTTCTAGAATTCCCATGTGGAATAAGGAGGATGTGGACATATGGAAAAGAGAGGGTCCCTATGGGCTCCATGTGGGGAGACTCTTGACTTTCTCAATATTTTAAGAGTCTTAAGCATCTTTTGATGGGATACATGGTAAGAGTAGCAAAAAAGGACATGGATGGTGACATGCGGGCTTATGTGATTGATGGAGAAAAGAATCTACAGGTAGCAATTATAAATAGGTGAAGGAGGATGACAAAACCTCTATGAAAGGAGCCCTCATCTCCCTTGTTCAACATATCTTCTACCATTAGGTCTCATGTTGTTGTAGCTCTAGTCTCCTCAAGCATCTTCCATGAGCCTTCTCTCCCTCTTGTAGATATTCTCTTATGTAAACTCTTGAGTCCATCTCTCTCCAATTCATTCTCTCTCTATGAGTAGTCTTGGAGCTTCCGCTCCCTCTTGTACGTATGAAACCTCTTCTTCTCCCTTGTGTTTGTAGTATTTTGAGTTGCATCGAAGTGGAGCCTCACTCTGTTAACAATGAAGATCACTTCATATTCCCTCTCTTGCATCTCTCTTCCCTTTTCTTTCTTTCAAAGCCTTAAAAGTTCTTTCTATTCGGCCGCTCATTGCACACACATGGTCCATCCTTTTCTCGAGCCACCAAGGGAGTTACTATCTTCTAAGTTCTTTCTATTCGGCCGCTCATTGCACACACATGGTACATCCATTTCTCAAGACACCAAGGGAGTTACTCTCTTCTAGGCAAAATCTATGAGTGGTGGATCGTTGATGAAGGTGGAATCTTGAGGGAGCATCTTGCTCAGGCGAAATTAGCATGGGTGGAGGACAGTTTTTATGACAGTTTGACCCCCTATTAGTGTTTTGCTCATAACTTTCTGTTCGGTAGTTCGATTTTGATGAAACTTATATCAGTACAAAGCTCTCTTTAAGATGCATGTTTCTATGTGATTAGACCTTGAATTAGATACTACTATAAAAAGTTATGAGTCTTTGTGTCTAACAGTCAATTTTCATGACAGTTTTAATCCCCATCGAGTAAACCGCCAATAACTTTCTGGCCGTTTCTTTGTTTCTTACGAAATGTATATCAACGCGAAGCCCATCTCAAGGTGTATCTCTATATGTGTTTGAATCTTTGATATTATGTCTCTACTGAAATTTATAGGCCTCTGTATCTAATACTAGCTTGTAGAGTGTTTTGAGCTAATTGTAAAGGTATCTATGAAGGAGGTGCAATGTTTTCTCGGAACCTACCCATCTGACCCAATCAACGCCTTTAAACTCCTTAATATATATCAGTTCATGTCATGTTGAGCCGCAAGATCTTCTTTCACCAACGTATCATTCTTCTCTTTGGCACAGACCGGCTTACTGAGATTATGTCCTAGGTGCAATGTTTCCTCAGAACCTACCCATCTGACCCAATTAGTCCCTTCAAACTCCTCGATATATATCAGTTCATGTCTTGTTGAGCCGCAAGATCTTGTTTCAACAACATATCACTCTTCTCTTTGGCGCAGACCAGCTTATTGAGATTATGGCCTTTGTTGATCCTTTCCTTCTCCCTATGCTTGAGTACAACATCACTTGGGATGTTACCATCTTCATTCTCATCTAAGGGAGCAAAGTATGGTGTGGTATCTTGGCATAAAAGTTTCTTTTTAATGTCCCTTTCTCAATTATAAATATCTTTGTCACTCAGTTCAAAAGTAGTAGGAAGTGAAGAGGTGCGTGAATTTTATTACCCCCAACTTCATGTCACATCTTTTTGGTGGAGGCACCAGGTACATTTGGTATTGGATTCATCCCACCTTACTAAACAGTCTTGGGTGTACTTGATTGCATGTTATGCCTAGTATAGACATGTGTTTTCTGATGTGATAAAGAAGATGCCTGGAATAAGTCCATTAGAAGAGATTGCATCCCATTTAAGAGAACTAGAAGATTGTGAAGGTGATGCTCAAGCTATTCGCACGATCATAAAGTTCATATCCTTTATGTTTGCACTCTTAAATATGTTGGTGAATTGACAACACCGGTAGCAGGCACAATGATAGATTGGGGATTGTTTCATGCACTAACAGCTTGGTATGAAGAAGAGTTAAGTCTTTGGGTAGTTTTTGACTATAACAATGGAGTGGTGATTCTCAATGCTTTTAACTTCTTTTGCTATGCAAATGATGAAGAGTACAATATCTTGAAGCTGTTATGTGCACTTGTAATTGTGAGAAGGGTGATTCTGGAATGCATGTATACACAATGTTTTCATGGTGCTGGTTAGTCACTTATTTTTAAAGATTTTATTGAGGATCACATTGTGGAGGGTTTTCAACAAGTGGTTATGCATAATAAGTTGGTCTTGGTATACTAAGGCTCTATGGGATCTTGTTTGGGATATTATTTGGATCTTGGTATTTTCCTTTTGTGTTTTATCATGGTGAAGATTCCAGACATGGATGATTTTTTTGCGTTAGTTTCGTTAATAAGTGAAATTTTTATATGGCTTGTGAAATTTTGTATGCTTTTATAAAAATAAAAGCTTAGTATATTTGCCACAATTTGAAAATGTGCATGACACTAAGGCAAAAACGGTGTTTTATGCTTGATCGACAATGCAAAGCATATCCAATGGGCACAATACTTTGCACACACCTTAAACTAGGTGGAATTGACTTACATGCAAAGTGGTGCACCCATCCCATAACTACTTGATCGAATAACATACCTAGCAACGTGTTTTTTTATGGATGTGCATGACACTAAGGCAAAAATGGTATTTAATGCTTGATCGACCATGCAAAGGATATCCGATGGGCACAATACTTTTCCTATGCCTCAACCTAGGTGGTATTGACTTTTTTTCAAAGAGGCACACCCATCCGATAAGTACTTGGTTGTATAACACACCTAAGGGCATGCTTTTTTACGGATGTGCATATCACTAGGGAAAAAATGGTGTATAATGCATGATCGACGATGCAAAGCATATCCGATGGTCAAAATACTTTGCACACACCTCAACCTAGTTGAAATGGACTTGCGTGCAAAGTGGAGCTCCCATCTGAGAAGTACTTGTTTGAATAACACACCTAGGACCGTGTTTTTTTATGGTTGTGCATGACACTAAGGCAAAAAGGGTATTTTATGCTTGATCCACAATGCAAAGCATATCCAATGGGCACAATACTTTGCACACACCTTAAACTAGGTGGAATTCACTTACATGCAAAGTGGTGTGGCCATCCCATAAGTACTTGATTGGATAACATACCTAGCAGCGTGTTTTTTTACGGATGTGCATGACACTAAGGCAAAATTGGTATTTAATGCTCGATCGACCATGCAAAGCATATCCGATGGGCACAATACTTTTCCTATGCCTCAACCTAGGTGGTACTGACTTGTTTTCAAAGAGGCACACCCATCCGATAAGTACTTGGTCAGATAACACACCTAAGGGCGTGTTTTTTTACGGATGTGCATATCATTAGGGGAAAAACGGTGTATAATGTGTGATCGACCATGCAAAGAATATCTAATGGTCACAATAATTTGCATGCACCTCAATCTAGTTGAAAAGGACTTGCGTGCAAAGTGGAGCCCCCATCTAAGAAGTACTTATTTGAATAACACACCTAGGACCGTGTTTTTTTATGGTTGTGCATGACACTAAGGCAAAAACGGTGTTTTATGCTTGATCGACAATGCAAAGCATATCTGATGGGCACAATACTTTGCACACACCTTAAAATAGGTGGAATTGATGTACATGCAAAGTGGCTTGCCCATCCCATAAGTACTTGTTCAAATAACACATCTAGGACCTTGTTTTTTACAGTTGTGCATGACACTAAGGCAAAAACGGTGTATAATGCGTGATTGCCTATGCAAAGCATATCTGATGGAAAAAATAGTTTTCTTATGCCTCAACCTACGTGGTGTTGAGTTTCATGCAAAGTGATGCTCCCATACCATAAGTACTTGTTCGGATAACACACCTAGGAGCGCGTTTTTTGACGGTAGTGCATATCACAAGGATGAAAATGTTGTATAATGCGTGATTGACAATGCAAATCATCTCCGATGGGCATAATACTTTGCACACACCTCAAACTAGGTATTATTTATTTGTGTGCAAAGAGGTGCCCCAATCTGATAAGCACTTGTTCGAAAAACTCTTCTAGGACCACGTTTTTTTATGGTTGTGCATGACACTAAGGCAAAAATGGTATTTAATTCTCCCTCGACCATGCAAAGCATATCCAATGGGCACAATACTTTGCATGATCCTCAAAAGAGGTGGTATTGAGTTACATGCAAAGTACTACACCATATGATAAGCACTTGGTTAGATAACACACCTAAAAGCGTATTTTTTTATGGTTGTGCATGACATTGAGGTACAAACGCTGTTCAATGCATGATATACCATGCAAAGCATATCCGATGGGCACAATACTTTGCATGCACCTCAAACTAGGTGTTATTCAGTTGCATGCAAAGAAGCGTGTCCGTCCGATAAGTATTTGATCGGATAACACACCTAGGAGCGTTTTTTATGAATGTGCTTGACACTAAGGCAAAAATGGTATTTAAAGCTCAATTTACCATGCAATGCATATCCGATGGGAAAAATACTTTACTTGCACCTCAACCTAGGTGGTATTAACTTGTTTGCAAAGAGGCACACTCATATGATAAGTACTTGGTTGTATAACACACCTAAGGGCATGTTTTTTTACAGATGTGCATATCACTAGGGGAAAAACGGTGTATAATGCGTGATCGACCATGCCATATCTGATGGGCACAATACTTTGCATGAACCTCAACCTAGGTGTTATTGAGTTGCATGCAAAGTGGCGTGTCCGTCTGATAAGTACTTGATCGGATAACACACCGAGGAACGTGTTTTTTAATGAATGTGCTTGATACTAAGGCAAAAATGGTATTTAAAGCTCAATTAACCATGCAATGCATATCTCATGGGAAAAATACTTTACCTGCACCTCAACCTAGGTGGTATTAACTTGTTTGTAAAGAGGCACACCCATATGATAAGTACTTGGTTGTATAACACACCTAAGGGCCTGTTTTTTTACAGATGTGCATATCACCAGGGAAAAAATGGTGTATAATGTGTAATCAACCATGCAATGCATATCGGATGGTCACAATACTTTGCACACACCTCAACCTAGTTGAACTTGACTTTCGTGCAAAGTGGAGCCCCCATCCGATAAGTACTTGTTTGAATAACACACCTAGGACCGTGTTTTTTATGGTTGTGCATTACACTAAGGTAAAAGAGGTGTTTTATGCTTGATTGACAATGCGAAGCATATCCAATGGGCACAATACTTTGCACACACCTTAAAATATCTCAAATTGACTTACACGCAAAGTGGGACACCAATCCGTTGATCGGATAACATACCTAGTAGTGTGTTTTTTTATGGATGTGCATGACACTAAGGCAAAAATGGCATTTAATGCTTGATTGACCATGCAAAGGATATCCGATGGGCACAATACTTTCCCTATGTCTCAACCTAGGTGTTATTGACTTGTTTTCAAAGAGGCACACCCATCCGATAAGTACTTGCTTAGATAACATACCTAAGGGCGTGTTTTTATACGGATGTGCATATCACTAGGGAAAAAACATTGTATAATGCGTGATCGATCATGCAAAGCATATCCAATGGTCACAATACTTTGTACGCACCTCAAACTAGTTGAAATGGACTTGCGTGCAAAGTGGATCTCCCATACCATAAGTACTTGATCGGACAACACACCTAGCAGCGTGTTTTTTTACGGATGTGCATGACACTAAGGCAAAAATGGTATTTAATGCTCGATTGACCATGCAAAGCATATCCGATGCACACAATACTTTTCCTACATCTCAGCCTAGGTGGTATTAACTTGTTTGCAAAGAGGCACACCCATCCGATAAGTACTTGATCGGATAACACACCTAGGACCGTTTTTTTTAAATGAATGTGCTTGACACTAAGGCAAAAACAGTATTTAATGCTCGATCGACCATGCAAAGCATATCCGATGGTCACAATACTTTGCACGGCCCTCAACCAAGTTGAAATTATCTTGCGTACGAAGTGTAGCCCCCATCTGATAAGTACTTGTTTGAATAACACACCTAGGACCGTGTTTTTTTATGGTTGTGCATTACACTAAGGCAAAAACGGTGTTTTATGCTTGATCAACAATTCAGATGGACACAATACTTTACACATACCTTACACTATCTGGAACTGACTTACATGCAAAGTGGCGCACCCATCCCATAAGTACTTGATGGGATAACATACCTAGCAGTGTGTTTTTTTTCGAATGTGCATGACATTAAGGCAAAAATGGTATTTAATGCTTGATCGACCATGCAAAGCATATTCGATGCACACAATACTTCTCCTATGCCTCAACCTAGGTGTTATTGACTTGTTTTCAAAGAGGCACACCCATCCGATAAGTACTTGGTCAGATAACACACCTAAGGGCGTGTTTTTTTATAGATGTGCATATCACTAGGGGAAACACGGTGTATAATGCATGATCGACCATGCAAAGCATATCCGATGATCACAATACTTTGTATGCACCTCAACCTAGTTGAAAGGGACTTGCGTGCAAAGTGGAGCCCCCATCTGAGAAGTACTTGTTTGAATAAGACACCTAGGACCGTGTTTTTTTACGGTTGTGCATTACACTAAGGCAAAAACGGTGTTTTATGCTTGACCGACAATGCAAAGCATATCCGATGGGCACAATACTTTGCACACACCTTTAAATTTGTTGAATTGACTTACATGCAAAGTGGTGCTCTCATCCCATAACTACTTGTTCGAATAACACACCTAGGACCGTGCTTTTTGACGGTTGTGCATGACACTAAGGCAAAAACGGTATTTAATGTTCCCTCGACCATGCAAAGCAAATCCGATGGGCACAATACTTTGCATGATCCTCAAACATAGTGGTATTGCATTGCATGCAAAGTGGTACACCCATCCGATAAGCACTTGGTCAGATAACTCACCTATAACTTAGTGTGTTTTTTTATGGTTGTGCATGACATTGAGGTACAAACGGTATTTAATGCATGATATACTATGCAAAGCATATTTGATGGGCACAATACATTGCATGCACCTCAACCTAGGTGTTATTGAGTTTCATGCAAAGTGGCGTGTCCGTCCAATAAGTGCTTGATCGGATAACACACCTAGGATCGTGTTTTTTTACGAATGTGCTTGACACTAAGGCAAGAACGAAATTTAAAGCTCAATTGACCAGGCAATGCATATCCGATGGGAACAATACTTTACCTGCACCTTAGACTAGGTGGTATTGACTTGTTTGAAAAGAGGCATACCCATCCAATAAGTACTTGGTTGGATAACACACCTAAGGGCGTGTTTTTTTATGGATGTGCATATCACTAGGGGAAAGATGGTGTATAATGCATGATCGACCATGCAAATCATATCCGATGGTCACAATACTTTTCACGCACCTCAACCTAGATTAACTTGACTTGTGTGCAAAGTGGAGCCCCCATTTGATAAGTACTTATTTGAATAACACACCTAGGACCGTGTTTTCTTATGGTTGTGCATCACATTAAGGCAAAAACGGTGTTTTATGTTTGATCGACAATGCAAAGCATATCTGATGGGCACAATAATTCACACACACCTTAAACTAGGTGGAATTAACTTATATGCAAAGTGGCTCTCCCATCCCATAAGTACTTTATTGGATAACATACCTAGCAGCGTGTTTTTTTGCGGATGTCCATGAAACTAAGGTGAAAATGGTATTTAATGCTCGATCGACCATGCAAAGCATACCCGATGGGCACAATAATTTTCCTAAGCCTCAACCTAGGTGGTATTTACTTGTTTTCATAGAGGCATACCCATCCGATAAGTACTTGGTCAGATAACACACCTAAGGGCCGTGTTTTTTTATGGTTGTGCATGACACTAAGGCAAAAATGGTGTTTTATGCTTGATCGACAATGCAAAGCATATCCGATGGACACAATACTTTGCACACACCTTAAACTAGGTGGAATTGACTTACATGTAGAATGGCGTGCCCATTCCATAAGTACTTGTTCAAATAACACATCTAGGACCTTGTTTTTTACAGTTGTGCATGACACTAAGGCAAAAATGGTATATAATGCGTGACTGCCTATGCAAAGCATATCTGATGGAAAAAATAGTTTTCTTATGCTTCAACCTATGTGTTGTTGATTTTCATGCAAAGTGATGCTCCCATACCATAAGTACTTGTTCAGATAACACACCTAGGAGCGCGTTTTTTGACGGTAGTGCATATCACAAGGACGAAAATGTTGTATAATGCGTGATTGACAATGCAAATCATATCCAATGGGCATAATACTTTGTGCACACCTCAAAATAGGTAGTATTGATTTGTGTGCAAAGAGGTACCTTAATCCTTTAAGCACTTGTTCGAATAACTCTTCTAGGACCGTGTTTTTTAACGGTTGTGCATGACACTAAGGCAAAAACGGTATTTAATTCTCCCTCGACCATGCAAAGCATATCAAATGGGCACAATACTTTGCATGAGCCTCAAAAGAGGTGGTATTGAGTTACATGCAAAGTACTACACCATCTGATAAGCACTTGGTTGGATAACACACCTAAAAGCGTATTTGTTTATGGTTGTGCATGACATTGAGGCACAAACGCTGTTTAATGCATTATATATCATGCAAAGCATTTCCGATGGGCACAATACTTTACACACACCTCAACCTTGGTGTTATTGAGTTGCATGCAAAGTGGCGTGTTTGCACACACCTCAAACTAGGTGTTATTGAGTTGCATGCAAAGTGGCGTGTCCATCCGATAAGTACTTGATCGGATAACATACCTAGGAGCGTGTTTTTTAACGAATGTGCTTGACACTAAGGCAAAAACGGTATTTAAAGCTCAATTGACCATGCAATGCATATCCGATGGGCAAAATACTTTACCTGAACCTCAACCTAGGTGGTATTAACTTGTTTTCAAAGAGGCACACCCATATGATAAGTACTTGGTTGTATAGTTAACACTCCTAAGGGCGTGTTTTTTTACGGATGTGCATATCACTAGGGAAAAAACGGTGTATAATGCGTGATCGACCATGCAACACATATCCGATGGTCACAATACTTTGCACACATCTCAACCTAGTTGAACTTGACTTGCGTGCAAATTGGAGCCCCCATCCGATAAGTACTTGTTTGAATAACACACCTAGGATCGTGTTTTTTATGGTTGTGCATTACACTAAGGTAAAAACGGTGTTTTATGCTTGATTGACAATGCGAAGCATATCCGATGGGCACAATAATTTGCACACACCTTAAAATATCTTGAATTGACTTACATACAAAGTGGCACACCCATCCCATAAGTACTTGATCGGATAACATACCTAGCAGCGTGTTTTTTTATGGATGTGCATGACATTAAGGCAAAAATGGCATTTAATGCTTGATCAACCATGCAAAGGATATCCGATGGGAACAATACTTTTCCTATGTCTCAAAATAGGTGGTATTGACTTGTTTTCAAAGAGGCACACCCATCGGATAAGTACTTGGCCAAATACTACACCTAAGGGCGTGTTTTTTTATGGATGTGCATATCACTAGGGGAAAAATGTTGTATAATGCATGATCGACCATGCAAAGCATATCCGATGGTAACAATACTTTGCATGCACCTCAAATTAGTTGAAATGGACTTGCGTGCAAAGTGGAGCTCCCATACCATAAGTACTTGACGGGATAACACACCTAGCAGCGTGTTTTTTTACGGATGTGCATGACACCAAGGCAAAAATGGTATTTAATGCTCGATCGACCATGCAAAGCATATCCGACGTGCAAAATACTTTTCCTATGCCTCAGCCTAGGTGGTATTAACTTGTTTACAAAGAGGCACACCCATCCGATAAGTACTTGATCGGATAACACACCTAGGACCGTTTTTTTTTAATGAATGTGCTTGACACTAAGGCAAAAACGGTATTTAATGCTCGATCGACCATGCAAAGCATATCCGATGGTCAAATACTTCGCACGCACCTCAACCTAGTTGAAATTAACTTGTGTGCAAAGTGGAGCCCCCATCTGATAAGTACTTGTTTGAATAACACACCTAGGACCAGGTTTTTTTATGGTTGTGCATTACACTAAGGCAAAAATGGTGTTTTATGCTTGATCGACAATTTAAAGCATATCCTATGGACACAATACTTTGCACACACATTGTACTATCTGGAATTGACTTACATGCAAAGTGGCGCACCCATCCCATAAGTACTTGATGGGATAACATACCTAGCAGCGTGTTTTTTTATGAATGTGCATGACATTAAGGCAAAAATGGTATTTAATGCTTGATCGACCATGCAAAGCATATTCGATGCACACAATACTTCTCCTATGCCTCAACCTAGGTGGTATTGACTTGTTTTCAAAGAGGCACACCCATCCGACATACCAATCCACATTACTTTTGTTTTTTTTTAAAAGATGAAAAACCCGTAATGCAATGGCAATAGTATTCTCATGATACAAAATGGGAACCTAAAGAACCTTACAGTCTCTTAACTTCAATTCCCAGCAAGGAAAGGTATCCAACATGGGCTCTTATACAAGAATTCAATGAGAGGTCTAGTTGTGAAATAGAAGGATTGAAAGCATTTATTACATACAAAGAGGAAATGCTCCAGAGATATCCTGATTCGAAGCCTACTTGGAGAGAACACACTACCACTGTGATTAGGCAGACATGAAAATTAATAAAGGACCTTAACAGAATGCAAGGCTCAAAGGATGTCAAGGAAGAATGCAATATATTTTGGCCAAATGTTCATAACGATTTGCGCCCAGCTCCAGTCTTTGAAAATGAATTTGTATCATTACTCCCACATCTATATTGTGGACCAAAGAAGAGAGAGTTTATGCCACAAGTAGATATAGAGGTCGATTGTTTTGTTGTGGTTCGGCCATCCGATGATGAATATGAGAATGTGAAGTTTTGGGTTGCAAAAGTAGTTGATGTGCAAAGAGATGATCAAGGGAGAGCTACAACATTTACAGCGGTATGGTATGAGCCAAAGGGTAGGAAGGAGAATATGGATAACAACACATTGTATACTAATTGTATAATGAAGGAGTGGGTCCCAAATGATGAAGCCGTCTCACAAGTTTCGACGGAGACAATCATAGTGTCTTGGCATTCAAGGGCAAAGAAATCAAAGAAGTGCATGGGATATGAGGTAGAAGGAAAAATAAAATTAATACCACAGCAAAGTATTTTGCATATACACGAATTTTTAAGGATGCTCGCCATGGAGCAAGTAGAAGGAGATAGTGCAAATGAAGAATGTCCATGATTAAAGTTTTGTATTAAAGTCCATTGAAGGATTTTATTTGGGTACTAGGCAAGAAGCCAATTGACAATTATAATCATATATTATAATTAGACTAGTAGGTGCAACTGTACCAAGTCATCACCTCCTATGTCAAATGAGAGTCAAAATATGCACTAGATGTCACCCAAGGGGCAAGGCTTGGCAAGAAAATAGCGAGTTAATGCAGATGGCACCTGGCAAGGGACTGTCACATTGAGCAATAAGACAATGGGGAGTCAATGCAGATGGCACGAATTCAGGCTCTTTAAGAGCAATAATTTAAATTGTAAACATATGTTCAATCTATATCATTTTATACAAAGACTCCAGCTAAGAGCAACATCTCTCAATGTAAACATATAATGATAGCTATAATTGCTATTATAATTCTTTGGTTTAATACAAAACTTGGGTCTTTTGGCATCATGTCTTTTTTCTATTTATTAAAAGTTTGTGCATATTGCGAGTGACAATGTTATTTTCATGAAATATTTAAGTCTCCTTTCATGGGTTAATAAATTTATCATGTCAAGGAAAAACGTCAAGGAAAAATATTAAAAATAATTAAATTAACAAATAACTTAGATATAGCTAGAATTTCTAATATAGGATTATTTCAAATTCTTGCATGTTGGTGCAAAAGTATAGATTGAAAAAACAATATTTTTATGTGAATGTGATAGTGCCACAAAGTGAACTTTTGATTTGGGAAGAATATTTTTCAGAAAGTAAAATTTTGATTTGGGAAGGATATTTTCACAAAGTAAACTTTTCATTTGGGAAGGATTTTTGGGCTTCATCCAAAAACAACAGAAAAAGTCCAAAATTAATGAAATAGGTGTTGAATAAAGACAAATTGTGGTCAAAATAAGCAATATATTTATTTCATATTTGTATACAATTACACCATAGCTTCTATTGGTGGTTGGACCCATCTGCTCCCTTCTCTCACTCTAGCTTGCAACCAATGTGTGACTCCTCGACTCTCTATGGATGCTTTCCAAGCACTATGCCCTCTATTCTTTGATACAATTTGAACTGCTTTTGCAAGTTCTGATATCTTTGCCTTTTCAGACTTCAAATTCCTTCCTAGTAAACATCTAAAAAACCAGTCGAACATCTCATGCAATGCATTGCTGTGAGTGACACCACCACCATGCCTTGAGTTCTTAAAGTAGGCTACCTTGGCTCTATAGTGCAACTTCTCCATGCCTTGTGTATTCCAAATGGACAAAGGGCCCCAATTTTGGACAAACCATGGTCTGCATGCATAGAGAATATGCTGCAAACATGATGAGAATGTGTGTGGATGAAGCTCGCCCAAGAGACTTCAGAAAAAGAAAGTCAAGAAGAGCCTCACAAATTAATAACTACAGCTATGCCACCCAGAACACATGACACATGTCAGGCTAGTTCAACCCCATTAGAGGCTGATCTTTGAGAAGTGCCGGAATACTTCAAGAATTATACAAGTGGCAGTGCGCCAATAGCAATGCCAAGACCACTCATAGAATCTGAAGTCCAAGAAACTGATAGCATTGGAGAAACTCCAATCTATGAGGGACCGACAAAAACACGCACAATAAACATCGCCCTTGAAGGGGAGGAAGAAAAATTGGTTTTCATTGGGAAACAACTTCGTCAAGAAGATGAAACCAAACTCAAAGCACTCCTAATGGAATACCATGACTGCCTAGCTTGGTCATACAAAGAGATGAAAGGAATTTCACCAAAAGTGGTAGTACACATGATACCTATAAGGGAAGGTGCTCACCCTAAGGTATGTGGACCTTATCGCACAAATCCTAAATATGGCACCATGGTTTATGACGAGCTGGAAAAACTCCTAGATGCCAGATTCATCTACGAGATAGAGCACATTGATTGGGTTTCACCCATTGTCATTGTACCTAAATGCAATAAGAAGTCAGAATATGCGTAAACTTAAAAAATGTAAATATCGCCACAATTAGGGATCACTATCCCCTACCCTTAATAGGAACAATGTTGGAAAAGGTGGTAGGATCTGAAATATATAGCTTCTTGGATGGCTTCAATGGCTATAACCAAGTGCAAATTGCTCCTCAAGACCACTCAAAAACATCATTTGCTACAAAATGGGGTATTTTTGCATATAGAGTCATGCCATTCGGCCTTTGTAATGCCCCGACCACGTTCCAGCGAGTCATGTTCACAGCTTTCAAGTTATTTTTAAATAAGTTTTTACAGGTGTTCTTGGATGATTTGTGCACCCATTCAAACAAACAGGACCACTTCAAATGTCTTGAAGAAGTACTAATCAAATGCAGGGAGTATGGCATCTTCCTAAATCCAACAAAATGTCAGTTCATGGTCACCCACGGAGTTGTGCACCCTATCAACTCATTGCAGGACAACTGTACAAGATGGGCAAGGACCAGATATTAAGAAGATGTGTAATGCCTCATGAGACCATGCCAATCTTGAGTGAAGTCCATGAAGGCATTGCAGGAGGACACTTCCAAGGGGAAGCCACAATAAGAAAAGTTCTCCTCGCAGGCTACTAGTGGCCAACACTATGGGCAGATGCCTATGAATATGTAAAAGACTGTGATGTATGCCAATGGGCTATTAAACCACAACACAAAGACTTCAATCCCCTAACACCAATTGTTGCACAAAAAACATTTGAAAAATGGGGGATTGACTATGTGGGTCCCATACATCCAGCAGCAAAAGGAACATAGGCATGCTACATCATTGTGGCCACTGATCACTTTACAAAATGGGTTGAAGCTAAAGCAATCAGAAAGGCAGATGCCAGAAGCACAGCAAGATTCTTATACGAAAATGTGATCACCCAATTCGGATTCCCCATTGAAATTATGCCAGATAGAGGCACACATTTGGTCAATGAGGTAATCCAAGAACTCTTGTCTGGCTTCATGGTAATCCATAGAAAAAGCACACCCTACTACCCCCAAGGGAATGGACTAGCAGAATCCACCAACAAAATTATATGCGTTATCCTCACCAAGGTAGTAGAACCACAACATTCTGATTGGGCAAAGAAACTGAATGCTGCCTTATGGGCATACAGAACCACATTCAAGGTCAGTACAAGGAACACACCTTTTCAATTGGTGTGCAGCCTTGAAGCTGTGGTCCCACTCGAATTTGTAATCCCAAGTCTACGCATCACAGTACAGGAATGCCTGGGAGACCATGAATCCTTGAAAGAAAGGCTCTATCAATTGGAGAAGCATACAGAGACAAGACTAGTAGCCTACCATGCCATGACAACAGAAAAACGCAGAAGAAAGGCATGGTTTGACAAAAATCTGAAAGCTAAAGACATCAAAGAAGGCGACTTAGTCCTGTTATACAATGCCAAAGTATACAAGGGAAAACTGAAGTATCTAGGTCAAGGACCATACCGAGTACAAAAGATGAATCCCATTGGAGCTGTGCTACTAGAAACATTGGATGGAGTCCAATTCAACACAACAATAAATGGGAGCCGTGACTGAAGTGCTACTACATCAACATGCAAGCCATCCAAAACAAAAATGATGATTTGGGAAACCAAGTCTTCCTTAGTTAGGATTAGATTGTATCACGAGCACTCACTTGCATATGTATATCTTTGCAATATAGGTAGCATCAATCAATTTTACCTAGGGCTCAGAAGTGATGAATGAGTCCTAGCTGCCCTATGAAAATCCCAGCAAAAAAGCATATAGTTAGTCCCTACCTAGCTACTAGGTCACGTGCACTCACACGCTTTCACTTAGACACATAGATGATTGCATGAACAATTGTACCACACACTTTCATTCCACACTCTCAAAGCATGTATAAAAATAAGATCTCTCTCTCTCACACACACACAGAAAGGTCATACCGGCATGCCAATCAATTTAATGATCAATGGTACACTACATGCACATGGATGCAGGTTCAGAAAAGATGCCGCTACTAAAAAGGATGCGTAGAAAGAGCCCACCGCCTCAACCACGGGACCCCCTCCAGAGTTTGCAGCCATCTACATCCTCTCAACCACGAAGACCACAGGCATTCGTGGTCCAAAGCAATAGCTTCGAAGAAGATTCAGCGCATGACCAAGTAGAACAAATGTCACCCCAGTCACAACCGGCCTACATAGCCATTGACAAGGCCCAATCACTAGAACTTGTCTCGCCACCCACATCGACTTATGCTCTTTCCAAGGAAGCAACATCTTACTTAGAGCAACGGGGTCAAGGCAGTTTGCATGAGAGCCTCAAATCCTTGGAGGACAGTCCTACCCTGACCACCTAAGGACTTTCTCCATTCTTACTACTCCAGTAATGCAAAGGATGGCAAGTACGGTACAATCACTGTACAGCAGAGCACACTTAACATTATCATCGATGGTACAGTCATTCAAAGGGCTTTATCACTTCCAAAACAAGGTGGCAAATACCCCCCAAATACCCTAAACAGCCTGCTGATGCAAAGTTTATTGAAGTACAGTCTCTCCTCACCAAGGGCACACTGATCCATAGAGATGGCATATTGCTTCACACAATCCTTGACCATCGCCTCAAGGAAGTAGCACAATTCCTATCCACAATCCTAGGGGTTAAGTGTGGCAAAGATCGCTCCCTTCCACTCTGCACATTTGTTTTGCTGAGTAGGAAGCTAAAACAAGATTGGGTCCAGCACTTTGTCATCTTCTTTACCAAGAAACTCGATGGTTCTTCAGGCCAAAAATGTAAAATTCCCTACTTATTGTCTATAATCATCAAAAAAGAACTACAAGAAAGAGAAATGACTCTACCCCAGTCACCAAAACCAATTGAGGAGTTGGACATGCCCTTCTCACCAGTATGGGAGCCATCACCAACTTCAACTATCACATTGATAAGTACAGATGCCTTAGCAGAAATACCTATTCTGGAGGTTGGGATTGAAGAATTGTCCCACGAGATGCTACAGCTCAGTGCACAACTGCAACCAATAAGTCTCTACCAACAGCAACAACCAGAGCTCGAGACAAGATCGGCACCCGAACCTGAGGAAAGATCAACACTAGAGCCTGAGACTACATCAGCACTCAAACCGCCCATTGATGCCATGCCAATCAAAGAGCCACAAGGGGAGCTAGTGCCAGATCAGCAGTATGACTATTGTACACAAGGGACTGAAATGCCATTGGAACAACCTGCCCCAAGTACTACAGAATCATCGGGATGGCTACATGGGCACCACTTGTATCAGCAATATCACCAGACCTCATCACTGTCTATCATTCTCCAACATCAAGCTAGCCAAATGATCCAAATGCCAAGAACTATTCACTAGCTTGGCCAAGGAAGAATATGCAAGAGAATTGGAAAGGCAAACTGCATCAAAAATCAAAGAACAATTCTAGGCAATCACCATAGAGGTCAAGGCACTTTGGGCACAGATAGATGAGAAGGAGGTAGAAGAAGTGTGCATGAACCAAGCTTTCCAAGCTTAAGAGAAGGCAGTAAGGGATGTGACCTCCAACCTCCACCAAAGTCAAACACAGTTGACTATGACAGTAGAAGCAACGGCAATCCTACAAACCTACTATAACTCCTTAACATCTGCACATGTGCAACAGACGGAGGTAGTGGCACAAGCTCAACTCACTCTAATTCACAGAGAAGAAGAGCTCTAGGATTGCAAAGACAAGCTTGAAGACATGAAACAATCTTTGGCAGTATGTGCCTTCAGCATTGATGAGCTTACAAGGGAATGCAGAATCTTAAAAGACCAACTTGCTACCGTTCAAGAGGCCAGTACTTCACAAGCACAAGTCTTGGACCAATGGTCCAATACCACTGAAGACATTCCTCAACAGGCAAAGGTCACCTTGCAAATGAGAAAGCTTAAGGAGGCATACACAACTATCTACCATCAATACAAAGAAAAAATGAATGAGATGCACTCCCAAAAAATAATCATCTCCAAGCTTGAACTCCAATTGCTAGTGCACAACAATGAGGCATTGGAATACAACACCAATGATGCCCCACTACAATGCACAACAATGGTGTACTAAAAGCTTGTGGCTGCTCTACAAAAGATCACCTCAATGCATGCGTGTTTATCCAATGGAAGCAACTCCAAATCAGGATCATATCTACTCATCCAACAATCAACTGGGAACATTCCATCGGGACTAAAACCCTATGCATAATTTGCCAAGACTTGTCTGAAGATGAGAAAAATATCTTATGCCTATCTATACATGCCGGGTTTATAACACTCAGGATGGATGCTTTCATTGCATATGTATGCCTCATGGGTAGTACTCCCCTCAAGGTTATTGCAGGTTTGTTTCCATTGCTACAAAGGCCATCCCTATTATTTTCAAGGCACGCCATAACCGACATCCCACCATGCAGCTAATCATCCCATCGCACCAGCAAAAGGAAGTGTCGGAAGATGACAAGGCCTATCTCACATCCGACTTCTCGTATCTAACCACTCTTTCAGCCAACATCATAACCTCACTTATCCTTGCTGCTACCACCCTCTAACCTTCCCCGAGCTCCATCCTAACATCTATTCCCTCCATCGTCTCTTTGTTCATGCCTCTCACCATTTTCAACTAACCCAACAATCATAAACTTACGAGCCCCTCACACCTAGCTTTTTCCCCTCCCTTGCTAATCCTACCCTTGAGGATTACCAAGCTGCTCAAACCATTTGCCTAGCTCTTCCCTCGCTCTTTCCCCCCTCCCCTCTACTCCCCCTTCTGCCACCATCACTGTGCCATATTTCTCCCCAATGTCCCCCGATTCTCTCCCTGCCCCATCATCACCTCCAACCATTCTGGTGCTTCCATCAGCAGAAAATGACAGAGTATTTGATTTTGAATATTAGGATCTGGATAATCCAACCTATACGCCCATGCCAAGTTCCAATGATGGGTATAATTTTGATGAGATACGACTTCCCAGTAACCCCATCAAGGAGTTTTGGAGCAAATATCCTAATATGAAAACTCGAGGTGGATGGACACTGGACAACTTTCCTACCAACCTTCGTCAGTGTCAAATTAGTGAAGGTTGGATTAGCAAATTGGATCCACAACCTGATTGGTGCCTCTTTTCCTCTCTTTTCTCCTCTCTTTATCCCCCCTCTTTTTCTCTCTTTTCCCTCCCTCTTTTTGTTTGGTCTTTGATGAAGTGCTACGCTCTCATTTGTCATCTTTCTTCTTCTTTTTGTCATTCACTTCTTTCTGCTTTTGCTTCTTACTCCAAGGAGCTTCCTTTGGTGTGTGGCCTTCCTCTTAGATGTAGCTCAACATACAGTCAATAGAATCCTCCAGGATTTTGCAATCTGTCTTGTCCAACTTGGAATAATCCTCATCTCCGGCATGTATGGAGGGACACAAATGTGCCCCAGGGAGTGATGGTACATCTATCTCCATTATATCTTAATACTGACGGTATAGCTCCTCCAAGTATGCTATCAGAGCTTCTTCACTATGGGCCATTGGGAGTAGCAGAGAGAAGGGAGCGACAAGAAGGAAGTGACAAGAGAGTAACAAGAGAGCGACGAGGAGTAGTATAGTGGAAGGATTGGAAGGAGGGGAACGATGAGAAGGGAACAACAAGAGAGCAATGAGAAGGGCACATGCAATAGACCGGAAGGGAATGGCAAGAGATATAGTACAGGAGTGGTGTGAGACAAAGAAGAGAGGAGGGGAGACTTTAAAGATTGAGGGAGGATGAAGTGGAGAAGAGAAAAGCAAAGAATCAAGTGCACAAAAGCTGAGGAGGATAAAGAGGAATAAAGTGATTGGGGATGTGATTTGCAAAGATTGTGGAATAAAGGAGAGCGGATGCAATAAAGTTTTCTAGAATTATCATTTCATAATATATTGGCTTGTGCGATATATATTGGCTTGTTGGTCCCCTTAATTTTTTTTATAGAAGTGTGTGAATGTAGCTTGTTTGTACTAGCTTGTTTGTACTCTGAATTCTTTTGCAGATCTTGAATGAGTGCCTTGATATGATTTATATGCCCGTATTTGGTTGCTTTTTTCAAACAGATTATAAATGGAATGCCCTCCTCCCCAACAGTCTTTCATAAATCCCAACCCGCTTCCCCATGTTGCCACCAATCGGCACATGGATACTCTGCTATCACATGTAGCAGAAAAAATTACACATGATCCAGATTGGGTCAAAGTGCAAGTGCGTAGGTGGGGTCTAGACCGATCATCATGGGAGCAGCATTACCTAAGGGTTGCACAAACCAACCTATGGGATCTTCACAAGCTTTGGAGAGACCGCTTCGAGCTAGAAATTAACAAGGAGGAGACAGTCAAAGACATCATGAATTGTGTACACATCTTCTTGGACCACAGGTACATCATCCAAGAAGAGTTTCAATATATATTAGAAGACGTGCAAGAGGAGGTCTTGAGTGACCCATCTATCCATGAGGAGGACAATACGAGTGATAGCAGAGCAATAGACCTCCTCCTCTCTTTACCATATGCATGAAAATGTCTCTTTTGGAGAATTTGTTTTTATAGGAATACTCTTTTTGCAAGAATTTTTGTATATGAACACTCTTTTGGAGATAAATTTTGTACCACACCCATGTCCTAGGAAAAGAGATGTTGACAAAGTTGAATTGTTTGGTTTTATTCCATTCATCCTGTAGCCCAATTTAAGCTATGGCTCATGCACCAATGTGGAGATTGTAAGGGACATTTCCCCAATATTATAGTAGATGTAGGAACTCACTCCATCCTTAGGTAAGCTGATTGCAACAATGAAGGGAGGTTCAGAGGTAGCTCAAGAAGTAGCACTCAATATTTTGTCTTCTCAGGCAAGCTTGGGGTGCAGGGACCATACGAGAGCCAGTAGTAGGGAAATCTCAATCAATGAGGCGTTGATAAAGTCTTGAACGCCAAGGTCCCCTGATCAGAGACCAAAGAGTCTATCATTGCCCTTACCTGGGATGGGTGCTTGGTAGTGAGGAGAAGTGTGGCGAGCATGTCAGTGTTCATATCCAAACCTCTCTATTCTTGCCTATGTCCATGTGAATGCTATGCTTTGTTATGCCTATGTGAATGCATATGTCCATGCTTCTATGTTCTATATGCTTTATGTGAATGCTAATATATGCTTTATGCTTCTATGCTTGCCTATGTTTATGCTATAACCATTATGCTGTCTATTTATTAAATCATTTGGGTTTCTCTTGAGTGTGATTGCATATAATAGGAGCAATACAACAGGGGGAGACCAAGAGGGAGCAAGACAAAGAATCAGCATTCCATATACCTGTGTTTTCTTGCCCTCTCTAGGACAATACTTGTCATACTTCTGATATCAGTAAATGCTTTATGCTTGTTTAGGTTTCTATGTATATGTATGCTGGTATGAATGCCTATGTCTATGCTTCTATCATGTTTGTATATGAGGAATTCTTTATGCTTATTATTTATATGATTCTAAGTATTAAACAATAATATTAAGGCATTGTGATCCAAAATTGTGATGTGATACTTAAGGACTTAGTGTTATTTTATAGACTTGGTGTTATTGTTAATTAAGAGGCTAAGATACACTTTTTTTCAAATGTAGCTAGCATGAAATTTCAAAGTTGGACTCTCTCTCTCTCTCTCTCTCTCTCTCTCTCTCCAAGCAAACTTAACATACATCAAATCCTTCTCAATGAGCCAATAATGCATACAATCAAGTCATAGAATGCATAGTCTTCGAGCAGTCTAGCCTCAGGAGCTCTCTCTCTCTCTCTCTCTCTCTCTCTCTCTCTCTCTCTCTCTCTCTCTCTCTCCAAGAAAATTTAACATACATCAAATCCTTCTCAATGAGCCAATAATGCATACAATCAAGTCATAGAATCCATAGTCTCCAAGCAGTCTAGCCTCAGGAGCACTCCAACATCTTGGCACGGTCTGTAATTCCCTTGGAAGAATATTTATGAGAGCTAGTCAAAAAAGCATAGTCTCCAAACAATCTAGCCTCAAGAGCACTTGAAAATTGCATAGTCTCCAAGTACCAATGAATTGTCTGAGTAAATGCTTTATGCTAGTTTAGGGTTTCTATGTCTATGTATGCCGGTGTGAATGCCTATGTATGATGGTGTGAATACCTATGTCTATGCTTCTATGTTTGTATATGATTTATGCTTTATGTTTATGCTTTATGTGATTCTAAGCATTAAATGATAAGGCACTGTGATCCAAAATTGTGATACAAAGCATCATTTACGAGAGTTACTCATACAAAGCATAGTCTCCAAGCAATCTAGCCTCAGGAGCACTCCGACATCTTGGCATGGTTTGCAATTCCTTTGGCAAAATGTCCACAAGAGTTAGTAATAGAAAGCATAGTCTCCAAGCAATCTACCCTCAGGAGCACTCTGGCATCTTGGCATGGTCTACAATTCCCTTGGCAAAATGTTACGAGAGTTAGTCATACAAAGCATAGTATCCAAGTAGTCTAGCCTCAGGAACACTCCGGCATCTTGGCATGGTCTGCAATTCCCCTGACAGAATGTGTATGAGAGGTAGTCATACAAATCATTGTCTCCAAGCAATCTAGCCTCATGAGCACTCCGACGTCTTGGCACGGTCTGCAATTCCCCTGGAAGCATGTTTATGAGAGTTAGTAATACAAAGCATAGTCTCCAAGCAATCTAGCCTCAGGAGCACTTTGGCATCTTGCATGGTCTGCAATTCCCATAGCAGAATGTGTACGAGAGTTAGTCATACAAATCATAGTCTCCAAGCAATCTAGCCTCAGGAGCACTCTGGCATCTTGGCACGGTTTGCAATTCCCTGGCAGAATGTTTACGAGAGTTAGTCATACAAATCATAGTCTCCAAGAAATCTAGCCTCAGGAGCACTCCGGCATCTTGGAACGGTTT
Source organism: Dipteris shenzhenensis (assembly GCF_047967505.1). Taxonomy (NCBI): domain Eukaryota; kingdom Viridiplantae; phylum Streptophyta; class Polypodiopsida; order Gleicheniales; family Dipteridaceae; genus Dipteris; species Dipteris shenzhenensis. Next base: position 17,927,663 of record NC_141600.1, read on the forward strand.
GCAATTCACCTGGCTGAATGTTTACAAGAGTTAGTCATACAATGCATAGTCTCCAAGTGGTCTAGCATCAGGAGCACTTTGGCATCTCACTTAAATTTACTCTCATCCTAGTCTCTTCTTGTCTTATAACCAACTCTTGTGATGGTCTAAATAAACATATGTTTTGAGGATTAGGACATTATCTCATAATATGTGAGAGTGAGAGTGAGAGTGAGAGTGAGAGTGAGAGAGAGAGAGAGAGAGAGAGAGAGAGAGAGAGAGAGAGAATTTGCAAAAAGTAAATAATTTTGTGTCATGTGTAGAAGCTACCATGGATGAGATGAAAAGGTGTAAAAAACGTACATTGTTTGAATACAAATTCAAGGGTGAAATGAGAAAAATATTCTCAAAGTGTCTGTGTATAAGATTTCTATCTAAATCTCATGAGGACTTGGAAAAGTATTTTGTCTTGGGAGAAAGAGGAATGGATAATCTTCTTGATGATCTTGCTCTAGAAGTCGTAAGTAAGATGAAATGGGTTGTTCCACAATGGAGTATGGAATAAGGGTTTTATGATAACTTTTATGTGAGCATTCGCATAGAACTAGGGAGAATGAAGAGTGTTTATGGAAAATGGATAGCCACAATGAATCCCAATGATGTGAATAAAAATGAAGAGTTGATTGATTGGTTTTCTTCCAAGTGGGAAACACTTATGTCATCCAAGTGGAAAACATTTATGTCTTCAAAGAGGAAAGAAACCCATGCTTCTTGTTCAAAAGAATGTGTCAATCCCAAAGGAACAAAGATGCCATCTTTGTTCTTTCTAGAGAAGGAGCAGATTTATCTGCAAGAGAGAGATTATGTGTTGGGTGAAGGGTCATATGGAATAGTTGTGAAAGGTAACATCATTGGTGTACAAGGTTTTGATCCAAATGAAACCTTTTCTATCAAGCTTCTCAAGGTGTCTATAAAGGCAAGTGAAAGAGAAGAGAAATGTCCATGAAAGAGTTAATGGCCTGCATTGAATCAATGCAAGCCCAATTACCTCATAGAGGACTTGTTCACACAATTGCTCGTGTGATAAATCCTTCAAGATTGGTATACCAATATTGGAACAGTGAGACATTAGATAAATGGTCAAGGTTGGATGCTATGGAGCTAAACTATGTGGGAGAAGAATTAAACCATTTATCTCGTATACATGCTCAGGCCTTAAATTTAGCTAGTACTTTGATGGGCACCTTGAACTACATGCATGGACAAGGTCTTTTGCACAATGACTTGCATCCTTCTAACATTATGCTTCACTTTGATAGTGATTTTGACAAGGTTTTCATAGGAATTATTGATTGGGGATTTAGCAAGGCTGATAAATATGTTGACGATGGCAAGGATAGATGTGACCCTCAACTCACAAAGAGATGCATGAGAAGAAACTGGCTAGATCTGAAACTATACACTTTTCCATTTGCAAAGCTCTCTAAGGAAACTTATATTTAATAATGCTTTAGCTCTTGCACTAGAGAAGTTGCATCGGATGGCATACAAGTACTTGTTCAAATCAAAGATGCATTTAAGCTAGATTACTTAAAGAGGTGGTCAAAAAGAATTGAAGAAATGACCAAAGCTAGACCTACTGCAACAGATGTTACTCACTCATTCCAAGTGATATTCAAGGAGACATGTGAAAGTGCATTACAACCTGATGCACTATAGTATTTTGTACCCAACTTTGATAAGTGCACTGCAAAATCTTTTTGGTTTTTAATACAGTATCCAATTATGTATACAAGGGAAATTTTAATTGTTATTTTTTTCTTTCAAAGAAATTTGTAGAGTACATGCCTAATAGGTTTGGTTCATAGTATTTTACAAATGCAAATATTACTCAATGTTCATCTTCTTTTGCTTTAGTGATTTAGATGCTTGCGTCCCATTTGAATTTAAAATATATGAGTTTATTTATTTTCTCTCTCTTATTTTGATTAGGTATACTATCGATCATGTCATGCCTTATAATACAAATAATTAACATAAGCTTATTAACTACTTGCAAATGGCTAGTCAAACGAGTTCAAGTATGAGGAAATGCGACTGTAATTACAAGTGTGCACATACACATGAGGGTTGGTAATGGATTAGTCGAAGTACCTACTATGAGAATTATCGATAGGATTTGTTGGGAAATGTGCATCCATCTATAATTAGAGAAACACAAAATGTAGCTGAAGACCAAAGCCCATCCTTATTGGATACACAAAGAGAGGCTCACTTATTCAGACCCCATGGTGAACGAAGAAAGGTTTGGTGTAATTGTAATCTTTTTGTTGTGGACGTCATTATGTGGCTCCTACCACCTTTTTTAGGCATAAAAAACAAAAGGATAGATTTGAGGATCTTGGTGCTACGTTTGGCTTAAATATACAAGGTGAGAATATAGCAAAGTTAAAAGGTAATCAAGATTTAGAAGATGATGATAGTGATCCACTCCATGTAGAGAATCCTATGGATGATTAATTATTTGTTCTTCTGCTCTTTATTTTAAGGGAATTATAGAGTGAAAATGAAGATGGAGATGAGGTCCAAGGTCTAGCATTGGAGGATTAAACCTTAGGGAGTATAATTGAATTGCAGGCATTATGGGATGATCATAAGCTCTCACTAGAATTTCAAGACAAGATGCTTTGGCATTTATTTAGAGGTTTAGGAAAGCCTAGTGTTGAAAGTAAGAAACCATGCCTTAGTAAACTTTTGGTACCATTACATCCAACCTGGGATGGTGATCTTAGTGGCATCAAGGCTCCTGCAAGTTGGGAGCAATTTAATTCTCGACTGACTAGCCTTGGAATGGCTAAGGCTCAACGCTACAGGCTATGTATGGGATCACTTGAAAATGTACATGATCCAGAGTTACTTCTACCTTCAAACGAGGATAACTACTCTAAAAACATGATATATTGTTCATGTGGGAACGAAAATATGAAGAGGATACTTAAATGTGATTGCAAAGATTGTTGTGATTAAAAGTGTTCAAAGTGTAGCATCCCAAGGAAAGATAGCTCTTGTTTGATTATATACCTATAAGCAAGCAACTTCAATTGCTAGTTAAGAGTAGAAGTTTTTGTCATGAATTTCTTAAAATGTGATGCAATAAAGAAAGATGGTTGGGGAAAGAACAAAGTGCTCAACCTGAGCATATTTTTTACTTTTGGGATGGTTCCAAATGTCGTGATGTTCAAGACTTTTCGAATCCCAATTCCTTTTACGAGCTACCTGTAGTATGTGAACCTCACATTGTAAGACAGCATATGCTACATTCCCTAGAAGTGAGCTAGAAGTGCAATGTCAAGAACTCTACACTGGTGGTTGGAATGAGGAAGAGAAACATTACAACTTTGTCTCCAAGAAGTGTCGCTTTCCAATCAAATGTGAAAGGAAGTATTCCAAGGGTGATCCTCGCAAGTTTGCATTGTTATTACATTGGCATGGTTTTTAAGCATCACGAATTACTCAAAAAGATTGTGGTGTAGTGGAAATCTACATTCTAAACACTCAAAGAAAATCCATTGTGGGGGTTCTACCTGTTCTCTTTATACCCTTCAGTTGCAAGAAATAATGCAAAACTCAGGTGATGTATTTAGTGCCTTTCTTAAACCACTAGTGAGTGAATTAGAGAGTCTATTCATTGATGAAGTTGATGTAATATACAATTATCCAACAAACATGATTTTTGATGATGCATCTGAAACTTCTAAACAGTGTAAAATAGGTGCCAACGGTAATGATGATAACACGAGATCATCCTGCACAATGCAAAATAGGACTTTTTAAAGATGGAGGTCAATATTTTTGTCGTAGAGACAAAGCTCACGCAACTTTGGAGTGTAGTAATCCATCATTTCAAGGACACTATCTATCTAATAGGAATAGATATCAAGGAAGGCATCCACCTCCCAAAAGAAAAGTATTAGAAATGGTACATGCTTTATCAAAAATGAAGAGAGTTTGCACACATCTAGAAAGAGAATCCAAATTAAAAGTAGAAGGTTTATCAAGTGACTCAATCCTTTGGAGGTTGTATGATCTATATGGCTTCAATTTATCACTAGATTTGGTGTATGATACAATGCATATATTATCACTAAACCTATTCTATAAATATATATCTACTCTAATGAAAGAAGCCATGAACAATATGAAAAAGAGAATTGACTCTTGTACCCAAGTCGTTTTCAAATCTTCTCTTGCCTCTATTCGTAATGGTCAATGGTTGCATTCTCCAAGCAAATATCATGACCTTTTTAAAGCTGAGGAAAACCAAAAGTTCACACAATGGTGTTTGCCATACATTCTCTATGTTGCCAAAGATATATCAAAGCACATGTATGATTTGGATATTCTCTTGATTAACATCGCGCATAGCTTTTGTAACTTTAGTCGTGACAATGAATGGTCAAAGGAAAACATGGAAGTTGTGAGAAATCTGCTACTTTCGTGGAGAGTTCTCAAGGAGGAGATATTTGGACCAAATTCATCTCCATTGGAGCACGTTGCTGGGTTTGCAGAAATGTTGGATGATGTCATTAGGCATGGGCTACATTATATATTTTGTTGCTATATTTTTGAGCGAGAAGTCTCCTCCTATGTGATTATTTCTTCTAACAATCTAAATAATGAGATTACTTATGTTCAATATCATAGAAGAAAGATTTTTAGTGAAACTTTTCATTCCATACAAAATGATAAAGATGGTCATATGCCTTATAACAGAATGCTCAAAGATATTCATAAAGCACTTAGATCTCCATGTGGATATAATATGGATCATAGATGATTTTGAGTCATGCAAATGCTGTGTTTGGCATAAACTTGGTCTTCTAGAAGTTTCATCTATAGTAAAAGCACAAGATTTATGGAATAGGTGCATCAAATATGCTCAAACTACTTTTCCATGTGAAAGAGCCTTGAGGGAAAAAGGGATAGCGATAACACCAAAGAAAAGAAAGAAAAGATCTTTAACTATAGAGGAATTACACTATGTTGAAATTTTCTTAGGAATTTGTGATGATAGCCTAAAGTCGATACGAGTGATGATATATAGAAGGGTTTTGTACAAGAGTGAGATTTATAGTAATGGGGATCATGTGGGTCGTTAAGATTGATGAAGATGATCTTGGTATACAAAACATAGGGCATTGGAAAGCAAAGATCAAATCTTTTTTCTCCATCCAATATGAAGGGATGTTTATGTTATTCTTTAATGCTGACTATTTTAGACAATGTATCACTGAAGAAAGTGGCAACAAGTCTCTATTTGTGAATGATACTACTGGCATGATTGTCCTACAAAGAGACCATCTTCCATACAATTGGGATTGCGTAAGGCCAACAAGCTCATTACTTCATAAATTCATCCCCTTGCCTATAGGTAGTAGGATCATTGCTTATGAAACCAAAGACATGGTCCAAAGACAAAGATTATTACAAGTAGGATCAATAGGTTGTGTACCTCCTTGGTTAGAAGAAGATGATGTAGCATTGGTGCAAGATAATGACTCAAATGAATCATCAAATCCACTCAAATATGTTGTGATAAGAGAAGTGGATTATGATCAAAAGCTTGTGAAAATAGAATGGTTAATGCTAAAACCTCAGTGTCAAGATGATTGGAAGTGGATAGAGAGGATAATTCTTTTTACAATTGGAGTCATTGTGTAAAAGTTGTGTCAAATTTTAAAGTGACAAAGTCTAGAAAAGCAATCATGAATGGTGAAGCCAAATGTTTACCAATCATGTGGCATGCATGATCATCTCATAGGTATTACAATATGATCTTACAAGTAATACATAATGGTAAGAGATTAACGATCAACTTGACTTTTTTTTTTTTAATTAGAAAGTATTCAAGCTAAGACAAGAAATTGTATGTGTGTTAATAAAGACTTATTAACCTATATTTCCTTATTATGAATGAATGCAGGTCTTCTAGAGTACTAAAAGATAGACTCTTCTAACAATAAGAAAATCTTTGCTCTTTTTCAGAGCATGGTTCAAAAAAATCCAAATTTTCTAAAAATGATGCAAGATTGTAGTCAAAACGATAATGCAAAAATCTATGTTGGTGAGCTTGCTTCATTGGGATCAACATTAGAGACCCAAGTAAGAGACCAAAGTTCTTCAATAGATGCACCATCTGACGGAACATGTGTGCCTCAGGATCTATGGAGCGCTCTAAGGTGGATGGAACCTATGTGGAAACATGATGAAGAGAGTGCTCATGACATGTATCTCAAGTCAATTAGGCTCCAAGATAGATTAGCTTGGACTCATAAAGAGAATCTTGAGATAGTGCTAAGTGCTTGATTGACATTCCTTCAAATGAACCTCCCTTTTATAGGTGAGGGTACTTACATCCATTTGCTTGCTCACATGTGGGATATCTCCTCCATGCCATGTGGCAGCTTACCCTTTGCTCATACCTTTGCTCTACAAGTGCTCATGGCACCATATCTCTCAACACCTCCCGTTGGTGCCATAATCCTTTGGCTACTGCAAGGTGGTCAAATGTGAGTTACATTCCATCACCTCCCCTTAGCGCTTGCATTGCTACTTAAGGTGGTTAAGTGTGGCTTCTACATGTCAATACCTCCCCTGGGTGCTTTCATAGCTACTCTCAGGTGGTCAGGTTTGATTACAAAACATAGGCAAGGTTGGCAAGGTTTTTGCTTTTCTCAATACATTCCATTTATGTCATCTTTTGGCTCATGGCTTGATGACGACTCGTTTGCTTTTTTGCTTGATGCATGATGCTTTGTTCTTCCATGTGCCTTGATGCTTTGTGTGTGGATGCCATGCTTTCTGCTATGGTCATCTCATGCACTTGTGCTTTTGGCATGCTTATGACAATGATGTGTTCATTCATGCTTTGATTTGTCATTTGTTGCAAAGGTCTTACCAATTGATTTCTTTCAATATTGGCAGTGTCTAATTGCATACAATGATTCTGATCTGACAAGTGCGTAGAGCTCGAAAAGACGATCACTTTTCCTTTTTGGAGCATGTGCAGATTCCTCCTGGATTGCAAGTTATGGCTTGTCAAAGATTCTGTGAAGAAGAGGGGGCCTTGATGATATGGCACAGGGATTCACATGCAGAATTAAAACTGTGCTTCATAAGAGGCTGTGTGCTTAGAAGGCACTGATGACTGTGCATGCTTATGTGGCATTTAGCTAACCTTAACCTTAACCATGGTGGTTGAGTTGACTACACTGGGGTCCTATGTGCCACGTGTCACTTTGCAGACCTCAATGACTAACCCTTAGTTATTACCAAAACAAACCCTTGGTTACCTCCAATCTGCCACGTGTCACACAGTGAGAGCCTTAGGATTTCTGAGGTAAGGTCTCTTCTTCGAATTTCCGCCGCATCTCTTCTTCAAATGTTGATGAAGGCTTCTCGTCGATGAAGGCTGATTGTTGATTGTTGAAGGTTGGTCATCTGAGGCGGGTCACTATGCAGCAGAGATTATCATTGAGCATTGTAGCTTGGTGAAACTTTCCCATGAGCCGCTGCTGGCTATTGCGTTGGAGTCGAGGTGCTCACCAGAGGTGTTGTAAATCTCTCTTGTGTGGCTGGAGAGAGCTGTTGTTGTCGCTTAAAGCTAGTAGAGGTTGTTACTGGGAGCCGCTAGAGGTCGCATTGTGCAGAGGTCGAGGGGATGCTGGAGAGCTTTATCGCATTCAAGAATGCTTCGCTATTGAGATGCATTAGAGGTGCGCTGTTGAAGAGCTGTTGGTTGATGCAGTGGTTGGAGAAGCTTGTTGGAGACACGTTGCAAGGTTGGCACTGCTTGTCGAGCTATGGCGTAGATGAAAGCACTCCGTGAGCTCATGGCTAGCCTAGGAGCTCATTGCTTGAAGGCGCTGGCTGTCGGTGAGTTGTCCCATATGCAGGGCATTTTTGCTATGCCGGGAGAAAGCGCTGCTTCGCTGAGCTAGTGCTTTTGCTGGCTATGGAGCGCTGGGTATTGGAGCCCGTTGATGACGACTTGTTGGAGCTGTTCACGTTCAAAAGCACTTAGATGGTCATTGCAAGAATGCAGTCCCATGAGGCCGTCGAGGAGTTCTTAGCACTGCCTTATGTGTTTTTGAGCTTGGGCTAGTTTGTTGTCGCCCGTTCAGTACTTTTTGGAGAGGCATTTGCTTGGAGATGGGTGTAGGTAGAGCTTTGGGCTCTCTCTCCCTCTCAAAATCTTCTCTCAAATCTCTCTCAAACACAAGGATCTCAGTAAATCTCTAACATGAACAATCACTCAAGAGGCATGAACATGAATTTGTCTCTCTCTCTCATAATGAAGCTATATCTCTCTCTCTCAAGTGAAGCTCTCTCTCTCACATAAGAAATGCAATGAACGGAATTCTCAAATGCAATGGAAGGAAACAATGGACGGAACTTTTCTCTCTCTAGGGATGGAAATTTGTTTTCAATCTAAAACTAAAACTAACCTAGGAGAACTCATGAGCTTCTAAGACATGCCTACAACTAATCTAGGAATGGAAGCAATCCTAGTGAACTACTAATGAGCTAAACTAGGAGAGCTAAACCTATGCTCTGATACCATGACGGAACATGTGTGCCTCAAGATCTATGGAGCGCTCTTAGGTGGATGGAACCTATGTGGAAACATGATGAAGAGAGTGCTCATGACATGTATCTCAAGTCAATTAGGCTCCAAGATAGATTAGCTTGGACTCATAAAGAGAATCTTGAGATAGTGCTAAGTGCTTGATTGACATTCCTTCAAATGAACCTCCCTTTTATAGGTGAGGGTACTTACATCCATTTGCTTGCTCACATGTGGGATATCTCCTCCATGCCATGTGGCAGCTTACCCTTTGCTCATACCTTTGCTCTACAAGTGCTCATGGCACCATATCTCTCAACACCATCATATGATCAAATATTTAGAGTGCCTACTCAAAAATACCATGACAAAAGTAAGTTATATGGTAAGGCATTTTTGAGTACGTACTTTCCCAATCAACAAGTGATAAATATCAGCTATCATACTATACAAAATTGGTTTGAGGATTCACCTATAGTAGATTTGACACACAACAAAATGGAATTTAAAAAAATAAAATCAACTATCTAAAATCACTACTCCGAGATAAAGCCCTTAGTTTTTGGCAGTACAAGTTTAATTTCGATGCAAGATGACATATATGATTGGCACGTGAGATCACTCCAAGCTAAGAGAAAGTATCAAAAGAAGAAGGGCAAAAGCTCCTCTTCTCCAAGCCCATTGTTGACACTAGTATAAGTATCTTATAAATATAGTGATATTATATATCTATATATGATTTCTTTCAAGGATATGTATACTAATTGAAATTCAAAATGTTATTTAGGAAAATGATGGGGCTTCCTTGGATGTCCCACTTCTAGGACAACAGTTAGAGTGCCCAATTGTAGAGGTGCCTTTATTGCATTAAAATATCATATGTATAGGTATGGAATTTTGATATTTATATTATATAATAAATGTAATTATTGTATTAAACTTCATGTCTGATTTTTTTAGATAGGATGAGGATCTTAGTGTTTACATCCCAAAGCTGATCATAGAAAATTCTTCAAGACTTCAGGTTCTTGACAATTGTAGGTTTGCTATTTTTTGAAATAATGGTTCTTTTTCTTACCATTTTATCTTTCATTATACCTGTACGTATATATTTTAACCTATTCAATACTTAGCATATCTAAATTGAATTTTATTTTAATGTAGGATAAACATGACGATTGCAACCTAGGTGTAGTCAATGAGCAAACATTTTAGAAGAGGTACGTATAATTACTTAATACTATCAAGTTCTTTATTATTTATTTCAAGGCACTAAGAGTTAGAATTTAAGTTTCCAGGATAATGATGCTAACCCCTATACAAAGTTTACAGACCTCTTGCGTCATACAATTTCTATGGAACCTAAGAATGCAAGTATTATGTCATTTTGCTTTAATTATTATTTGATACACTAATATCATATGATCTTATGATAAAGGAATGATATTAAATTAACAGTCTAACATCTATTTCAGGTACGTAACATTGGTACCCATGTTAAGATTCCCTCAAAATTTCATTAAAATTAATACTTTAAAAAAAAGCTATATTTTGCATAGTCAAAAACTAAAAACTTACAGAATTCATATATTTTTCCAACATCATGCCTATAAATTAAAAAGGGCCTCTACTATATGCAAAATATCTTTCAATTTTCTATATTCTCAAAGTCTTAAAGATTTTTCATTCCAGTGCCCTTTGTACTTTTATCAAAAAATATCTTTTATTATCTTAACTTGTTGCACACCTAATAGCATGTTCTACTCATTACTATCCAAATGAGACTTTTCACCCACTTTTTAAATCACATAAAGAAAGAATGGAAAACTTTTATTCGAGTGAGCCAAAACGTTTAAATTATTTGAGAAAAAAAAGTAAATTTTTTGTAGATTCATAGTTTGGTACTTTTGATATTATAAATTATCTCAGAAGGCCCCAAAACCCTAAAAATGACTGCAAACATGGATAACTTCCGACGATTGTTTGAAAATCCTAGAGGGGGAAGCTTGCACTCGGCTCTCGATCGATGATATCATTGACCTAGCACATGGGTGCATGCTTTTCCCTCTTGGGTTTTAAAAAAAATCATCAGAAAGTACCCATGTTTACAGTTGTTTTTAGGGTTTTAGGGTCTTCCAAGCTCATTTCTGATGTCAAAAGTACCAAAATATATGTTAAAAAAAGTTTAATTTTTTAATAAATAATTTAGAGCTTTCAAAGGTTTTGGCTTACTTGGTCAATGATATCATTGACCAAGCATATAGCTTGGTTGCATAAAGCAAGCAAGGGAGAGCTTGGTAGATGATATCATTGACCAAGCAATTGGGTTAGATATTTTGGTATGTGCATTTTAATTGAGACAAGCAGGGCAATTGCCAAAGGTGACACAATACATAACATTATCCCGAAATATTCCAAAGACATTGATTGGATCCAATGCACAAGTTAAAGCCAAGACACACCATGCAAGAAAGAGGGTGGCATCTTAACTTGGCTAGGTTAACTTTGAGAATGTTTTAGTGGATAGTTTGGAGGAGGAAGGCTCTTACAACTTTTACCCCACAAAGCTTTAGCTTTAATGCATTTGAAGGTATAGGATTCGAGGATGAGTAGAATCAATGGCATGTATATTTGTAAAGCAATGTAATTTCCAGCATGTTAGACTTTTGAAATATGTCATGCCATGGCCCTTTTATTTGCATTGGATGCATAGGTCCATATTGTAATGGGTTTGAGATATTATTGTATTTTATGTGGATTTTGTATTCTAAAAGTAAAGGTTTTCATGCCTGTTTTTTGAAATATCGTTGTTGTTTTTTTTTTTTAAATAAGGTTTTTATGTCTTTTGTCAACAGACACTGTGCAAAATGCCCATCTTTATTAAAAATATGTAAAATTCACATGAAAAGAAGGGAATCTTTGAAAGATTCCCCTAGAGTTCTCATTTTTTAGGATACAGTTCTCAAATTAGAAGATGCAATGTTAATAGTGTTTTCTTTTATTTGTATTAGAGGTCCTCTCAGAATTCAAAAGAGGTTGACATGGATGCATCAAGAAAAAGTAGCCGAGCATGCAAGGTATGCTTTGCATTTTGTTGAAGTTGTAAACATTCTACCTTGAGTCAATTATATACACTAGTGGGAAACCCCTTGCCACGGACTAAAGATTTTCTATTTATTATGTGATAATTTCTTCTTAAAAGAAGTAGCTATTGAAATTAAATTATTTTATAAAAAAAATCTCATATTATTTAATTCATCTATCTAAATTCAAAAAATATTAAAGATAGTAATTGATTTAAAAACAATTATTGAAAAGCTTATCTAATTTTAGAAAGATAACTATTTAATAAATTTGAGTGAAATATGTTCTCATAGGGCAATCAAATAATTTAAAATAAATATAAATTTAAAGTACTTTTGGTTATTAAGTTGCTTTGTTCTGTTGGCTTGGAGTTATGTTGAATATTTTTTAATTGTTCTTTACAAAAGAAATTAAATTTCATTATTCAATAGCAAATAAATATTCTTTATTTATTTCTTATGAATTTAACTTGGTATCCTATTTGTTTTTTCATTTATGCAAATTTGTTTAAATTGTTTTAGATCACGATATATTAAAGATAGGATGGATCATTCTATTATCAAAACATTTGATATATAGCCATATTGTATAAAAGAATTGATAATAAAAAAAATTCCCAAAATAAATAAAATTGATTAGTTATATTGTTTTAAATAAATTTAATAAGAAAATGACAAATTTCTCCCAAGTTAACGTTAGTTTCTATTTTTCTAATAAATAAAACATAAAAGCATTTATTCATATATTTTACTCTCATTAATTCTATTTTTAATATTATTATTGTAACATTTTGTTCTATGTTCACTTTGTATTAAGAATTGACTTGCTTCATATAATTAAGAACTTTTTAATGAAATTTATTTGATTTTATTTTAATTCTTGAACTAACATAGCTTATAAAATGAGCTTGATTCTCAAGCTTGTCAACCTTATCTTGCAGATCCACAATTTTTGGATTTACGTAAATACGTTGCTTTTTTTTATGTTTTTGAAAATCTTTTCTCATTTCTATTTTTTAAGATCTCTATTTGTTTAGAATATAACTCTCTCTCTCTCTCTCTCTCTCTCTCTCTCTCTCTCTCTCTCTCTCTCTCTCTCTCTCTCTCTCTCTCTCTCTCTCTCTCTCTATTTCTTTCTTTGTCTTTCTTTCTCAACAGAATGTTAATTTGTTATTAATAATCTAGTATTATGACAATGATTTCATTTTATTTACATTTATAATATATATGTTTAAAAATAAACTTATTTTAAAGCAATTATTTTAAATATAAGCACCATGTTTATTAACCAATATCGACATCGAGATAAATGTCAATGATTATGTCTTGTTTACTGTAATGTATTCAATGTACATAGTTTATATTATATTATGTTCTTGAATTTTAAAAATTAAATGACTTTATGCATAATATACTTCCTAACTATATTTGTTAGTGATTTTTTTTATTTGATTTACACAAAATTTCATCTATTTGATTTTCATAGTCATTGATTCGACTATTGAAATATGAAGTTAGGTTCTTGAGGTCAATGAGTTGTTGCTTGAACTTTCTCATTTTCTTCCTTATTTGTTTTCCTTGCCGATGAAGATTGTAGCATGTTCTTGAATACATAACTGCTTCAATATGTAGATTGTGAACTCGTTCTTTTATTTTGGCAGTGGATGTTGTCCTCTTTCTTTTGATATCTTTCTTCTTTCCATTTGAAATAGTTTTTTGATAATCCATGAATGAAGTCCTATGAGGAGACATATTTAAAGCTAACAATCAATTTTATTTTTTTATTTTTTATATAAAATTGTAACATGTGTTACACCAATGTTGTATTTCTTTTCTTCCCAAATTTTTGGTAAAGATTTAGGTCCTATAACATGTAAATCATATCGTTTTCCATAATTATGTACATGATAACATATATTCTCTTCTAACTTCAAATCTAATGTTATGTATAAACTTATACACTTACAAAGTGTAATATCTTCCTTGATTTCACTAAGTCCATATGCTAAGAGAAATTGTTCATTAATATTTTTTGTAATTGATATCAATGATCGTTACAATTTTGACAAAGGCCTCCTTTCATTATGAAAATGTGACTTATTGATTGTCTTCAACATTATGTAAAACCTATAATTTAGAAAGAATAATAAGAAATTAATAAAAAATACTTTATTAATGCATTTTACAAATATTTTTGAATCTAAAGTTTATTATCTAAATTTTCAATAATGATTGTATGGTTTTTAAAGTATGAAATTATATTTCAAATAGATATATTTACATATATTTATAAAATTTAGAATTTTCTAATGCATATGTAAATTGAACGTGTTACAAATAACAAATATTTAAAGTTTGACATATATTAAATATATCATTTATATGAAATATTTTTATACTATGAATCTCTAATATGTTTTTTTTTTCTAATTTGGTAGTTAAAATATACTATGAATCTCTAATATGCTTTTTTTTTCTAATTTGGTAGACTTATGTTAGGTATTACATTTGTAGCTCTAATGATAATCTATTTAAGCTATTATTGTGTTATTGTGTTATTGTGTTATTAAACTAATGATAATCAAAATGATAATTAAACTTATGTTAGGTATTACATTTGTAGCTCTAATGATAATCTATTTAAGCTATTATTGTGTTATTGTGTTATTGTGTTATTAAACTAATGATAATCAAAAGTATTATTGTGTTACTATATTAAATTATATACTTTTTTAAAATAATGACTAAATATTCAAAATTTACATAATACAATCTCATATTTTATTTATTTAAATCAAGAGTCTTTGAAATTCTAGATTTACCATTTTTCTCTTTCTCATTGATCTTGTTGTAATTTTCTTATTTTTAGTACTTCTTTGGAGGACTTTATTTGGAATAGCTAAATCCTCATTTGTCATTGTTTTCAATATTTCACTTTCTTCATGAAAATCATTCTCTCCTTGTGGATTTTTTTTTTTGGAAATATGTGATGTAATCAAACTTGTGTCCTCATGTAGATGAGAGATTTCTTTAGTATTCATCTGCATATTGAATTTTTTTTAATATACCCAAAATTTTTCAAATTATCAAAATTACATATTCTTTTAATAGATAGTATCTTTATATATTCATGTAACAAGTCTATAGAAATACTTTACCTTTTTTCAATTTTGAAAAAAGACTTCTTTATATACAATGTTTGTTGTATAACTTATTGATGTTCCTTTGAATTGTTCAATTTGATCTTCATTAATAACAACTTTGATATTATTTGCAGATGATGCAGGTGAAAGTGCTACATATAGTTGTCCATGAGAGAAGACTGGATTGCGTAGATACAATCTAAAATTTTTTATTGTTTGTTCTTGTGATTTATGTATGGTAATTGAAAATGCAATTTTTATTGAAAATTGCCTTCTTTGCATTGTGAATGGCAAATCTGTATTGTTTGTGGAGAGAGAGATTCTTGGAAGAAAAACCATTTTGCCAGCATGTGATCCTGTTAGGATTTTTGCCTCAATAACCCAACGATGAAAAAAATTACAAAGAAGTCTTGTCCCATTGCATAGACCAAAACTTGGGTTATGTTTCTTAAAAGCATTACTTGAACATCTTTCTTTAATGTAAGGTTATGAGGAGGAAAGCCTCCTCCAAATTTCAAAGAATTGAGGAACTCCATTGAGTATAAAGTATCATGAATGGTTGATTTGCTGTCAAGAATGCAATCTGCACTAATATAATTTTTTGTATCACCAATCATTTTAGACATAGCAATTTCATTGATGCTATCAACATCATCATTTGTTGGTGCAAGGATAGCTCTTTCTTTGAAATAACTTGAAGTATTTTCAATATGTGATAATGAATCATATGTCCAATCCACAGTGTCACAAATGTTCGTAGAGTTGAGAATCATTGAAGTTGGAAGTTTGATTGTTGGGTTTTACTCATTTTGAATTGATCCTTCACCCACATTTAATAGCCAAGAACAAAAAGAATCATATGATTCATGACCATATCCCATTTGAACTCTTACATTGTGTTTCGATTGTAAGATTTTAATATGGTCCCAGATATATGATCTTACCAATGAAGCTTTCACAATATCTTCCCTTGACCCTTTAGGAACCACTAGCAATATTTGTTGAAAATCACCTCCCAAAAGAACTACCTTATTTCCAAAAAGCTTGTTGCTTTTTAGAATGTATTGTAATGTTCTATCTAATGCCTCAAATGCATATTTGTGAGTCATAGGTGCTTCATCCCATAAAATGAGAGATGTACAAGATATCAATCTTGTTAGATTGCTATTAACTAGTATGTTGCACATAGATGTTTCATTCAATTGTAAAGGTAACTTAAAACAGGAATGTGAAGTTCAACCACCTAGAAATAGGAAATAGGTATATGCATATTTGAGAATTATACACATTCATGCCATAGAATCAAAGATGACAAAGAGATCAATATATATATATTTATTTATTTATTTATTTATTTAATCATTTGATTTATATCATGTTCAAGTTTCATTCAATTGTAAAAGTAATGTTCGATCACTTGGCAAGAGCAAAGAGGCAAGTCCTAAAGATGCAACTGCTAAACAAATCAATCCATCTAATCAAAATTTTGAAAGTAAGCAATTGTAAAGGAATGTTTTTCCAGTTCCTCCTGGGCCATTAAAAAGTAAACTCCACTGTCATTTGATTTCACAGCATTGACAATGACCTTGAATGCATTCTTTTGCTCAAGATTGAGAGATTCAATATTTTCTATTGACTCCATTTTCAAATTTTCCTTGTCATAGTTGAGTTCTTCATGGATGAGATGATTGTCCTCATCATTTAATTTTTTATTATTGGGTATGGGTAATCCATGATAATCTTTCAAGATTTTGTTGTTTGCTTTGTTAGTTTAGTTTCCTCATTTTGAAGAACTTCATTAAAGTTATCACTATCTTTGAAAGTTATTAAGTGTTCATTTGGCAGATGCACTTGTAGTCTTTGTGAATAGGAGAATGAGTATCTAATCTTGAAATCATATCTTGTAATCCCTTATACATATCTATTCTAAGTTTTTTTTTATTTGAGCGAATCCAATTCACTTTGTTCAATGCTTGCATAAGCATCAACTATATATTGTTATAATAGCCTGCCTGATAGTATAAGGCCCTCACCATCACCTTCATGAACTTGTAATCTTGCTTAATAAAATTGCATTTGAGAAATGCGATTACCAGCACGTGATCTAGATATATTGTGTGAAACACTTAGAAACATCTCAGGATACCAACCATCATCTCCATAAGGAAACAAAAGAACATAATGGAGGGCCATATATGAAGGGTGCAAATTTGAAACTCACTGTATCTCATTTCTATGAGTACGAAGAATGATGTCATGATGATCTGCATCTCTATCATTATTCCCAATCATAAGCACGGCAAACTCATTTGTTGTTGGTAGATTGTAATTGTGATTTCTTCTTTTTGCAACTAGGATCAGTTGCAAACTTTCATTAAGCTCTTCAGGCAAAATGTCTCTAGCTCATTGAAAATCTAGCTCATTGAAAAATATGAACGTATGGATTTACTTCATGCATCATGAGTTGTAAAGATTGAAGTATAGATGAATTCAATGAAGGCATAAGACCCATTCTATTTTGAAGCTCATGTTCTGTGTCATATATATACATATGTGTAAATTGTGGAACTTGAGATTGTTCCAAAGCCCACAGTTGTGTTGCTAGCTTGGACCTTTGTGTATATCACGAGCAATTTTTGTTGAAGAGGCCACACGTACACATGACATAGGCCCTGGATTACTATAGGATTTGCAACCAGTTTTTAGTTATAAGCATTGAGCATGAGGGTTTGAAAGAGGATCACGCTTGCTATAGCCAACCCTTAAGCATTGGAATAAAGAAAATTTTGAGATCTCACAACAAAAGACTTTGAATGCCAACTCACTCCATGTGCTTATAGAGAGAACACTTTAGATGAATTTATTTGAAGAGAATATACAAAGATATTCACATAGAGTAAAGCATCACCAACATTGGAAAAGATACCACCACACAGGGCCAGATAACAAAAAAGAAATATTTCAAGCTATCCACACGTGACAAAGGTTAAAAACCTAAAATCTAACTGACGACACAAGGCCAGGAAGAAAGACTCAACTAGCCACACAAAGAATAGTGACTCAAAAAACTGTGGATATCATTTGAAAATTTATGAAGTGCAATCTCCATCATTCTAGGCTCTGCAACTATTTTGTAAATCCCCAAAAATGTATCATAAAGTGAGGTAATGTCCAAGAACAAAATATTGCTTTCATCATTACATCCACTCCTACCTAAAGAAAAATATCTCTTCCAAGGTAGTGCAATTATTACTATAGAACTAAACCAAACATAAGATAAGGACATTCTTGAAGAATAGTATGGAGTTGCAAAGAGCTTTTAGCTTTTGAAACCTTTCCACTTAATCATATATTCTAGGTAAATTTGGCACTAGAGGACATGATCCCAAAGTCAAGATGAGATAGGGAATATTTATGATGCAAACTTCTTTGGCCAAAGGTGCCAAGTCAATGAGTACATGTTTAGCTTGATAGACATATGGTTTGAGGAGTGATACATGGAAAACATCAAGAGAGCATGAGAAGATAGGAACTTTACCAAAAGCCAACAAAACATCCAATTACGAGCAACACTAAGTCAACATTGACTTGGCATTGACATGTTGGATGGGCTGCAAAATCAAGTCTACAATGCAAGCCTAATACAAGCTGCAAACAAACGTGTGATAATTACAATGACACCTGAAAACCCTCTCTCTCTCTCTCTCCCCCCTTCACATACACACACACATTCACATACATTTAAAAAAATCCTCCCCCTCCCCTCCCCAAATGGCAAGGCTCCTCACACTTTGCAAGTGATTCTTCTCTTTCCCCAAGTATTTGGACAATAGAAATACAATTTCTAATAATGTGCCACCTTGCCCCAAATTATCTAGATAGCTTTACCAATGAAGATTCGCTCATTGTCCTCTAGGACTCACAAATCGTTTTGATCTCACTCGAAGAGAAATTTCTTTCATTAACTTTTTTTTAAACCATGTTTCGAGATGATTTGCCCACTTGCAACGTAACATTTACACATCATCTTCAAATGTGGGCTATTGATTCGAGGCAAAATGCTTATCTGATGCCGTGCCCAGACACATAGAGTAGCAGCAAAGAAAGTTGTCGTTCAATTGTTATTCACAATGCAAAGAGTTCAACGGATTTCCAAATCACCTAAGACAATGCTCACCACACCGTATATGATATTCGCCCATCATACAATTTTCTAACCATACAACACTTGGATTAGAAATACACCCCCATTCCACATGCTATCGCATACACTTGGGTCATTGGGAACAATTTCAATGGATTCTGGGCAGGTGAAACTTGCTCAGTATAAACAGGTACAAGGTAGATAGACCCCTTTCTTTCCGTTGTTGCTAGTGCTTCCCCGGGCCGGGAAGGGAACAAGGCCTCTAAGGCAGCACAAACCTGGTGGTGTACCACCACCTGGCAGGTTTATCAAATAAATGAATTCCCTTGGTTCATGAAGCAGAAAAAGGCCAAAGGCTTCACTCAGCATGCAGGACAAGTGGAAATCCATCATATCCGCAAAAATTAAACAGAGAAAGCCTAGCTTTATCTGTTGGCATAACAATGCCACATCTATTTCTGGTTGAGGGAGAAGAGAAGATCAAATGAGGCTATATTTGTCATGTGCACAAATT
Source organism: Dipteris shenzhenensis (assembly GCF_047967505.1). NCBI lineage: Eukaryota > Viridiplantae > Streptophyta > Polypodiopsida > Gleicheniales > Dipteridaceae > Dipteris > Dipteris shenzhenensis. Next base: position 17,947,152 of record NC_141600.1, read on the forward strand.
GGTATCCGACTTGTACTGGGTACACAAGACTAGCTCAGGTAGCCTGGGGGGCCCGAGTCTATAAAAGGGCCCAGAGGTTCAGTTCTCAAGGAGCCGATGGGAGCAAGTTTCGTTCCCAGGTGCTGGGTCTGATCTTGGATTGAGTCGCGGACGCGCGCCTGCATCATAGCGTAGCCCAAGGCCCACTAGCAGATCCCAGGCTTCACAACGCCACCGGGTGGTATGGGACACCAGGCTGGTTAGGATCTGGTTGGGAGTTCGTGCCAGTAGCTCAGCAGCTCGTGGCTCAGAGGGGACATCTCCTGATTCGGGATCACATCCCATAGATGTCATGGTTGGGTGGTGAGCAGCCTGCTCAGTTTTCTCACATTGTGTGTGTTCTTGTGTTTGCTTGCAGATCAGAGGTTTCAGGAGTGCTGGGATGTGTCAGTTGGTATCAGAGCCAACTCCTGAGAGGTAGGAACTTCTGTTCCAAGAATTTTGGACGATTTGTATCTCCAGGTATGCCCTAATTTCGAAATTTATGCTACGAGTTCTTGTTTGGTCCGTCGGTTATGGGAAGTGGTCAAGATTTAGGGAAAAGGTAGGAAGAAGAGAGTGAGGATGAATTCGAGATTGCTGAAGGGTTAGGTGAGAGAGGGTGTGAGGTGTAGCTAGGAGAGAGTGGAGAGGATTGGAGGAGAGGCGTGAGAGGGGCTGTTGGGTAGGCGAAGGGTTGAGGGAAACCCTAGGGGATTCCGTGTATTGATCAAGGCTGCGCAGTGGTTAGGTGATGCACGTAGGTGCGTGTAGAGGAGTGTGCCATAGGCTCGGCTCGGGGAGGCTGATGCGAGAAAAGCACCAACCCTCCAAGTTTGGGAGGGTGGGCATGCTAAAAAAAGCATCGACCCTCCAAGTTGGGAGGGTGGGCTTTTTTAGAAAGCATAGCTTTCTAAAGTAGCTGCACCTTCTCCTTTATAGCCTGGCGAGATCATAAGCTCAACCACAGCTTATGCTAGTGTGCGCAAGAAGACCCCTCCACACCCCTAGCGGATTTTCGTCACCTAGGTACGGCTTGCAACAAATTTCCGTACAGTACACCCAGCAACGGAGCCAGCAGGGGGAGTCTCCGAGTTCACCTACTCAAGCTGATCGTCAGCTTTGTACCCCTTCTTTCCGACCAGCTTCTCTTCTTTCGTCACCTCCTCTTGGGACAGTTTTTCCCTCTGTTCCTGTCACTTCTCTAAGTCCACTACGTTTCAGATCAGATTTCAGACATGGCTGATTCTATAAATCTTGAGTTTGCGATGGGTGACCAGGATTTGAACTACCCTGCGGAGGATGACCAGGGTCTCTACGACGATCTGATTACGAAGAAAGTCTTCAGTGAATTAACCACTGCTCTTGATGGAAAGTTTGAGCAAGTTAACGCGAATCAAACGAGGTTGACGTAGCAACTCCACGGGATTCAGATTACCCTCACACTTATGACTAGCATTGTTCAGGCGCTCACGCATGTGGATGCCATGGCTTCAGTGTTAGGTCCGAACATCACTCCAGATCCTTTTCCCGGAGATCAGAAGTCTCGTACCAAGGAGGTTCTTGACACTTGGTTGCACAAGTGGCAAGTACACTTCCAGTTTCACCCGTACTAAGATGATAAGAAAATACAGCTTGCAGCCGAGTTCATGTCAGGAAAGGCTTTATTGTGGTGGAAGGAACTCCAACCCAAGCCTGCAACATGGATATATTTCGAAGGGGTCTTCAAGAAAGAGTTTTTGAAGAAGGAGGAAGATTATGATATCGTAGGCAAGCTCAAAGCCCTCGATATGTCCAAGCTGAACTTGACTTTTGAGGTTTATCTTCAGAGGTTTTGGGATTTGCAGACCAGAGCTACAAAGATGGATCCAGTAACCTTGTTAGGTTTCTTTGTGGATGGTTTGCCTGACTCCTACAAGTTCCAAATCAAGAACAATAAGTGTACCACGTTGCAAGAGGCCATGAATTACGCGCGTATTTATGATAATACCATCGCCAGTGCAAAGGGAACCATAGTTTCCGACACGAGTGGGAAGAACAAACGGAAGTTCTTCCAGTCTACCACTGGTACCGGGGAGATGAAGTCTATAGACAACGCCTCCAAGAAACACTTGACTCAGGCGAAGAATGGTCGAGCCCGTTTCCTTCGTACCACCTTGAAGCTAAAGAAGGAAGGACACTGCTTCTTCTTCGAGGTGCGGAGCCACACTAAGAATGATTGTCCTAAGCGCAAGAACCATAAGCAAGCACTGGGATCGAAGCTCCAGGCGGGTCCGGGTACCAAAGCCAAGGGAGCTAATCAAGCCGCGATGACAGGTATTTCTGTAAATGTCATTACCTGCCCACTTTCTGATTGGATGGAAGGACCATACTCTTTCTTTTTTGGATAAGGACACCCAATTTTGTATTCAGTGTGATAATATTCCCTCTTCTCAGGGACCTATTGTATCTGCGATGCAGCTTCGGAATATATTAAACACTTCTCATTATGATGTCTATCAGTGTGTTTTGATTCCGCTTTCTTCATTTGTTGTCTCTGTTAATAACAAGAATGATTTAAGTGTGTTTGAACACTGTGAATTGAGAACGTTGTTAGATGATTTCAAGGATGTATTCCCTGCTCAACTGCCGGAAGGTTTACCTCCAGAACGGGCAATAGATCATCGCATAGACTTAGTACCTGGGGCTCAACCTATTAGTGTTCCACCTTATAGGATGAGCCATCTTGAGGAGGATGAGTTAGCTTCACAACTACAGGATTACTTGAATATGGGCTATATTCGCTCAAGTAAATCACCTTGGGGAGCATCTGTCCTCTTAAGGAAGAAGAAAGATTCTACATGGAGAATGTGTATAGATTATAAACGATTGAATAAAGTGACAATTAAGAATCGATACCCTCTACCTCATTTCGATGATCTGATAGACCGTTTGGCCGGAGCAGAACGATTTGTTCCGAGATTTTCTAGGCAAATCCGTTGTAGTGTTCTTAGATGACATCTTGGTATATAGCCGAACGCTTGAGGATCACATAGGACACCTCCGAATTGTCTTAGTTATTTCTAAGACAGCATAAGCTCTATGCCAAGATGAGTAAATGTGACTTCTTTATAAAGGAGATTATTTACTTAGGACACAAGATTTCTTTTGAAGGTATTAGCATTGATCTGGATCGTATCCAGAAGGTTTTAGAATGGCCTATCTCTCAGACTGTGAAACAACTTCGTTCTTTCCTAAGATTTACGGTATTTCTACGGAAGTCTGTGCGTGATTATTCACATATCACAGCACCCCTGACAAACATATTGAAAGGTCGTGGACGCAGGTCTACCCAGCCGATCTCTTGGAATGATGCATTGAAGAAGGCTTTTGAAGCCTTGAAGTTTTCTATCAAGGAAGCACCCGTTCTTGCATTACCCGATCCTACCCGGCCTTATGTTTTAGAGGCCGATGCGAGTGATTTTGCGATTGGGGCAACTATATTCCAAGAGGGTAGACCTGTAGCTTTTGAGAGTAAGAAGCTAGATGACACCCAATATCGTTGGCCCACACTAGAAAAGGAACTCTATGCTATAGTGTATGCCCTTAAGGTTTGGAGACACTACTTGTATGGTTCGAAGCTTCTTGTATTGACTGACCATCAGTCAATTAAGTATGTGTGTAATGGGTCTGAATTGAGGGGACACAAAGCTAGATGGGCAGAAATATTGCAAGATTTTGATTTTGAAATATGTTATCGAAAGGGTTCATTGAATAGTGTGGCGGATGCCTTAAGTCGAGTCAAGTTTGTAAATGCTATGTCATTTACGGAAATATCCTCAGACCTAATTCAATCCTTGAGAGGGCTTTGCGCAACAAATAGTCATTTCAGTTCTTATCGACAGACAGTCCAGGATGGGAGCTCCATGGTTGACCAAGACTCAGGGATTGTGCCCCCTACGGTACAGGCGGCAGGAGGTCAGTGGATGATTAGGAACGGCTGCTTGTTCCGAAATGGAAAGATTTGTGTGCCAGATGTTCTGAAACTTCGATCCAAGATTCTCTGGGAGTGTTATGACGCTCCTAGTGCTGGACATCCGGGTATACATCGGACTCTGTCTCTTGTGAAGCATACCTTTTATTGGCCTAAGATGCATGCATTTATTGAAAACTATGTAGTAGGTTGCCGGGTTTGTCAAGTTACTAAGGCAAAACGCCTTCGAAGCGTGGGTTTATTACAGCCACTGCAGATTCCAAGTAATAAATGGGAAAGTATTTCCATGGATTTTAGTACTAGTTTGCCTCGAACGCGCAAGGGTCATGACTCCATTTGGGTCATAGTCGACCGTTTGACAAAAATGGCTAGGTTCTTACCTACTAGAGCAACTATTTTAGTTGTTTAGCTGGCTCACGAGTTTGTGGACCACTTGTTTAAGCTGTATGGTTTGCCCTCTGACATAGTCAGTGACAAGGACTCGAAGTTTACAAGTAACTTTTGGACACTTGTTTTTTAGAAGTTACTCTAAGTATGAGTTCCTCAGATCATGCACAATCCGATGGCAGTTTAGAGAAGGTCAACCAATTGGTTGAAGATATGCTTTGCGCATGTGTTTCTAAGAGACAGTCTTCATGGGAAGATTATCTACCTATGATAGAATTTGCTTATAACAGTGCAAAGCATTCGAGTATTGGTTACAGTCCTTTTATGCTTATGTACGGGTTTCAACCTAAGTCACCAGTTATGGTTGGGTTAAAAGGGATTCAAAATGATGCTGCAAAGACCTTCTTGCAAGACATGCAGGAAATGTTGCAGTTTGCCAAGGAGTCTATTAGAAGTGCCCAAGATCGGGACAGATTTTACGCTAATAGACATCGTTCGCCTAGAGAGTTCTCTGAAGGAACGATGGTATATTTGTGAATTCCCAAGGAATCCAAGAGCCTAAGTACTGGTTTGGTTCCAAAGTTATCCCCCAGATACTGTGGTCCGTTCAAGGTCATTAAAAGAATTGGACCAGTTTCATATAGACTAGAATTGCCTCTTGATGTTAAAGTACATCCAGTCTTTCATGTTAGTAGACTGAAAGAAGTATTGGGTGCGGACGATCAACTTGTTTCTCCTCAAGAAATAATAGAAGTTACAGATTTGACTTTTATTCCACACGAATCTGAGTGTATTCTTGAATTTCGTGAAAGACAGATTCGTAATAGAACTATCACGGAATACAAGATCAAGTGGAAAGATCGTGTTGAGGAGGATGCAACATGGGAGACATTACAGAACCTCCAGGAACATTCCCGGGTTTTTTAGCGAACTCAGGAGTGAGTTCTTAGAGGAGGGGAAGTATGTCATGTGCATAGATTGGTATCCGACGAGTACTGGGTGCACAAGACTAGCTCAGGTAGCCTGGGGAGGCTTAGAGCTAGGCAGGCTTGATTCTCACGTTGAGTGGCAAGGGTACGAACCAGTTAGTGGTCTTCACTATTTTTGGCGCTTGGGGCCCGAGTCTATAAAGGGGGCCCAGAGGTTCAGTTCTCAAGGAGCTGATGGGAGCAAGTTTCGTTTCCAGGTGCTAGGTTTGATCCTGGATATAGTCGCGGATGCGCGCCTGCATCATAGCGTAGCCCAAGGCCCAGTAGTAGATCCTAGGCTTCACAACGCCACTTGGTGGTATGGGACACCAGGCTGGTTAGGATCTGGTTGGGAGTTCGTCCCAATAGCTCAGCTCGTGGCTCGGAGGGAACATCTCCTGATTCGGGATCACATCCCGTAGATATCATGGTTGGGTGGTAAGCAGCCTACTCAATTTTCTCACGTTGTGTGTGTTCTTGTGTTTGCTTGCAAATCAAAGGTTTCAGGAGTGCTGAGATGTGTCAATATTCAACCAAGACAAGGAGATTTCGTTCCCAAGACCCAAACTCGCTGAAAGCTTATTGTGTGAGAAATAACCCAAAACAAATCAATCAATTTTGCAACATAAGTTTCACTATTTATTTGGGTGATACAGTTACATCAGATTTGGTCTAGATTTCTCTACCTGATTTAATATTCAACTTTGACGACTTGTTATTTTTTAAAATTCCTTGCACTATCGACTAAATAAATGGAGAAATATCTCACACCTTTGCCCACCATGCAAGGAGGCAATGAAATTTCATTTTCATATATTTTGAAATTACCTGGTTGTACTGCTTGCTAGCTTGAAGGGTATTTTTTTCATATATTTAAGGATTATTTGATTGTACTGCTGGCTTAACGGGTGACTTCAACCAACTCTGCAAGAGGAGAGTCAGGTCTCCATTTCATATATTTTGGGATTACTTGGTTATTCTGCTCGTTTGGAGGGTTGCTTTTGAAGAGGTTCGCTCTCAATAACATTTTCATTAAAAACTGGAGAACAAAGTTATTTAGTGATTGTGAGCGCCTGACAAGTGCACAATACAAACTAGAGCATGCCTCTTGTAGTGGATTTGGGAGAATTATCTTTTACGGCCTCTCTAGGTCAAGATATTTAAACATAACTTATTAGAATCAGAGCTAGAGCATAGCACTTGTACGGTTGGCTTATTGGAGAAAACGTTTTTGGCCTCTAAGTAAAGATACCCATACATAACATAAGACTTGAAAGGTTCACATCGCTTTTTCCCTTTCTTCGACCAATCCTTCTAAGCTCTGTAGGATAACGTGCTCCTAGCTAGTTGCGCTATTTTTCTTTTTTCAATATTCATAAACACTTTAAATTCTCATTACAAAACATTTATAGATTCGCTTTGGGCATAGAATGTCAGATTCAGTCACCCTTACAATTTCATGTACAATTTCTAATCACTCCTATTACTCACTCAATAAGATTTTACACTCTTCGTTTTAAAAAGAAAATGTTAAATGTCAATCTTATTATATTGTAACTAAATTTTTCCTAGGCAAAAAAATAGAAAAAGCATTTTATAGTGACAGAATATGCATAACAACATGAATAATTCTCTTTTCAACTCCTGGCTATTGTCCTACTTTGAAACACCGTTACTGGAGTCAAGGAGAGGAGTAACTAAGCTGAAAATAAGCCAAAATGACTCACACTACAAAAGAAAATTAGTTGAGAGAATTTCTGATCGAAAAATTTTGTGTAAGGGATACCTCCTCATCTTCGTCGTCCAAACTAATATAAGAGTTAGGGATGCTGCATACTATGAGGTCTATTGAAGATGATAAAACTATCCTTACTACTACAAGCTTACATAACGTTGTTTTTTTTCTACTAGCAGAACATGCTATAGCTAGATCATAACTGCCGCATCAAGCTAGGTCTAGCATGCCCATGGAGCGATCACAATCAATGCAAATGTGCAAATGTGCAAGGTTCAAAAGGCAACATGTACGTAGTTGGATCTAGAAAATGACAAACATTTTCAACCGAAGGCGTGACCTTAACAAATCGTCTCGGCTGAAACTGAAACCTACCCCCGCAGCAGTCCATCGATTCGTAGGTGTATGTCCCCAGCGTGTTGTATCCTGTAAACGTCAAAGTTTTGTCGGGGTCTCCCCTCCCCCCCGAGAAGACAAGTGCAGGGTGGATTCACCCACATGTCCCTTTTACAGGGAGGGGACGCTCTTGACGGCCACAAATGTGCCAAATGTGCCTAAGAACAATCTGTGGCGTGGCCTTTGAATGAACCAAACTTCACAGGATTATTGGGTGGAGATGATTGAATGAACCAAACTTCACAGGATTATTGGGTGGAGATGATTGAGTTTCGAGCTGTGTAGCTACATGTTCTTGGTGTAATTCCCATTTCTATGCTGCTGGATGTTTGCTTTATTCTTGCCTCTTGCTGTGCTACAAAGCCATGGCTGTGTCGGTGTGTGGGTTTGGGTCTGTTCCTAGGGCTTGCTGGTGAGAGTAGAGGAGTACAAACAACCCCTCTCTACGTCTATAAATAGCACTCATTGCGCGCTCCCTTAACAGTCGAGTGAAACAAAACAAAATTGAAATATCAGCAAGTAAAGAACAATGAAGAAAAGAAAAAAGGGATTTCGATGAAATGTACTGCAAACAATTGTTTGAAAGTACCTGGCGCGGCGGGCACCTCGTCTTGCAGTCTCTCCGATTTATACTCGCTGTCGGTTCCCAACTTCAATTGACCTAATCGCTCTTGCAAAGAGTCCGCTCCAGGGGCATCTGGATCTGCCTTAGCGTCAAATGTCTCGCCGCGAAGACCAGCATTTGCGAATTCTTCAGAACCATAATTCGATTAGATTGTTCTGGAGCTGTGGTGATGCAAAAACTTCCAAACAAGAAATAGATGGGAGTCCAGTACCGTAGCTTGAAAAATTAGCTTACCTTTGTTTTGTTCAGAACCTGGCTGACTATCGAACACCTAAGCAAATGGCGTATCATATTTAGAATCCACTGAAGGAGCTAGAATCCCAAAACCTGGATATAAGTGCGACAGCCAACGCCGTTGAAAACCAAAGAAATCACAGAAGTGGTTCGAGTCTCGTACAATAATTTGCAAGGAAGAACCTCGACAAACAAACAAGAGAGCTCTATAGAAGCTTGAATAGCTATATCATAGAAGCAGCTACAACATTAGAAACACGCGGACGACAACAACCAAGTCGAACTGTTGTACAAAGAAAAGGACAGCTGTAAGAGTACCTTAAGGAGCTATCATAGAGTCGCACAAACAAACTACAGCTTGAGAAGAAATAGCATCCAAGCAAGGAAGCTTGGAGAGCCAGAACAAAGCTCACAAAAGAGTCTCAAATAGCCAACCTGCAAGGAGACAGCCAAGACCATCGCAAACAGAGCAGCGACAGCTATGGCAAGTATATGAATGGAAGCCGGTGAACCCTTGTTTGTAGAAGAAGTAGAAATAGCTTGCGAAGATGAAGACCATGATGAAGAAGAAGAAGAAGCTGCTCGCAAAGCTGAAGATCAACCAGGGCAACAACTTCAGCTAATTCTCTCACAAAGTCTACTCCAAAGAAATCATGCTTAGGAATTATTCTAACGGAATCTTTCCAACAAAGGAAATTTTCCTAGTTAGTCATACTCCAAAGAAATCATGCTTAGGAATTATTCTAACGGAATCTTTCCAACAAAGGAAATTTTCCTAGTTACTTTGCTAGGATCATATATTTAGGTATGCCCAAAATATACCAAGAACTAATCCTTAGCGCCCTTGGCTTTATCCTTGACCTTACCAAGGACAGACTTCTTGGCGCGAGCGGAGGGTCTGGATGACAAACCTTTGTTGATTAAGAAGATAACATGTCAATGTTCCCACCATGAGCCGATTTGTGTTCTCCACTTTGTAATTTATGTAGGCATAGAGTCATAATTTTCTACATGAATATATAGTCATAATTATCTACATGAAGATATAGCCATAATTATCAAACCTTTGTTGATTATGAAAATAATTATCAAACCTTTGTTGATTATGAAAATAACATGTCAATGTTCGCACCTTGAGCTGATTTGTGTTTTCTACTTTGCAATTTGTGCGGGCATAAGTCATAATTAGCTACATATGGCTTCTTGGAAGGACTTTGAGCTATCATTACAAGATTGGATTTGATGTCCATGGGAAAGAGTGAATGGTCACACATTGCAAGTGCTTGGTGGCCAAGTCCAAGGCCTTGCTCAATTTGCGATGCACATATCCTTGCTTTCCCCAAGCTATGAATGGTTTTAAAGAATGATCTTCAAATTTGCATAGCTTTCCCACTATGAATGGTTTTAAAGAATGATCTCCAAATTTGCATACTCCACAAACAATACTCTTTCTACTCATTCTTTGGAGAGTGATTTTTGCATTCAAATAATAAGATTGTTCCTCATTATTCAAACCAAGGTACTATGCCCTCATAAATCTAATGTATCTCACCCCTGCCCCTCCTCAACAATTCTAAACACAATGCATGGCAGTGCAAGTTTCCCTTAGTTTAGACTTGAATGACAAGAGTTGCATTCTCTCTTCTCATAACTCATCAAATAATTGAGATGATGGAGTAACAAGTAAAGGACAAGTTTTAAATTGAGGTTAGCATGATCCTAGCCATCTTTATATTTGGCTTTGACTATGGATTTGGCAATATTTACTCATTGAAATATAAAATCTTTTGCATATGCAATGAATAAAATAGAATTTTCAATGATAATGTGTCGTTCATTTAAGTGTATGATAAGGTAGCGAAATAGAGAGCTTTCATTTTATAGAGAATAGCTACACTTGACATTTGTGATTTGCAAAGTACCAAGGCACACACGCGAAAAGGTTTGCGATCTTGCATAAGGTCTCACTTTGGATCCTCTCATAATGGATTGGGTTTTTTACTTATGCTTGTTTTTCTTAAGGAATGATCATATAAAATTGTAAGAGGGAGGACACATGGTACATTCGCCCACTTTCTAATTGCTGGAAACTATGAGGACTCCAAAGAAACAAAAGATGACATGGCCACTAAGATAGAATGAAAACAACAGTCTCTCCTTTACCTTCACTCTCTCATGGAAGAGAAGGTCAAATAGACTCTTCCTCATATGCATCAATTGGAAGATTCATTTATCTAACTAATCTCTTCGTCATGAGAGTAATAAGGAATGCATTCCTTATGCATACAAACAATTGATGTAGGAAAGAGCCATAAGCAATGTGTAAGAGCTCTTTAGTAATGAGGTCTTGAGTAGCCAAGAATGACTTGTGGAAGTCCATAAGGAGCACCAAGACTTAATGGAATCTTGTGAAATATAAATTTGTATCATCATGGCTAATAAGGCCTTTATACTAGCAGATGTGAGCTCAAAGAAGAGCTAGTCATCACATATGAATGTGGAGCTTGTAGTAATGACACACTTGTAAAAGAGTTATAAGGAAGCCTTTAGCACATCAAAATGGTGTATGGAGTAGCTGTTTATGGGCTTATAGAACCACATGCAAGATAGCTATTCAACTTGCACCATTCCAATTAGTATATGGTGTAGAAGCCATTTTTACCCATCGAATTGAAAATACATAGTCTTTGCACTACTATTGCAAAGATAGAAGGATACAAAGATGCCTATGCTCAACACTTGGTACAATTAGAAACCTTGGATGAATTTCTATTACATGCTTTACAAAACTTGGAAGCTTCTCAACAATAACGCAAGGCCAAGTTTGACACCAAAGTACTCAAGAAGGAAGATATTGTAGATAGGGATTTGGTCATGAGATTTGATAACTGTTTGGATAAGGAGCTAGGCAAAAAGTTTATTTGTAAATGGGAGGGACCATATCAAGTCAAGAACAAGTTCACCAATGGGACCTATCTACTTGAGAATGTAAATGGCATGGTGATATCCAGATGCACCAATGAGTATCACCTTAAGTTCTATTATCGACCATCTTGAGGGCCAACAGAACCTCTCTGTCACAAGAAAGGATCTGCTAGTGGGGGTGCAGGGGGGGGGAGGGATGTGACACAAAATTTGATATCTTTTATTTGGTATTGGTATTGCTTTAATGTATGTTTGACAAGAGTGTGAGGATCAAGCGGTGGCATAGTGGCTATCACTTTATTTTCATTTTCTAAGATATTCTGAGGGATTGAGAGGATGAGTGCAATGGACCATTGTAAATACCATGTGTATGAATGATAAAACCTTGGTAGGGGATGAGTGCAATGGATCATTGTAAATACCGTGTGTATGAATAATAAAACCTTGGTATGGGATGAGACATATTGTTGAATGAGATATTATGGGGATTTTAGAAAATAGAAAGAGTTAGTCATATAAAGAAGTGGGTCTCATGTCCATGTGCACTCAATATTGTAAGAGATATCACATGCGAAGCATGTGGAGGAGTGTGGAAGAGTGAGGGAATCCTTCTATAATTCCTATTCTATCTCTTATTTCCTCAAGCCTCTTTCATGAGCCATCTGTCTCCCTCTTGCATATGTTCCCTTGTGTCTAAAATGATCATACCTTTCTCCTCATTCTTTGATTTTGCTGAAATCTATATAATTATGAAGCTCTATTTTGGTGCATTCTTCTGTGTATTTATCATTAGTATCAAAAACCTAAGGAAGGAATTGTGAGTCTCAATGTAGGCCTATCTATGTCTATGATAGTTTGGATCCACTTTTAGTCAATTGCCTATAACTTCTTGATCTCTTATATGATTTTGATGAAACTTATACCAACACAAACCTCTCTTTCACGTGCATCCTCTTACATATTTAATTATAGTATCAGTGATTATACTAAAAGTTGTGAGTCTCTATGTAAGGCTATCTATTTCTATGGTAATTTTCCTCCATCCACATTAGCCTATTCATATCTCTAGGTATATATTAGTTCATGCAATATTAAGCCGCAAGTTCTTCTTTTAACAATGCATCCCCCTACTCTTTGGTACACATTGACTTAATGAGATCATGGCCTCTAGAAATCCTTTTCTTCTCCCTATGCTATACTATAATATGAGGTGGGATGTTAGCATCTTTATCCTTATATGAGAGAAGCAAGGAAAGAAGATGTGCAATTGTTTCCTTTGCATAAAGTGTATTCAAATCTCTATCACCATGCTATAATCTCTTTCAATGGAGATCTTCCAAGCACCCTTTCGACCACATAAGAAAACGAATGCCCATACTAGTTATAAGAAGCAATCTACTATACCCGAGATCATTTATTGTGGTAGGATGAAGTGACACAAAGTTGAGGGTAGTGAAACTTCATGCACCTCTTAGCTGAGTTTGCTCATTTGAAATTTCATTTGGTTAAGGCACTGTTACCATGGGCACCTAAGAATGAGGAGAGGACCTAAGATAGGAGTGGGATCACTTGCTATGTATGTAATGAAAAAGGACACCATCACCTGTGTCCTAGATTGAGGAAGAAAGAAGAAATAGAAATATCCATGATGGAAACCCTTTCATGGGACGAAGAAAGAGAGTTAACTATGACTAAATGGGGGCATGATAAAGCAAAAGATAAAGAAGGGATTGAGGATGTAATAGATGAGGGACAACAAGAATAGGAACACTATAGTAAGAAAAAGACTCCATATAAAAGAAATATTAGCTAATCAAACTTTCCTTTAGGCCTCTTGCATATGTTCCCTACATAGAGTTTGAAGTCTAATTTTCTCTTTAGTTGGTCTTTCTTTCATGAGTATTTTTTGAGCTAGTTCTCTCTCTTCCTCATGAAACGTCTATTTCTCTCATGATATGAGCTTTGTGATTTGTATTTTCATCTCCTATGAAAATTGAGATCTTCATATACTTTCTCTTGAGTCTTCCTCTTTGCTTTCTCTGTGCTCCATTTATTTTCCAAGAACCATCTTTATTCGAATGCTCATTGCAACCACATGTGCCAATATTTTTTGAAAGCTATGTGAATATATATCTTCTAGTTCTAAGCAAAATCCACCGTCCTTGGAAGGTGGATCCTTGAGGGAGAATTCTACTTAGGCAACATTAGCATGAGTGGAGGGCAATTTTTATGACTGTCCAACCCCTTGGTGGTTGAATTCTCATAGCTTTCTACTCAATTTTCCAATTTTGATGAAACACATATCAAATAAAAGCTCTCTTTCAGGAACACCCTTTTGTGTATTTGGTTTTTGTATCAAATATTTAAGGTAGGAGTTATGAATCTCTATGTAACGAGTGTCTAGGTTTGTCATAGTTTTGACCCTCTTTCTGGAAAATTGCCTATAACTTATCTAGCTCTCCTCCAATTTTGATGAAACTTATATCAGCTTGAAGCTCTCTTTCACACACATCCTCTTATGTATTTAGTCATAATATCAAATGTTAAAAGGAAAAAGTATGAGTCTCTATTCAGGACTATCTATTTCTATGACAATTTTTATCCCCTCCAATTTATGGGATGAGGTTAACGTCTCCAAGACATGGTGAAAGATATCTGCATGGTTCACTAGAGTTTTCCCCTCCAATAAAATTTTTCATGTCATATTGAGCCACAAGATCTTCTTTCACAACGCATCACCTTTCTCTTCGGTGTAGATAACTTGGTGAGAGCATTGCCTCCCCTGATCCTTTTCTTCTCCCTATGCTAGACTACTATAATGTAGCTTGAGGAGATGTTAACATCTTTGTCCTTATCTAAGAGAAGCACGGAGGGAAGATGTGTAGTTGTTTCCTTTGCATGAAGTGTATGCTTAATCTCTCTTTTCAAGTGATAAGTATCTCTATCACCGAGTTCAAAAGAAGCAGGAAGCTAAGAGTTGCCTGATGTTTCACTACCCCCAACTCCATGTCACAATACTAGCTATGTAAGAAATATCTACCCTTGTGAATGCTCACAAAATCAAGCAACCAAATTAGTTGCAAAATTGAAAGCTAAATGTTGGATTCGATGGGAGTGGTCAAAGGTTTACAATCATGTAATCAAAATTTCTTCAAAAAATTCTTAGTGTATCTTCCCTATGCAAACATCATGTTGGTTTCATCTCCCCAAATTTACATTACAAGAAAATATAGGTCTTCCATGTCTTTCATATCAAACTCAAATGTGAGTTGCATTTGGACTTGTAAAACAAGTTGAGCATTGGAACCTTTCATCAACATGGTGGACAACAAGAACAATGTCTTCTGCTCATTTTTAAATGTCTTGTGCTCCTTCTTAAATGTAAAGAAATTTGAGCGTTAGAAAGTAATTTAGAGAAAATGGTTATGAATGCAACCACTCAAAGCACGTGATCCTTGTTTCCAACCGTATAAAGTTTTGTGTAGCTTGCAAACTTCCTTCTTATGGACTTTGACAACATACCCTTTATGTTGTGTAATGTAGATTCCTTCATCAATCTCGATCAAGAATTGTACATGACTTTGACAAGTCTTCTAGCACATCTCATTAGTTGCAAACGGGTTGGCAAGTTGATGTTACAATTATTAATTACAAAGCCATACTCAAGCATGATTATTTTCTAGTGGTTATGCTTGGCACTACAAGGAAAATTTTGCACGAATTGTAAAAATGACAACAATAAATCCTACCATGGTTGCTCTCACTTCAAGAGTATTCTTTCATTGCTACATGTTGCCATTTTGGGACTCGAGTTCTTCCTTTGAAGAATGTCAATAACTTTGACTTCCATGACTTTGGCTTTGAAGGGTTTCAATTCTTTGACTTCCATGAGTTTGCACTTGAATTTGGTTTTGAAGGATTTTGACTTCCATGAGTTTGTCCATTGTTTTGGCCAGCCTTGTGATTAGCAAGGAACTCAATGGATGTGAGATTTTAGGTGACACATGTCACGTGCAAGAAGATGTCAAAGCTCATAAAATTTATGAGGACATGCATTGGTGCAGGAAGTGATCTACAATGACATGTAATGCCACATCCTATGGTGAGATAGCTAGACCAGCTCAATGGAACATCAATCCGATCAATTTTGTGTGTCTGGAGAATGATCTGAAAAAGATCAATATCAAGAAAATACATTCTTTTCATGGTGGTGGTGTGGAATATAGAAAGGTACTATGGTTGCCTATCGATATCCAGCCTGAAATAATTTTTAAAGAATATAATAGGCTTCAAGATTGTGGCTTCTTCACTTTTTTTTTGGGTAGAGTGCCTTAAGAAGGAGAATTCAAAAGATGGTTCAATAAAATGTATCAGAGCAAGTGTGGTTTGGTTGATTTTTATTTCATTGGAAAGGGGTTCGACTAGGCCCCTATTCGAGCTATTGGAGAGCATGACTAGTTGGTATCTATTTCAGTCAGGTATAAGGGAAACTTGGTCTACGTTATCCCTTAGATTGTGGACTTTACTTCTGAGGAGGTTTTGTAGTATGAATGCCTAGTATGGGTTCACTTTCAGAATATCAATGAGTTTCTCTTGGTTGAACTAGAAAATATCACTTCTCTGCTTGGGAGGGTATTGTACATTCCTCCAGTCAAGCTAAGAAGTCCTCCAAAGGTCTATCTACTCTGACGAGGAAAGAACCTTGTGAAGGACTCAACCTCGTGCTCCCTAATGGCCGGAGCATTTTTATTGAAGTTAGGATTGGGATTTAGCCTGATGCATGCTATGTGTGCAGATCATTTGGCCACCTTATAATCGGTCTTTTGCTTTCTTTTTCAAGACTATAAGGGAGACAAGACTTAAGGAAAACAAAATTGCAATAAGGACTGCTAATGGTTCTTAGAAAAGGCATGTTGCCTCGGAGTCTCAATAGTAGTATTGTTAAACTCATTCCTAAGTGTAAAAATAGATGTATGCCGGGTCATTGGAGGCCTCTCTTATTGCTAAACTATGTCTATAAGGTTATGGCGAAGGCTTTGGCTAATCGGGTTAAATTTATTTTGAATAATTTTATGCATGCTGGGTAGTATGGATTTGTACATGGAAAGAACTATTAGGATCAATGCAATAACGGAGCAACAATGTGAGAACCGGAATGCATAAAATACACAATACACAAAGCGCATAGAATGGAAGAGATAGAGGGACACCAATATTCGTGGTTCACCTAGTGTGGGCTATGTCCATGGAGAAACAGCCAATCCTACTTTTTTCTTATCCCCAGTAAGCGAGAAGATGCAAGATACAAGCACTATATCCATTGCTCTCCTATAATGTGAGCCACACCCTTATCCTACAAATTTGACCACACCCCTCATGCATCAATTTTCATGTATTTTTGGCTTCAAGGTTGATGCCGTTGAACCCTTACTAAGGGGGGGCCTAATGCATGTCACCGCCCCCCTTTGAACCCCCCAGCAACAATCCTAGGGGGGTTGCCTCCCCCCCCCCCCCCCTACCCCCGCTTCATGGAAATTATGGGTATAAACACATCTAGGTTCAGAGCACGGCCAAAAACAACCTCTAGAAAAGGATCAAGCTCCACATACAACAAGAATATAATGGATGTGGTTCTAAATGTCTTGTTGGCTATTGATCATGTTGTGCTTCATAATGAGAGGTTTTTCTCTTAAATGTGGACCTTCAAAAGGCTTATGATAGGATAAGCTAAGAGTTCATATTAGATGCTATGGAAAGGCTGGGGCTTTGGGCATCGACAGTTCTCTACTCTAATGCATATGCCAAGCTTTCTTTGAATGGCTATTTGTGGGTCATTTGCTCTGTAGCATTCTATTATGCAAGGATGCCTATTGGCTCCATTGCTTTTTCTATAGTTACTGAGCCATTGCTATGTCAACTGGATTATTTCCAGAGCACGGGATATATCAGGGTCTCCCATTGCCTAATGGATCTTCCTTCTGTACACAATCTTTTGCTAATCACAATACAAGTGTGTTATTTGGTAAAGAAGATAATTTAAGGACATTCCTTGTATTTGGTAAAGTGTGCTATGGTAAAGAAGATAGTTTAGGGAGATTCTCTCAACTCTTGGACCCTTGCATTTTCCAATCTGTTTGTCGCTATCACCCAAGAAGTGCTTTAGACAGTGTTTTTCACAAGCACTTTGAGTACAATTTTGCATCATGTCTACTACTAGCAACCTCAATTTGGAGGCATATACTGAGCTATACAACAACCATGACACATGGAAATATCGAATGGAGACCATTATTGTACTTCAAGACATATGGGAGTATGAAGATGGGTCTACACCTAGACCATCTAGTAAACCAACAACAACTCCCACCATTGCAAAAGCATAAGGAGAAGGGTCTACACCTGCATCAACTGTGTCCACACCTGCAGTAGATCTTGCCATTGCCCGAGCAAAGGAAGAATGGGACAAGAAAGACAAATATGCATATCATTTTATCAAGCACAATGTGCAAGATGTCATGCTTGGATAGCTCAGACATATAAAGAAGCATGGGCTATGTTTGCAACCCTTTATGAGTCAAAGAACACAACCGAGATCCTAACACTCAGAGACTAAATCAATCAGAGTTTTTGCAATAATGAATCTGGTCATGCTTATGTACTCATAATCAAGGATTACAACAATCAACGTGCATGAGAAAGAGAGACTATAAAGTCTACAGAGATGGTTCAAGTCATCCTAAATGGGTTAGGAGAGGGATACACGAATCTAGTCCAGAGTATTTCCATTCAAAGCCAAGTTCGAACACTAAAAGAAATAAAAAATTAGTGTTACTTGGTGAAGAAATGAGGACACAAGCCATTCAAGCACGAAAAGGTCATTCCAATGATCAAGCATTCATAGCCTCAGATAGAGGTACAGCATCTAAGAGAAGTGGTCACCAACATTAAAATCAGCATCAACTTCCACAACTGAATCAACATTAGCATCCAGGAGGAAATCATTCCAATAAAGGGAGATTTCAAGGAAGAGGGAATGCATCCACCAGTGTCAAACATTCAGTGCAACTACTATCATAAGTTTGGACACTATGAAAGAGATTGCTGCAAGAAGAAGTATGACCAAGGATCAATCAAACAACAACCAAGGAATTTTTTGTGGAAGAGGAAATCACAGTGGTGGACATCAAAGTACATTCATTATGCCAATGAACCTCCAACAATGTATCTCATGAGTGAGGACATGCAGAAGACTAACATAGTGTATACTGACATTGATTGTGAATCCAAGGGAAAATGTTGTTATCAAGGTGACCATACTGATCAAGATCCATGGTACATCGATAGTGGTACATCATCGCACATGACAAGGCATCAAGAATGGTTTACAAAGATGAAACCATTAGAAGGACCCGAGAAAGTTGTCTACACTACAAATAATGCACCAAATCTAGTTCAAGAAAAGGCATAGTCCATTTGAATAGTTTCACTAGTATGAAAGGATTGGTAAAAGATGTATTCTATGTTCCAAAATCTCAGTAAGAAGCTTTTATCAGTTGGAAAAATGAGAAAACACAACTATCGAGTCATCTTTGATGGAGATGAATGCATGAGAAGAGATTAATCCAGAGGATATTAGGTAGTGGGAAAAGCAGTCAAGGGAGGATGCTTATTGAGGATGCTAGCTTTATTACTAGACTTCCATGCCATGTCAACTCAACAACAACCAATGCCAATTTTTGCAATATCACATAAGAGATATGGTCATATTAATTTCAAAAGCTTGATGTAGTTGAGAAATCATAATATGGCACTTGGCATTCCAAAAGCTTAGTTTCTTGGAAAAGTTTGTGAAGCCTATTGCTTTGGAAAATAGAAAAGAGCAAACTTTAGGAGAAGCACCTCTCGAGCAAGTGGTATTCTTGATTTGATACATATAGGTGTATGGGGTTGTGCACATAGCCGCAGCATCAATGGTTCACTGCACTACTTAACTTTCATTGATGACATTGTTGGTTCTATTTCTTGAAAAAGAAATCTAAATTCTTTTCCAAATTTCAAGAATTCAAAGCCATGGTAGAGAACCAGATGGGCAGAAAGATCAAAGTCATAAGATTAGATAGAGGAGATGAATACATGTCTTCAATCTTCATGAACTTTTGGAAGAGTAATGGCATTAAAGGCAATTCACATGTGTAGATACTCCTCAACAGAATGCAATAGCTGAAAGGAAGAATGGGACTTTAGTAGACAATGCTAGATCAATGCTTAGTGAGAAGCATCTTCTAAATTAGTATTGGGCAGAGGCAATTCATAATACAAACAACTTGCTTAATCACTTTCGACCGAACCAATTTAGGGCATGACACCTTATGAGGCATTCATTGGATATAAGCCATGCATTGGGCATCTACGCATATTTCGATGCATAGCGTATGCCCACGTACATGACAATCATCACAAAAAGCTTGCTTAATCGGCTTCCTATCGAACCAATTTAGGGTACGACACCTTATGAGACATTCACTTGATATAAGCCATGCATTGGGCATCTTCGCATATTGGATGCATAGCATATGCGCATGTAGATGACAATTGTCGTAGAAAGATGGATGTCAAGTCAACTAAATGCATCATGGTTGGCTACAGTGAAGAGAGCAAAGCATACAAGTTGTATGATCCCATCAACCAAAAGGTCATAATATCTAGAGATTGTTTATGAATAATCTGAAAGGAAAACATCAAATATATAGGAGATAGACACACCGATTAACCAGCTAGCTACAAATAAGGTTGATGAAGAAGAGCAAGAATTGCCAGAGAATCCACCAGAAGAGCAACAACTTAGACGGTCTACTTGAGAAAGCAAACCACCAGCAAGGTTGAACAAAGTAAAAGCAATTCAAATTGAAACCACCAATTATACTCTTATGAGACTACCATCATGGCTACAGAAAAGACAATGTACTTTGAGGACACAGTTGATAAGCTAGAATGGTAAACTTCTATGAATGAAGAAGAGATGGATGCTTTGTACAAAACAACCCTTGGGATTTATGTGACCTTCCACCAGGAGAAGGTCATTGCAAACAAATGGGTTTATAAAGTGAAGTATAATTTAGATGGAAGCATTAAAAGACACAAAGCTAGCCCAGTTGCAAAAGGTTTTGCATAGCAATATGGTTATGATTATGGTGAGACTTAAGCTACAGTAGCAGAAGATGGATTCTATAAGATTTTTTATATCACTAGCCACACTCAATAGATGGAATCTGTATCAACTAAATGCTTTTCTCAATGATACTTAGACAAGGAAGTCTACATGCAGCAACTAGCAGGGTATGTCGAACCAAGAAAAGACAATCAAGTTTGCCATCTCAAGAAAAGTCTCTATGGCTTAAAGCAAGCACCTAGAAGTTGGTATAGTAGAATTGACAAGTATTTTGCTAATTTGGGATACATCAAGTCCAATGTAGATCATAATCTCTACTACAAGATTCAAGGGGAAGACATTATTATTGCACTCTGTATGTGGATGATCATCTCAAGCTAAAACAAGAATTATCTACAGAGTTTGAGCTGAAAGATCTTGGCTTATGCACTATTGTCTTGGTATTGAGTTCTGGAGAGACTTAGGCAGCATCTTCATGAGCTAGCAAAAGTATGTTGATATCTATGACATGAAGTTGGGGGTAATAAACTCCACGCACCTCTTCACTTCCTACTGCTTTCAAACTGAGTGATAGAGATAGTTATCACTAGGAAAGGGACATTAAAAGAAGCTTTTATACCAAGAAACCAAACCATACTTTCCTCCCTTAGATGAGAATGAAGATCGTAACATCCCAAGTGATGTTGTACTCAAGCATAGGGAGAAGGAAAGGATCAGCAGAGGCCATAATCTCAACAAGCCAGTCTGCACCAAAGAGAAGAGTGATATGTTGTTGAAAGAAGATCTTGCAGCTCAACATGACATGAACTGATATATATCGAGGAGTTTGAAGGGGATGATTGAGTTGAATGGGTAGGTTCTGGGGAAACATTGCACCTCCTTCATAGATACCTTTACAATTACCTCAAAACACTCTCCAAAATATCATAAGACACAACAACCCATAACTTTCAGTAGAGACATGATATCAAATACTAAAACACATATTGAGATGTGTCTTGAAATGGGCTTCGCTCTGACATAAGCTTCGTAAGAAACAGAGAAGCGGTTGGAAAGATATGGGCAGTTTACTGGACAGGGGTAAAAAGTATCTAAAAAAGAAACAGTCACACACAAAGAGTCATAGATTTTTGGTTTGACATCTAATACAATAACTAAAGACATAAGATGATGCTACTTGAAGAGATCTTCATGTTGATATAATTTCATCAAAATCGGACCACCGAGCGAAAACTTATGAGCAAAATACTAACAGGGAGTCAAACTATCGTGAAAAACACCTACTCCTTCTACTGGTGCCGACTTGGGAGAATACTACCTCCATGCTTAGACTTCATCAATGATCCCAGTCTCATAGAGGTCGCCTAGGAGGGAAGGAAGATCCCCCTTTATGGCTTGGGAAATAGATAAACCATGTATGCACAAAGAGCAACCAAATAGACGACACTTCTGAGCACTTTGGAAGAGAAAGCAATGGAAAAAGGGAAGAGACACTCAAGAAAGAGAACCTGAAGTGACCTTCATTAGCAATAGATTGAGACTCCACTCCAATGCGACTCAAAATACTATAAAAACAAGGGAGAAGAAGAGGTTTCATACATACAAGAGGGGAGCAGAATCTCCAAGACTACTCATAGAAAGAGAATGAACTAGAGAGAGATGGACTCAAGAGTCTACATAAGAGAATATCTACAAGAGGGAGAGAAGGCTCATGGAAGAGGCTTGAGGAGACTAGAGCTACAGCAACATGAGGCCTAATGGTGGAAGAGATGACGAACAAGGTAGAGGAGGGCTCCTTTTATAGAGATTTTGTCACCCTCCTTCACCCATTTACAATTGCTGCCTGCAGATTCCTTTTCCCATCAATCACATACACCCGTTGTCACCATCCATGTCCTTTTTGGCTACTCTTGCCATGTGTCCCATCAAAAGATGCTCAAGACTCTTAAAATATTGAGAAAGTCAAGAGTCTTCACATGGAGCCCATAGGGACCCTCTCTTTTCCATATGTCCACATCCTCCTTATTCCACATAGGAATTCTAGAAGGATTTCTCTTGACTCCACACTCCTCCACTTGCCTTCCACACGCTTGGCATGTGATCTCTCTTATATTATTGGAACACATGGACATGAGCCCACCTCTTTATATGACTCACTCTTCCTATTTTCTAAAAACCCCATAATATCCCATACACAAATAACTCTCACCCCATACTAAGGTATTTATCATTCATACACATGGTATTTACAATGATCCATTCCACTCATCCTCTCAATCCCATATAATATCTTAGAAATAGAAATAAGTGAGAGCTGCTAGGCTATCACTTGATACTCAAACTCTTATCAAACATAGAAGAAAACAATACCAATGCCAAATAAAAAATATCAATTTTTGGCGTCACATCTTTCCCCCCCCCCAAGCAGATCCTCTCTAGTGATAGAGAGGGTCTGTTGGCCCTCAAGGTGGTTGAGCATAAAAGAATTTAAGGCGATACTCATTGTGCATCCAGGTATCACCATGCCGTCAAGCTCCTCAAGCTGATAGGTTCCATTGGTGACATTCATATACATCCTTATGGAGGCGTGGCCAAAAGTAACCAATCTATGCTTTTGTTGTGGAGTTAACCCTCGAGGAAACATGCCTTCTTCCACATATTGATGAACATCTTGTAGTTTTGGCTATCCAGTGTCTACCAAAGAAACCATCCTTAGTCTTGTACTACAATGGCTTGAGTAGCTAACTCATTTGCCCTTTGATTTTCTTTTCTGTTTATATGAACAAACTTGTAAAAATCAAATTGACTGCATAGTGCCATAGCCTTTTGATTAAGCTCCTTCAAATGAGGACTTCTTGTCTTGTAATGCCCTTGCATTTGCTTTATAATAAGCTGAGAATCTCTTCTTACTTCCAATTCTTTAACTTGACTTTAAAGACAACCCTCCAAATCAAAGCATTATACTCAGCTGCATTATTAGTTGTGATACCTAGAAGCTCTTGTCCTCTTGCCCATACTTCTTAACCTTCAGAATTCATCAAGACCATCGCCTCGGCTCCTTGTTTGCATGAAGGACTAAAAGCCCCATCAAAATACAAGACAAAAGCTGTTGGTGGTGTCTCCCTTTCATCATTAATGTCCTCCTTATATTTCTTTTCTTCTCTTAGATCCTGCCGTTCTGTGAGCAAATCTGCCATAGTGGACCTAGTGGTATTTTCAATGACAAAAGAGAAAGAGGACTCTTGAAGCTCTGACAACCATTTTGCAAATCTCCCCCCAAGATTAGGCTTGCGAACTAGATATGCTAATACAAACCCAGAGGTAAGGAAGACAAATGGCCAAGGGGATAAATAGGAGTGAAACTTTCTGACTCACCAAAGAGAGGGCTTGCTGCTCCATTTCTTCATACCTTGTTTCCACCTCTGTAAGCTGTCGACTGGCATAATAGATGGGTTGCATGCTACCTGCCTCTCCTTTTGGTAGCAATACAGCACCAACTGAATGCAAAGATATACTTGGATTTACATAAAAGTCTTGAGACCAATCAGGGGGGTTCAATATTGGGCTCTTACTCATGGCCTCCTTAAGTTGCTGAAAAGACTCTTGTTGCTCCACACCCCATTGGAAAGAAACTTCTTTTCTTGTCAACAAGTTCATGGGATGCACTATCTCTGTGAAATCATCACAAAAGCATTGATAATACTTGCTTTTTCCTAGAATTCTGCAAACACCAGTGACACTCTCAGGACTTGGCAATGCTATGATTGCTTGAACCTTGTCAGGATCCATTTGCAGGCCTTCTTCAGACACAATATGCCCCAATAAGACTACTTTTGTTTGAGCCAAATGACACTTGCTAGGATTTAGACTCCCTTTTGTTTCATCAATCCTAGCTAAGGCCATCTTTAACTTCTCCATGTGATCTATGCGCCGAGAATAAATGCAAAAATCATCCAAAAATGCCCTTATGAACTTTCCCAAGTAAGGCTTAAGCACTTGATTCATGAACCTTTGAAATGTAGCTGGTGCATTAGTTAACCCAAAAGGCATCACTTTGTAAGAAAAAACTCCCCAAGGTGTGACAAATGATGTTTTCTTTTGATCTTCCTCCCGAATACGAATTTGAAAGTACCCAAAATACCCATCACATACAGAATACATCTCATGCCCTACTACTTGGTCTAGTATTTCACCTTGGAATGGCAAAGGAAAATGATTCCCCTTAGTGCATGCATTCAAAGGATGAAAGTCCACACAAACCCGCCACTTATTTCCTTTCTTTGGTGTGACAACTACAGGAGATATCCATTCTGAATCATCAATAGGAAAGATGAATCCTACCTCAAGTAGTTGTGTTACCTCTTCCTTTAGTGCCTTAGCTTGGATCACCCCCAATGTGTTGGGTTGTGTATATGCCATGCCCCAATAAGTTAATTTCTAGATTGTCATAGTTTTCATCTATAGGAGTGGACGTGGTTGAGTCTGCTTGAATTGTCTCATTTTGCAAGTCTTCAATATGCTTCATCCAAATGAAGTGTAATTGGACTTGGTTCTCCTTGTAGAGCATGGTTTCTAAAAGTTCCTTCACTGCACGCATAATTGGTGTGGGTCTCATTAAGCCACTCATGTAATTGTGTGTGTATTCGACTTTTCTTTTGATGGCCATGACAATAGTTGCTCCATCTATGAGGAATATTGGTAGAACACATTGTACTCTGTCAACATCCACAAAAACATTCACCACACTTCCTTTCAGACCGTACTATCTCTCGAAGCTAAGTTCTCAAATTTGGGTGAAAGGAATTCATATTGACACAAGATGTGCTTCGATATCATGTAGCAGGCTTGTAAAGATTGTTTTCTTTGGCAGTAGCATGTTTTTGTGGTAGAATGTGGGCACAATACCGATTTTAGTTTTTTGCAAGCAAATGCTACACAAACATCTTTGTTTCAAGGGAATTTTGTATTCAGTAATACCCTATTCTAGTAGAAAATTATTCATATTACGTTTAATTGTCTTCAACTTTGAGTGAAAGGTTAGGGTGTTGTAGCATACGTAAGCGTATTTTAGTGAATCTTGTATTGCTTTAGCATATTTGGTGCAAGCAATGTTAGCTACTCTCTTTGTTTTTCTAGGGATATTTGATACTTGATCTTGTCTCATACTTTCTTTTGAACCCATTGAACAATGATGTAAAGAGTGATCTACTTGACCAATTCCAACCACCTCCTTTGATTTTTCTTTCTTTGTAAGAGTTGCATCTTTTATTATGTAGACCTTATGTATAATTGATTGGATAGGATAGTGCCCATTATTGTGTGTTTGTGTGAATATGTGTGCAAGGTCCTTTGCACTAGACTTTGGATTTTCTTGGAGAAGGGATGCAAGCTATAGCTCATCTTATTTTTCCCTATGTTCGTTTACTTGATTTTTTATGCAAAGGAGAGATTTGCATAGGAATTGTTGTTTCATCGAGAAGAATTGTATGATATTATGTAGCCTGAGGAAGGATCATGTGGAAGCATTTGTAGACATGGGTTGCAGTTGGACATAACATCTCAAACAAAGAATTCAATTGTTCTGCAAGTTTAGCTAAACATTTATATAGCAATGCTCTTGGAGTAGAAGCATTTGCCACCATGTGTGCAATGTGTCTCGCGCTAGCAATTTTGTTGTTCCAATCAACATCAATACTTTTTAGAATGTTCCATGGGCAATTTCTAGAGTTATCATTTCGCTCAATGGATCCTTTGAGTAGGTGCAATAACGATGCGTATGTTTTTGAAGGAATAAGTGCATCAAGCATCTAATAATGTCTGTATTACATGGATATTTTGATAAGAAAGTTGTATTCTCAACAATGTAAAATATTTGAAGAGAGTATGTCATTCTGCCCACTGGATGAAGTATCTAGTATGGGCTGACCCATTGAGCTAAAAATTTATGTGCCAATCCCTTCTTCCTAGTGGGGTAGTGAACCATCACTAGGTCTCCTTCTGAGAACTTCACTAGGCGATGTCGTTTGTTGCAAAGTAGATGTTGTTTGCTTTGAGATTTTATCAAGTGTTGTGCTAAATTTTGCCTAAAAAAGCAAGGCATGAACTTCAACCAAAGTCCTACTAGCCTAAGATGTGCAACAATATACACATATATCTCCAATACTACTGGACATGTCAGATTTTCAAGACCCCAACAAGAAAACTAACGGACAAAACCTACAGTCAATCTCAATGTCTCAACCATTCGAGTTGGTTGCCTATGACATCATGGGACCTTTCCCCTCACTGGCTGTAGATAATAAATATGTAATCATTCTCACAGATTACTTAATGAGATGGGCTATTGGACAACCACCATTGAAGACCATAACAACTTTGGAAGAAGCAAAGCTCCTAATTCATTATTTAATTTTACCACACGGCTACCCCAAGCATCTCTTGTTTGATTAAGGCAACAATTTCAAATCAAGATTGTGTGTGATAAGTTGGGAATCAAACAACAATTTACAAGGCCAAACCATCCTGATTGTAACACGCTAACTAAGCAGTTGAATAGAACAATAAAACTGATGTTGTCAATCTACATCGATCCTGCACATACAAATTGGCTATATGAGAGACCACCAAAATTTCCTCCTAAAGTTGGTTTAATCGAGGTGCAAATAGTGAAACACAAAGAAGCCAAACAATGGGCCGGTTACCTGCAAGATGCCTAGTCCAAGATGTCCTCCGAATGGCCCATCGTGAAAGGCATGCATGTAATTGTGACGTACAGTTGAAGGGAGAAAGATGTATGGTTGGAATGGAGGCTTGTGATAGCACAAGAGGCCATTGACCATTGTGAATAAGAGAGGAGGCCCAAGCAATTGGATAGACTACTTGATTTTTGCACTTTTTGGATCTTGCTCTTGTAATGATTGAGTTGTCCTCTACCATGGCATCGACAAAGATGTTCTCCTTACTATTGCGGTAAGTGATGTGTGCTCACTTGTATAGCTGAAACTGAGGAACAAAAGGAAAGTGCATCTGCAACTTGATTCGATTTTCTAGGCCTGTAGGAAACCTCAAAATCATACTTTTGTAAGGACAATATGCATCGGATTAGATGCCCATGAATTTGCTTCTTTTTCATCAAACTCATAAGGCCAAGTGACTATTTGTAGTTGGAATTTGGACCCATGAAGATAAGCATGTAATTTTGAGCTCTGTGGTGGCCGAGTATCGTGATTCAGGGCCTGATAACAATCAGCTTAAATAACAATTGGTTGCAAATTGTCTTTATCATCATCCATTTGCAATAGCACTACTCCCAACCCTTGATTTGAAGCATCTCTTTGAAAAATGAAAGGCCTCATCAAATCTGGGTGGTGCAAGAATGCGTCCTCAGTGAGTGTTTTGAATTGAATCAAACCAACCTGGCAATCTTTTGAACAAAAGAATTTTGTATTTTTCAGCACCATGATTTGCGCAAGGGTAATGCAACTATAGACGATTGGAGCATGAATCATGAACTAAATCTGGCCAAACCTAGGAATCTTTGAATTGCTTTTGTATTAGTTGGCAAAAGTAGTTACGTAGAGCTTTGACTTTCATTGGATCTAGCCGTATTCCTGCTTCTGAGATTATGAATCCCAAGTACTTTATAGATGATTGTGCCAATTTACACTTAGATGAATTTAGCTTCAAATTGTATTTTTGCAAAAGTCATAAAAATGTGCAATGGAATCTCTTTGTGTTCTTCCCAAGTCTTGCAATGAATTCAAACATCGTCTAGGTAAACTAGAACCTTTTTTTCAATGATTGAATCATGCAATACAAAATTCATGGACCTTTGAAAAGTGCCTGGAGCATTATTATGACCAAATGGTATCACATTAAACTAGTATAAACCAAAAGGTGTAAAGAAAGCCATTTTTTCCTTATCTGCTTCTCAAAGGATTACAATGCTGCAATATCGTTAGGAAGGTGAACCAAGAAAGGTTGCCTTAACAATATGGAGCTTGTGATGTGGCAAGATGCCACTTGGAGCAATGAGATGGCACGTTAGCCACTTGGCACAGATGACATGTGCAATGAGCCACTTGGCACAGATGACATGTTCGAGAGATCATCACGGTATTATCTTCCATTTCCAAGCATGAACAAATATTGATTATGTTTTTTCCCCATTATTTCCTACAAAGTATGCATTATAATTGTGCTTGATTGCACACACTCTCATTATGCAAATGCCACCTACTAGGGATATCTCATCGAACACAAGGAACTGTCATTCCAACTTGTGTTTAATGCCATGTGTGCTAGTGAAAGTCGATGAGAGGTCAAGGTTGGTGTCTCTCGATTGCAAGTTGTTAAAAGATAATAGCCCTTCTACTATTAGCCTATGCATTTTATCATCGTGCAACCATTATTATATGTTAAGCAAATGTAGCTACTCGAAGTATTGGTCATTTAGCACTTAGTTGGTGCACCTTTATTTTGTGAAGTAGTCTTTTTGGACCTTGTTCCTTTGTAGATTTAGCATGTTGTTCTTTGAGTAGGTCTTCCATTAGAAAATCAAATCCCATTAAGTCTTTGTAATTGTAGTTAAATTCTTGAATGATGATGGTAATCCAAGATCGGTGTTCTCTTTTTATTCTTCCTCAGGCACATACCATTCTCCATTGCATGTCTATCCAAGTATCTATTAGTGTTGTAGATTATCTAGTTTCTTTAGCTTATGTTTTTAAAATACCCGATTATCCTTTACGTTTCTGTTTATGAGTTGAAACCCTTTTGGGATCTATGTAAGGGTGCAGATAGCACAATGAAAATTGATATTTGTGCACCTCTCCATGATGCATGCAAGGGTCCTTCCCCCTTTATCCCTAAATATTTTGCCATCACGTACCACTCCCCCTCCCCCCACCACTCAAGACTAATTAATTAATACCATTTTTCACAATGTTGTGCAGCCCTATTGGTGTTGAATCATAGGAATAGGTAGTAGAGATGATTTCTAAGGTGTGTATGTAGTCAAATCTCATAAAAAATACTAAGAAATGATGTCACAAGAAAACTTTGGAGTGGTTTGAAGGGTGTAGGAGGTTGCACTTTGAAATTGTTGTTTGTTTTTTTTTTTGCTGTGTAGCTAGAATAGGTAGTGTAGCATGCCCTACAACCTCAAATCCCTCCATAGAAACTAGAAAATTTGAGGGAATAATCAAAAGTCAGTTAGCGATAGAGTGTGTCTGTGTGTCGCTGTGTTAAGCTTAACGCAGCGAGTTTGGAAGACACCGCATTAATAACATAGTGACCTACTACATTGAATGCTAACACTCACCTATCTCATGGACACTTCACCCACCCTCTACTACATGTCATTAATGAATTGACAAGTGTCAGATCCAAAGTCAACTTGTAGCTTTGGGGTTAAAATAGTGACCAATAAGTTGTTTCTATAATCATGTTGTTGCTTTATCTAACCCGTTGCATTAAGATAACCCACTACTATAACAATCTCGTTGTATTGACTGTCACTGCTACAATTAGGGTACTTCTTTAAGGACAATGCTGTGGCTTCCAACCCACTGCTATAAACAAGTCACTTCTTTATGGGGTCACTGCTTTAAGGGTCCCTCTGCTTTATCTTTAATGCAATACAACCAAGTTTAACAGAGCGACCTACAAGTCAGTGATTTAGGGCTAACGCATTGACTTGTTGTTTTAAGGATAGAATTGCAAAGTGATTGAAACTGATGATATCAGCCTGTTAGGGTGACCAACACATGGGGGATGAGCAGTTTTCGAGTGAAATCTTTCGAGCGTCCGAGCGAAGGAAAATAAAAGCTTCCAACTATGTAAAAATATGGCAAAAATAGATCGGAACAAAATCTAGTTTCACTTAGAAATATGCAAAGTATTATAGTAATGCCTATTTTATACACAAATCTTTACATGAATCTTTGGGAATGGTGAGTAACATAATGGGATGGCTTTTTAAGAAACCCACATGTAGAGTAGACTTCTCTATGAAAATTCCGTTATGATCCTTCTTACAACTTTTACGTAATAGGGGGTGACATTGAAAACCCTCTCTCAACGTAGCCTATTAAAGGGTTTATCCAAATAAACCTCATTGCATTAAGCCATCAAGGTAGTTTCGCTAGCAAAGCCCTTTGAAGTAGGTCTTCCAAGGTAGTTTCGCTGGCGAAACTACCATGGACAACACTTTTAAAAGTGGCATAACTTTCACATCCAATGTCCAAATATAGTCATTCAGCCACTCAAATTGATCGAAAAACCCCTTTTGAGCACTTCCATGGTGTTATATTTTGTAAAATATTGCATATATAGTATTAAATATTATATATATTTTTTGAGAGTGATATATAAGCGCAAGTTAATACTTGTTTATATAATTTAAACTTCTTTAGAAACATATCCATAAACATCTTGTTATCTATGCTATTAAAATACTAGAAAGCTCTTGTCATATTGATATAAATGTGTTTAATAAGTAATTATGTATGTATAATATTATTACATTGAGAGTGATTATGAGGGATTTTTCTTAAAGGAATTATTTTTCAATAATTTTTAAAGGTAATAATAGGGGTACAAATGATGTCTACGAAGAAGAAAATTTATGTTATGTAAAATTGAATGAGTGACAATTTTGTATGTTTTTATGATAAAGAGATTTAGTTCTAGTGAAAATAAAAGTGGAAAAACCATGTTTCCTATAGAAATAAATTTTTTAAAATCTCTTGAAAAACACGCTCAGATAAACCTACTCATAGGTTTTTGCTCGTAAAATTGATGCATCCCCAACACATGCACTTGAGGTTTAGTAAAGTGCTTAGCCAGAGCATAGTGCTTCCAATAATATCATACCTAGACCAGTAGCCACCTTAGTGTTAATTCCCTGTGGGATCTTGACTTTAAGTTCATACTTGGTGCATGATCGCACACACACTAACACCTTGAGCTCAGAGGATGCAATAAGTTTCGACACAAAAACCGGTGAAAACTTAAATCCTGGGGCCGCTATGGCCCCTAACTCCAACTTAGTCATACCCCATTCCTCCACATTATCAACCATAGCCTCACAGCTTAGGGAATCACTCTCTAACATTATGGGAAGGTTTGGCTAGTCTGACCTTGATACAGTAAACCCATTTGCAAGGCAAACTAGAGCCCTCCAACAACTTCTGCATCAAAGCACACATAGTATTCCAATTTCCACCTCAATGGTGAACCCTACAAAGTTGCATGTTCAGTTCTATGAGGGAGACCATCCTTCATTGGAACCTTCGAGCTAAAGATACCTAGCTATTAGTTGTCAAATTGTGTAGAGCAAGGGAATGGACTTTGGGGGAAGTACACAACCACAAACAATGGCTCCTCATCCCCATCTATACCCAACTTGGGTAGGTGTCCCAAAAGGTACCCCCTACCCCTTGGTTGCACCCTATAGGTCAATACCCAATGTGAGTGTGCCCACGCCTAGGCCATCACCATTGCAACAGCCAATAAAGGCAAGCCCACCACAAATGCTAGTACCATGGCCGATTGGGCCATCAATGCTACATTTGTATGACTAACAAATTTTTATAATCCCCTTCTACTGCTACCTAATTAAGGTACCGTGCTTGCCCCATCGGCAACTCCTCCTATGCAGCAAGTGGTGCTCACTGACAAGGCTATGAGGGTCCTAGTACAAACACTAGGAAGTGGCTAGTGCTATAGGGCTCTAAACCTTGAAGAGAAAATTAGCTGGGATATGCTCAAAACGTCATTCATAGCAAGGCTTGCCCATAGCAGTCCCAAGTGGAGCCCTACTAACCAACTATATGAGGTAAAGCAGAAAGACAACAAGTCCTTACGGGATTATATTGCAAGAATCAAACACTTAAACTCTTGCTGGCGAACCTCATGAGAGGACTAGTGATGCATGGTTACTGTCATGCTTCCTCATCGGACTACCAAATTCAATGCTTCATGACCACCTTTTTACCATGAAGCCCACATCATTTGAGTTATGCAGCAAGACTGTGCTTTTAGATAACATGAGAGAAAGTCCCCAAGTGGAAAATACATAAGTGGCTTCATCCGATGTGTCCCACACAATTAAAATCATTAGTGCGGGTGAAGCCAAGGAGGCAATTCCACTCACCAATGGCATAAATATAGATGAGGTGGTCACGACCTTTTGAATTAGGTGAGCCAACAACTTAATGTAGGATGGGTAAGGGAAGCCCCAAGCAATCCTCACCTAGTTCCTAGACAAGATAACATGTGGTGTGATATCTGTATGGGCAACCATCTAGTGCCCTTGCCTTAGGGCTAGTCCAACACTCTACTATGCCCAGTGTCTTCGATGGGAAACCGTGAGACATCTCAATGTCCCTACCCTAAGGTTATCCCCAACCAATATACCAACAAAGGTTGCCCTTGACCTTGCCCACACCACCAAATCCGTTCAATCAAAGACAATTGAACATTCAAGGTGCCCCTCCTACAATCAAGGGCAATATAGGGCTCAAAAACCCCCATTGCCTCCACCCATCTTAGTCCCTCAACCCCCACCACCTCGGATTACCCCTATGAACCAGGTGATCATTAAGGAACTACCTAGTGAGTGGGAGGAACTAGATCGCGCTACTTTGGCAAGTGACTCCTTGCAATACGGGAGTCCCCCTATCAGTCCAACTATGTAAGCCATTACATTATGCAAGACGAATAGTATATCCTAGTGTACCAAATGGCTCCCACCACACAAAGAGCCCAAGAGATGAATACCTTGACACACAGACCACTTATGAGGTTTCTTACATGTTAAGGTCCCCACTATGCTAGTGAGTGTCCCTATAAGATGCCACCCAATCAACTGGTGGCTTCCTTTAAATGTCAAGGACACTTCCTAAGGGACTGATCTTACAAGGATGATTGGCCTTTCCCATAATAGCCACCACTAATACGGTGCTCCGTTGTGCTCTGGCTCTACTGCAGGGTGGACCATCTCTACAAGGATTGTCTTATGCAAAGGACCCCTAGAATGGCCATGGATCCTAAGACCATGATTAATTTGCTAAGTATCAAGAGAGATTAAGCTTATTTGGTGTCCTTATATGTTATAACTAGGACCCAAGCCAGATCTTTAAGTAAGGAATGATGTGTATCAAATAGATTTTATTCAAAGCGAATTTGATGAGGACATAATGACCGTGTCCACTTTCTCATCTTCAAGGCACACCCTAGTGGTTTAAAACCCAACCAACTTATTGCCTAAGGGGAGAGAAAATGCAAGAGGGGTGCCAACTTACAAGCAGAACCAACCCCTAAGGGTCCAGATGAATACCCCGACCCTGATATCAAAAAACAACGCCTTGCTAAGGCACAATAACTCGTACGAGACTGTCAATAAAGATTTGAGCAGCAACTCAAGACCAAAAATGGCATGGATACAATTCATCCAAATTACCAAGGCCCTAATAAAGCCCTCAAAGCCTCTCCCATCTTGGAAAAGGTAGATGAGGAAGGAATAGGTAGCTCATCAATGGGGCATTCCCTCTTAAGGCACAAAATGTTTGAGGAGGACCCCACATGGCATCAAGCTACAAAAGAGGACCATATTTCCTTCTATGGCTTCAAAGAGCCACAATTAATAGGCTGAGAGCCAATTACCAACCTCGAGATGTGGCTAGCCTAGCCGCATTCCCATCCACAGTGTTGAACATGCCTATTGCAACCCTGCTAAGAGGGAATCCCATCCTTTGGAGAGACCTCTCTCATTGGATGAATGGACATATGGTCACTAGAGGGCGCTATTCCTTGATGGGAGACGCTCATTCTTTTGTAAAGCCTCCTAGCTAGTACTTTGATTTTCCCCCATCCTTCCTTTCAAATAAAGCATAACTCTCTTCCCTTGATGTCTCCATCTCTACATTCCACCTCCCATCATGTACATGCTCCTCTTCCCCCTCACCCTTCCCCCTTATGCCATAGTCCCCCTCTTCATTCCCACCCCTCTTAATCCCTTTTCCCCACCCATGTTAACGCTCCTCCCCTTACGTTCCCTTTTCCTCTATGGCCCTCGAGCGTCGCCATGCCTAGCGTCAAGCCTCATGTCTTGATTTCTTTTCTAGTTAATAGGATTGGTGTGGTTGCTAGGATACGAAGTCTCCATGGCTAGTGGCATACAATTCGTCTATCGACAGCTGTTAGTCCTACGACTGTGTGCAGTTTTGCGGTATCTTCTGTGCACATTTCTCTATTTTTGCGCTTCCAATCTGTGACATCTGCTCGCGGTTCTCCATCCCTGCAGTTGCAGAACTTCTCTATTTCTGTGCCTCTAGTCTACGTGTCTTCTACTCGCAGTTCCTGTCTTTTGGGTTCCGGTGCATCTTTTGGTGTGGGCGCATTCACGTGTTGTCTAGGTTCTTGTGTGTCTTCTGGTCACGGGTGCATCTTCTAGATTCCTGTGCGCGTCATGCGTCTTGGCGGTCTCTGCGTGTTTTCAAAAAAAATCAGTAACAAACCTCGCGTCCACCTATACTCTTCTTCTTCTCCCTCTCTTTCTCTTCTCCTCTCTTCTCCTTTTATTAAGGAGTGGGAATTGAACCCAAGACCTCCCTATTCACAAAAGGAAGACTTACCAATGGGCCAGCAAATAGCAAGTGATCAAAATGTAATGATATTGCTTATATATTGAAATCTCATGAATTGTAACTCTCTAACCGTGGGGAGTTTCCTCTTGCCTGTAAAAAGCAAAAGTACTTCACTTCATGTGCTCTTCATATCTCATACTAGATTGAACTTTTTCAAGTACGCACACCACACGAGGAGGGTGGATATTTATGTCACTTCTCAACGAGTACAAGGATTTGGTGCTTGGTCCCGCTCATTACAGCTACCAATTGGCGAGATCTCTTTCTTGATCTTCATGTCAATCTTCAACAACTGATTGTACAATGCATTGCTCGAGGAGATGACGAGTGGGATGATACATTGTGGATGGTTCAAGGTGAAGAACTAGTGATACACTGGGAGGGCTTTGATTCCAATTCTACTCATTGTGTGGTGATCAAGCTACTTGCTGCATCGGAGGTAATCAAAAGGGTGACATTCTTCCAAGGGTGGGATGATCCCCATAAGCTTGGGGTGAGATTTGGTGCACTGCTTGTTAATTCCTGTGGATAAGCTCGTCTTGAATGATTTTTTCTCGACCTCACTATAAAGGTTTTTAGGGCTCGGCTATGGTTGGTGAGGCTTCAACCAAGGAATCCCTTTGTACCTAATCAACCCTTTGCGCCACACTTTGAGCTTCATGTTGTAATTCTTTTTGGTCGAAAGATAAACTATCAACAAAGGATAGTAAGTTTGTTTGGTGGTGAACGTCTTGCTCAAGTATTGAATTCTCCCCACCCTCTCCTTCTACCTATCTTGGACTACCGAGAAACCTGGGATGTCTGGATTTTAGTTTTGGTGTAATGACATCTTGGATCCTTCAATTTGACGGAGCATACAAACCTTCGACCAAGGCTGCTGGTGTGGGTGTGAATCTCACTTCACCAGGGGGTGAGGTGTATTGTTATAGCAAGTTTGCACCTGCAAGTACTTGCAACCAAGCTGAGTACTCAGCACTCATTCTTGGAAAAGGCACAAGAACATCACATCAAGCAACTTGAGGTATGAGGAGATTCTCAAGTCGTGTGTGAACAAGTTAGTGGAAGGTGGAATGTGCGGAGCAAAGGCTTGGTTCCCCGACATCAACAAGCATTGGAACTTCGCAAACAATTTAAAGAGGTAAAAAGTCAGCATATCCCTCGAGCTCAAAATTTAGTTGCTAATTTCTTGGCACGTGAAGCAATTATGAGACATCAACAAAGCATGAATTATTATAAGAACATGAAGGGCGAATACAAAAGTTGACATGAAAATGGAGGATTTATATTGCAACTCAAAAAGTGGGATAAACATTGAAGCTTTACAAAGAATTTCATAATTTGGATTTTCATGTGCAAGAGTTGTCCTTGGGGGATTCATGTCACAAAATTTTAGCATAACACGTGCATTCAAAGGGAGCGATATTTTAATTCAACTTTTTGAAAAAATGTAATGGGATTACAATAATAAGATTACAATAACAAGATTACAATAATAGGAGGGGTTTTTTACTTCAACTTCGAGGGAGAAAATCCGTTAGTTCATAAGAGGGAGAAAATCTGTTAGTTCATAAGTAAAGAGGGGTCTTTTTATTGGGAAGGGAATTTTTGTTTAGGGGTTTTTATGATACCCCTTGAACACACGTGTGATACATACGGTTCCTTAGAAGTGTGTCCCCAAGGATTTATATCTTATTCTCTTTCTTTCATAACTGCTATTGCAACATGAGGTTTCTCCGCTAGTCTACAATTCTCTCCATTAGTCTACAATTCTCTCCACTACCCTACAATTCCCTCCACCAATCCACAATTCCCTGCATTAGTCTATGATTCCCTATATGTATGTCATAAAATTCTAAAATTTGTCTTTTTTGGATGAGCTAAGACTAGCAACCAAAATCTGAAGAACCTCCTATTAGTTCATCTCCAACTTCTTTACAAAGATATAAATTTAAAATTTTCTCCTTTGAACATTCTACATTACAATCCGAGAAGCAGGACATCTTGTGAATATTTGTAAAAGGTGGGGCTGATTAACTTAATCGCCTTGCCCTGTTACGACAAGAAGGTTCTCAACCATCCTAAAGCTTCTTGACAATCATGTATGCATATTCCAAGTAATTCTAGAAATCCTAAAGCTCCTTTGACAATCATGTGTAGGTATTCAAAGTAATGCTAGAAATCCTTTTGACAATCATATGTCTATATTTACAAGAGAAGTTATAATTGGGCTTTTACTTTTTATTTCTCTTAAATCTCCTACTACAAAATAAGGTTTCTCGTCCAAGCTATAACTCCTTTTATGAGCCTTTGTATATATGTCAGAAAATTGAGTGGTGACAATGTGAATTCAAAGGCCACCTAATGATTTTAGTTTTGGTTAATTAATGGGAATACCATTATTTCTTGTACAACAAAGAATACCATCTGAGAACACAAACTGAATGACCTTGACACCGAGCCACATAGTAAGGGACCAAACACAATCAACGACACAGGTCCAAGGAATCTCTAGGAAATCAAGGCCACCAACCAGGGAATTCTAGGAGATGGTAAACTAAGAGATACAAAACAAAGTCCTTCCAACAAAAGACGAATAAAAAATTGCCTTGAGGGTTACATCCTTCACAAAACAAAGAGAAGGGAGTCACCAAAAAACAGTCAAAACTCAACTGTTGATTGCCAAAGATGGAAATGTTGCCCACATAAAAGAAACACTGAATGCTGACTAACATAGAGATTGATAAGGCTCATGCTGAGCGATTATGATGCAAATACCATGGTCTTCACAAAACACAATCATCATCCATTGAACTCGAGCCGAAAATGCATAAGTCTGTGAATTCCTCTACAAATTGGAGTGATTCTGAATTCTTTCCTTTCCTTTTTGAGCTGTGTCATCACGTTTTTGGAAACAATATTCCACAATGTGCCCTAGCTTCTCATAGTAACCACACTGCATCTGCTTCCAATCGAGGTTCCTTTGTACCTTCTTTTTAGACACCTTACTTGCATATGCTCTATCTTCATCACTGTCCAAATCCTTTTAGTGTTCACCTTTTAATAGTATTGCTATCATCTCTTCCAAGGTCATGTCAGCATTCACACAAAATTTCATCTTAGAATCATCATCCTCCATCCAAACTCTTAAATCAACCAGCTGACATAGGATTGCACGCGTACAATTCAAATGTTCGTCCAAAGTAACACCTAGCATCTAAGAGATCCCAATCAAAAGAATTGCATTTTTTGCCACCTCTAATGCATGATTTTGTAATGATTATTAAAATAGAAGCATAGCCAACCAAGATTTAGACATATGCTATACATGAAAACTACATTTCATTACCTTTTTCCCCTTTACATGTAGGCTAGGAAAATCACATGTCCATTTCTCTCAAGGTTTATTTCCTAAATTAGGTTTGCTAGTTACCTATTAGATGTAGGATAGTTATAGGTCAAGAAAGTTATATGAGTTTCTCCTTATGTTTTTATATAGATTAGATTAGATTAGGTTTGTTAGCTATTACATGGGATTGTTAATTACCTAAGGGAGACCTAAATTTTAAAAAGCATTAAGGTTTCATGTAAGCAACCTCGTTCCTTTTTCGCACTACTTTGATGAGGTTTTTCCTTGGATTTTATCCTAAGGCTTATTATGTATGTTGACCATACTTTATGGTTCACTTTCTCTTCTTCCTTTAAAAACACTATTTTGAATGCTATGAATGCCAATTTCTAGCCCATTTTAACAGTCGCTGATGTCAGAGACTTAACTAAAACATATTAGAAGTGCCAAATATCACAATCAATGCATGGACCTTTTCTTCTGTTTTTGGAATCCACAAAGAATAGTAGCATTTAAGAAGATGGACAAACAAAAATCAAAGAAGCTCTCACACAATGACTTTGCTCCAACTAAAAATCAATGGAATTTTCCAGCATTATTAAATTTGTGGATGCAGCTAAGAATACCTCTCTCTCTCTCTCTCTCTCTCTCTCTCTCTCTCTCTATATATATATATATATATATATGCCCTTCAACATCCCTCTTACAATTGTATGAGACTACACAATCAAACTTTGTAAAATGAGGCTATCATATGCCATCATGCTTGATAGTATGGTAGTTGATTGCATCCCTCTATTCCTAATTGCTTCAAGTTCAATCTAGGTGGTCTCCCATCACAACGTTTCAACAAATCATGTTACAACCTTGCCTGCAACCAAACATCTTGCCATCACACCTTGCTGGCATAGTGGTTGCTTGCATCCTTGTTGTTTGTTACTGATCTTGAAATTGATTAAATTAAAAGAAAATTTGGGTAAATACTCAAAAACCTTTCCATGAAGATAAGCATCATTGTCACGAATTTTACATATTTCCTTCGATGGTGATTAATTACAAACTCTTCCCTCTAACTCATCACGGCTTTCTGACAATTGGATGGAAAGGCCATCCCCATTGTAGGCAATTACAAGGCTCGCAGCTGGAGCAAATCCTCATGAGAAGTATAAAGACAACATAATCTTGCGTATCATTGCATTAGCAATTAACATTGCTTTGCAACACAAGCTTGGTAAGACTGACAATATATGGCATCATATTGCACACACGAATGAATTTCTGCTCGAACGTATTACACGATAGCCTTCGCGACTTTCTCTTCTGTAGTCAGACCTATTATTTCATTTGCCCGCTTCAAAGGTACATGAGAATACCGTCCCAAGGAGTCCTGAGAGGAGGACAAAAGTAGTAAAGTGAATTCATACCACAAAACACATTCCACTCCATGATTGTAAAAGCAACTAATGGGTACGTTTGATGCTACACAAAAGATTTAGATTATAACTTCAGTTGTGTATGAATACTACCTTAGTCACAAGCCCCAGCCGTTCCAACTTCTTGACTGCATCCTCAACTTCGAAGTCACACCTTTCCTGAAATTCCTCGACCATGATCTGCTCACATCGTCTATCAAGATCCTGTCCATTTATACATTTAGTTATAGCACTATTAATGCTGAAAATACCTGAGTACAGAACTTAAACAACAAACCTCTCGAGTAGCTTTTCCTTGAGTCATCAGCACATAGTAAGCGAGTATGACTTCCTTGACCTGCAAAAAAGACAATTTATTAAGCACATTTAATTTTTCTAGAAGCTACCTAATTGAACAAAAACATATCGACAAGAATGAAAGGTATATAACTAAACATCATAAACTTGTTCTATGCATATTGGAATTCAGCAATCACTAACAAGCCTCCAAAACACCACCATGCATAGCATCATTAGTAGGTATGACACACATCAATGTATCCACTTAGTATTCATTCGTGCTATGCATGATCGATTGTGAAGGTAAAAGACCAGAATCAGTGATAACAGAGTCCAGCACCATCACAGAAACTTAATCAAACACATGTTACCATGTTCATGCTATCCAACCACAGCCATGACCGGGGGGCTAGACTCAACTACAAAGGAACCCACCATATTGTCTACATGGTGCAACAATGACGACTTCTATTGGTCACACTTCCATTTGTCCATTCTATCAATACTACTATGTGCTACGTGCAAATGCAATCTAGCTACAAAACATGATACAGCCTCTAGCTCTCCCTGTTGCTATCATTTGTCATGGTTAAGCTTGTGCTCGCCTTCAGAAAGGAGATAGAAACTCAGTATATTAGTCTATATGAAGGTTGATGCATAAGTCTGTCAGAATCTACATCTTCAAATTGCAAATGCATAATAAAGCCTACATTATGAAACTAGTACTACTGGTATCTTTTTCCTATTGAGTGTCTTCTATCTCGAAAACTGACAAAAAAACCAGCAGAGAGAGATCACAGAGTAGTCTTCTCTTCAAGCCATCTCCAGGTGGTATTGTGGTCCCAGAAAAGAGAGACATGCAGCATATTATCTATATGAAACTTGAAAGACCTGATACAATCTAGATCTTCATCACGTAAGGGGGGATGTGTGCTTCATATAACATCTACTTTCATAGATCCATTTGCAGCTTGATGTATGGGTCTCTTTCATTATGCATCTTCATCGTGTAAGGGGAGGTGCCTGTTTCATATCACATCTAGTTTTCCACCATTAAAAACAGCACGAGCATGGAACATATCAAAAAAGGTGAAGCCTTAACAATGCAAGACTTGATTGGTTCAACACAAGACCATGACAGTAGCAGCATATATAAAGCGTAAAAATGTTATGCTCTAGCCGAGATAGCATGACCTCGGGAAGATCGATCGGCATTTTCTCTTAGATGACCGACTTCTGTAATATTTTATGTGCGTAAATTAAATGGTCAAGGGAAGTAACTGCCAAGGTCCTAGGTGAGGGTGTATTGGCATCGACTAGGTGGTTCTGAGTGCTCAGGCCTAGGTGTAGCTAAATATGTAAAAATGCCAAGGGGCAAATGTTTTAATTGTGCCCCAAGAGAGGGGTAAATGGTGTACCAAGCTAAAGGTCTAGAATGATGACATGTGGCAGAGGGAACCATCTAGGGAACTGAGGGCTTGTGGATAGGCATGAAGGAAATAAAGTTACGTATTTTTGTGTACATGCAATCCACAAGGAGGCTGGGAGGATATTCGGGATGCCTACGCCTGTGAATTTTGTCCGTGAATCGACAGAATGAAAGAGAGATTAGTTAGTGGGCGTATCATTTGGTATCAGAGCACAGAACATCTGGGAGCGTGGATGGACGAGTTGCGTAGAAGGGACGAGCTGTCTACGTGAACTCGTTGGTTTATGGTTAGCTTAGAGCCAGGGAACGGTGGCGCGTGAGACTGAAGTTAGGGGCAGGCCCTTCGACGCGATAAGCGCTGTTGGGTGAAACACCTGTGAAATCAGCATGGCTCAGGTTGGATGAGGGGATTACGATGTGTGCTTTTAAATGGTCATGCGATTTGGCTGTCTCATCCGTTGGCATCAGGCAAGGATTAGAGGTGGTTATTCATTTGGTAAATGAGGCGTGGCGATGGGCAACGCACGGGCAGCGATGGTAATGTGGGGGCTCGATGTCGATGCGTGGCTGATTAGCCCAACGAAGTAGTCGGGTACTAGTTCGATCGACTGGCCATCTAGCAGCTCCTCAAGGCAGCAAATAGGAGCAGTGCAGCTATGATAGGTTGATGAGCAGCGCCAAAGATGCGTGGGAGGTTGCACATCTGGGATGTGGTCACAAAAATAGCCCGCAGAGAGCAGGCTGATTTTGAAAGAGAGAAGTGAATAGCTGGGTGAGTGCCTTGGTTGGTGGCGCAGATTTTCGAGGCTTGCAAAGGCTCGGCAGAAGAAAGGAATTCCGGACTCCGGGATATTCCAGGGAGCAGTTCTTTTCCCTTCTATACAAATTTTCTGTTGCAGTTTATTTATTCCTGTACAGCAAAGGAGAATTTGAAGTGTGATATACTTTTGGGGTTTTTGACGTACAGAAAGAAGTTTTTTTTTTTTTTTTTAATAAACTATTTTCCTTTTTGAAAGAATGGAGACTGAGGGACAGGATTCCAGGGTAAATCCTGGTGAATCTAGAGCGCAGTATACACAACATATCACACACAAACTACTATTCCTACTGCAGATCACGGGAGCAGCACCATTCTTTTCCTCCCAGCCAACCTTGCTGAAGCTTACGAGCTAACAGAGAAAATTCAAACTAAACATACATGCCCCGTGCCTTCTCCTCTCTCACTAGCTTCAACAAGCCCCATCTCCCTAGATGGATCTAGATGCCACATGTCATCATCACAGGGCCTTCCCAATGCAACATTTCACCCCTCTCTTGGGATGCATTAAAATCCTTTGCCCCTAGGCACATTCCTCGCATTAGGCCCTTAGCCTTAGATCCACCTAGTCTGGTGCTATCAACCCTCACCTAGGACCTTGACATTCATTCCCTCCCGATCATTTACATGAAGCGCAAACAAATAATTACAAACATAGATCCTTTAAGGAAAATGTCAACTGATTCTTCCGAGGTCATGCTACCTCGGCTAGAGCGTAACATTCCTTCCCTCTTCAGACATCAGCGTCCTCGATGATAAAATCTGGGAACACTCTCCGCAACTGGTATACGGATTCCCAGGTAGCTTCAGATAGAGGCTGACCATGCCATGCAACCAACACCGTGGGTATCTTCCGATTTCGTATTTGCATTGTTCCTCGGTCCAGGATTCTTGTTGGTTTGCGCCTCGCATTATCCTCTATCTCCTGAAACAAAACCACACCTTCGATTAGTGAGTCACCTGTATGTAAAAATTTCTTTAAGCGCGAAACATGAAAAACCGGGTGCACCTTACACCCCTGTGGCAATTCTAATTTATAGGCTACCTTGCCTATTCTCTTTAGAATTAACCACGGCCCACAGTATCGAGGTGATAACTTAGCACACTCTCCTGAAGTCGACGACTTCGAGTGCGAAGGAACTCTGAGAAAAACTTTTTCTCCTTCCTTAAATACTCTTATAGACTGGTTTTCATCCGCATATACCTTGGCTCTATCCA
Organism: Dipteris shenzhenensis; assembly: GCF_047967505.1. NCBI lineage: Eukaryota > Viridiplantae > Streptophyta > Polypodiopsida > Gleicheniales > Dipteridaceae > Dipteris > Dipteris shenzhenensis. The sequence goes on from NC_141600.1 coordinate 17,990,755, forward strand.
TAGCCTGGCGAATATTAGCTCTCGCAAGTGCTAGCATCTCCCGCATCTAAACTACAAAGTTCGCGGCACTAGGCACTTTCTGAGGTATTCCAACTATAGTTGGATTTGCTGGTCTATAATCATAGTTCAGCTCAAACGAACTGAACCCGGTAGAGGAATGTTTCCTATCATTGTAGGCAAACTCCAACAATGGCAACCACTTGTCCCATGTATGTTGCCTCAATGACACATATGCCCTCAGCATATCCTCTAAAGTCTGATTGACTCTCTCCGTCTGACCATTCGTCTCAGGATGATCCCCACTACTCATTCCCAACTCAGTCCTTAGTGTCTCAAATACCGCTGTCCAAAAATGACCGGTAAATCTAACATCTATGTCTGATACTATGCATCTCGGCAATCCATGCAGACGAAATATATGTCTAATAAACAAATCCGCCACTTGCGGGGCACTAACAGACTCCCTAGTCGGAATGAAGTGAGTCATCTTGGTTAGACGATCAACCACCATAAGGATAGAATCATACTCTCCTTGTGTCGTAGGTAGCCCTACAATAAAGTCCATGGAAATGCTTTCCCACTTACTCAGTGGTACTTCCAAGGGCTGTAAAAGTCCGGGTGGCTTCACCCGCTCGGCCTTACTTACTTGACACGAGAAACACCGTGTCACATATTCATGAATATGCTTTTTCATCTTTGGCCAAAAGAAATCTCACTTCACGAGATCATATGTCTTCTCGACTCCTGGATGTCCCCCACACAGGCTATCATGGCACTGTCGAATGACTCTCTGCCTGAGATCATTCTGACCAGGTACTACAACCTTGCCATTTCTAACTAGCATACCATCCCTTATGGTATATCTTGCATATGTTTGGCCTTTTCTGGATGCCAGGTCATCCTTTTCATTTTCCCCGGGTTTTAACACATGAGCCTTAGGCCATAAGCTTTGGACGAACTCGTCCACCTTTTGAGTTTCTCTAATTTCGGTCATTAGAGCACTCTCTAATACCGTGAAACTCAGGTTGTGCATAATGCGAGACAACGCATCAGCAACCTTATTATCTTTTCCTCTTCGGTACCGAATCGTTAAATTAAACTCCTGCATGAGCTCTGCCTACCTAGCTTGGCGGCCCCTCAAGTCAGGCTGTTTACAGAAATGTTTCAGAGTATCATGATCCACATCCACATAAAACTCTGAACCATACAAATAATGCCTCCATGTTTTCAAAGCATGATAATAGCATACAACTCCAATTCATATGTTGGCCAATTCCTTTGAGAGGGAGAAAGCTTCTTGCTTTCAAAGGCTACTGGCCTTCCCTCTTGAAGGAGAACTGCTCCTACCGCAATGCCACTTGCATCGGTTTCCGATATACGGACGTAGTAAATCGTTCATAAGCATGACGAATGTTGCTGGAGCATTGGTAAGTCCGAAGGGCATTACCAAAAACTCATAATGACCAAACTTGCTTCTGAAAGCGGTTTTATGCACATCCTCGACTCTAATCCGGATCTGATGATAGCCACACTTAAGATCTATCTTGCTGAAAATCACGGAAAAGAAAATAAAGTTGCTGATGCGTTGTCACGCATTATGCATAACATGAGTTTCACGGTGTTAGAGAGTGCTCTAATGGCCAACATTAGAGAAACTCAAAAGATGGACGAGTTCGTCCAGAGCCTATGGCCTAAGGCTCATGTGTTAAAACCCGGGGAAAAGGATGACCTGGCATCCAGAAAAGGCCAAACTTATGCAAGATATGCCATAAGGGATGGTATGCTGAAAAGAAATGGCAAGTTAGTAGTACCTAATTAGAATTATCTCAAGCAGAGAGTCATTCGACAATGCCATGATAGCCCATGTGCGGGACATCCAAAAGTCGAGAAGACATATGATCTCGTGAAGCGAGATTTCTTTTGGCCAAAGATGAAAAAGCATATTCATGAATATGTGGCACGTTGTTTTTTGTGTCAAGTAAGTAAGGCAGAGCGGGTGAAGCCTCCCGGACTTTTATAGCCCTTGGAGATACCACTAAGTAAGTGGGAGAGCATTTCCATGGACTTTATTGTAGGGCTGCCTACGACACAAGGTGGATATGATTCTATCCTTGTGGTGGTTGATGGTCTTACCAAGATGGCTCACTTCATTCCAACTAGAGAATTTGTTAGTGCCCCGCAAGTAGCGGATTTGTTTATTAGACATTTATTTTGTCTGCATGGATTACCCAAATCCATAGTGTCAGACAGAGATGTCAAATTTACCGGTCATTTTTGGACTGCGGTATTTGAGACACTAAGGACTGAGTTGAGAATGAGTAGTGGGGATCATCCAGAAACGGATGGTCAGACAGAAAGAATCAACCAAAATTTAGAGGATATGCTTAGAGCATATGTGTCATTAAGGCAACATACATGGGACAAGTGATTGCCATTGTTGGAGTTTGCCTACAATGATAGAAAACATTCCTCTACAGGGTTCAATCCGTTTGAGCTGAACTATGGTTATAGACCAGTGAATCCAACTATAGTTGGAATACCTCAGAAAGTGCCTAGTGCCGTGAACTTTGTGGTTCAGATGCGGGAGATGCTAGCACTTGCGAGAGCTAACATCCGCCAAGCTATGGATAGAGCTAAGGCGTATGCGGATGAGAACCGATCCGCTAGAGAATTTAAGGAAGGAGAAAAAGTTTTCTCAGAGTTCCTTTGCACTCTAAGTCTGAGACTGCAGGAGAGTGTGCTAAGTTATCACCTCGATATTGTGGGCCATGGTTAATTCTAAAACGAATAGGCAAGGTAGCCTATAAATTAGAATTACCACTGGGGTGTAAGGTGCACCCAGTGTTTCATGTTTCTCGTTTAAAGAAATTTTTGCATACAGGTAACTCACTAATCGAAGATGTTGTTTTGTTTCAGGAGATAGAGGATAATGCAAGACACAAACCAACAAGAATCCTGGACTAAGGAACAATGCAAGTGCGCAATCGGAAGATACCCACGGTGTTGGTTGCATGGCATGGTCTACCTCTATCAGAAGCTACCTGGAAATCCGTATACCAGTTACGGAGAGTGTTCCCAAATTTCATCATCGAGGACGCTGATGCTTGAAGAGGGAAGGAATGTTATGCTCTAGCCGAGATAGCATGACCTCGGAAAGATCGGTGGGCATTTTCTCTTAGATGACCGACTTCTGTAATATTTTATGTGCGTAAATTAAATGGTCAAGGGAAGTAACTGCCAAGGTCCTAGGTGAGGGTATATTGGCATCGACTAGGTGGTTCTGAGTGCTCAGGCCTAGGTGCACCTAAATGTGTAAAAATTCCAAGGGGAAAATGTTTTAATTGTGCCCCAAGAGAGGGGTAAATGGTGTACCAAGCTAAAGGTCTAGAATGATGACATGTGGCAGAGGGAACCATCTAGGGAACTGAGGGCTTGTGGATAGGCATGAAGGAAATAAAGTTACGTATTTTTGTGTACATGCAATCCACAAGGAGGCTGGGAGGATATTCGGGATGCCTACGCCTGTGAATTTTGTCCGTGAATCAACAGAATGAAAGAGAGATTAGTTAGTGGGCGTATCAAAAAAACTGCTAACAACCAAGCCCGATCTATTTAAGAGAGAAAAAAACTAAAGATGAGATCCTGCTTGGCTACAAATACAATAATGTAGACATCAACTCAAAGCAAAATAGAAAGTACTCAATTGGTCAAAGAAGGACCCTTTTTTCTTAGAAAAAGGCACATATGTACTCCACAGATTCAATGGGATCTATGCGACTGAAAAATCAGAGACATGTTGCTTTTCCACAACAAAGCTGCACGAAACACCTCTAGCTTGGAAACTCCATTTTTGAACGTTTCCCAAAAAAATGTGTTTTGAAAACTTGGACAATCTTGAAATGTCCTTTTGAGTACTTGTTAACATCTTTGCCCACGCAAATTTGTAGCCTGTCAATAGACGCCTATGCATAAAGGAGGAGCATTAATACATGTGTGTATTGAATAAAAGGATATCGTAGGTGTCACATAAGCCACATAGTTCAATTGAATTATTTTTTTATTTTTAGGATTTCGATGCCATGTCACTAGTTTTGACGCTTAGTCTATAAAACACTTGTACTTCCATTTCATAGAGCTGGAATCGCTCCTTGTGGAATACAAGTTTTCCAAAAAATTTAATTCCAACCTGTGCTCATTTCCTTTCAATCGGTATCAAATTGCCGGCTCGTTTTTGTTGCATAGTGAGACATTGTACGTATGGTCACGAGACAAGCGTCAATTTTAGAGAGCTTCAAGCAGATATGCATTTCATTTTTGTGTATTGTGCCCATTTTTGCAACAAAAGTGAATTCTTAGGGTTGTAATAGTTTTTCCCATCTGAACAGATCACTCCAGGAACCAAAAGCATGCAAAAAGCTTGAGAAACACCAGTTATGCTCTGTTTCCACCAAACAGCCGGATCGGTTCTTAGGAATTTTGTCCTGCTTAAAGCCCTTTGTAGACTTGACTCTTGTCCAAATGTATGTTGTGGGTTCAAGAGTCAACCCAATGGTATAACTTTTATCAAGTTTGGAGCCTTTTTATCTGATCGCCATGATTTGATCACATCCCTTGGCCACATCAGCAAAGCACAATCAACGAATCTTAACCAGTCTCCTAGCCCATTTGCAGGGTTTGGTACAAGATTAGACCACGTTAGGAATTAAATTTCATTCCAATACGAATTCCAATGCATTATATTTACGTATTTTGACTCGTTTTGGTGGATGTACAGTGCATTTTGCAAGTGCCAACACATCAGGTAACAGAACAACTAGTGCTATTTTTTAACATGCTTATTTTTTCCACACATCCAAGGCAGGTTGATGTCTACTTTGTGACCAGAAGGTTGTAGACAACACCCCCCTTTCCAAATGCGCAACATACTCGCACATGCCCGACAAATTTTGACACATTCTCTCAAGCCATGACACTATAATCCGTAAACCAAGGTTATGATCTTCAATACCTCCAAAGCGGTTGCACATAGAGAGCAGTTTACGTTTGACAGTGCACCAGTGGAGATTGTCTCATTGTACACTTACTTGGGGGTTCTGTTCTATGGACCTATCTTCACGATGGGACCGGCTATGCAGGCTTGCCTGAGTAGAGGATATGCCTCACTTGCCCGACTGGATAGACTGTGTTTCCATTCGCACTTCTAGGACCCACGGACCAAGGTTCTCCTCTTTGACTCCTTGGTCTGTCCTGCAAGTATGTACCGCAGCACTTGCTGGGGACCAGACCTCTCTGACATAGAATGGACCCGAGTGGAGAGATTACAGGTTCTCTTGTTATCACGGATGATCTGCAGCAAGCCATCTGTTCCTCATTAGATCATTCAGGCTGAGTTCGAGGCATCCCCATTGCAGTTAGACGCGGCGTTCCAGACCATCAATTATCTATACCGCGTGCGAGCTTATGGCTCTTGCACGCACAGACAGAGCTTCCTGTGAAGATCAGTTTCTATTGGGACCACTGCCTGCACATCTCAGAGGAGGGTTTCATTATTCAGGCCAAGAGGGACAAAGACTCCGAGATCAAGATGCGACACACTCAACAAAGGACAAACGGACAGATCACACTCACTAACATTCCCTCTATCTTCAGACCTGGGTACAGCCGACAGGGGTTACTGTGGCGCTCCTCAGAAGTTGAGTAGCTGCTAGGAGGACACGACGGACTACTCGTCCAGATAGCATACAACAATTTATCACGGGTTTCTTGCCCACACTGCCTAGTTCACCATCGGATGTACCCTGACGTTCCCCTATGCACTGTCTTGTATTGTATTGGATTGGATCAAACTGCATCTCCCATGGGGGATGAGGTTGCCAGTGATGGATTTATATGCCTATGATGACATGTATGATGATACCATTGACTATGTCTACACACTTTTTCTCTAGCATGGGTTAGGAGTATCTCTTACATTTTTCCACCATTAGCTTTTATTTTTCCCTCTTGACTACCCTCCCGTGTGCTGCCTTGCCTTTTTGCACCAGTTGGACGGTGTTTCCAAGCATCGGACATGAGACACTCGCAATCCTTCCATTACAAAAACTCTATATATAACTTGTTGTGCCTTAGACAGAGCTCTATGTTTGGGTAGGAGAGGATGGGAGACTTGTGAAGGGCATGGAACAGCAAGAGCTTGCATAGGCAAGGTCTATGAGACAAAGTACAATCCAATAGTAACTCATACAAGCCATTGTGTGCTGAGGCAAATAGCTGCTATGCTAAGAAGCTCAAAAACTCAAAACTCTGAACTAGCACTCAAAACACATACGCAGGTGCCATGGTGGCTCTCCGGTGAGATGTGAAAATATCTCGTATCTGTATCTGTCGAGTCATCGCTTGCTCTGGCGGGGAGGCGTGGTCTTCGTGATCTTTGTATCCCATGAGACAAGGCCATTAGCTTGGGCTAGTGGGACTAGAGCATCCAGAAATTCGAATCTATATGACCAGTCTATTTGAACACCTGAATGGAGCCCAACAAGTGATGGCACATTTAGAGCACAGAGACCTAGTGGTGCAAAGTTCATAGCACTAGATTGGCGTGGTTTTTTTGGCGTAGATAGAGACTTTGGTGGTGCGGTTCGGTTGGAGCAGCAACAAAGGCGCAAATGATACAGAAATGTACCTTGGGATGGTGTGATCCAGCAGAAGGTTCCAGCGCAATTATGGCGTTGTTTCTAGGCCGGGGTGGGCTGAGAGGTTGGGCGGAGAAAGAGAGAGAGAGAGAGAGAGAGAGAGAGAGAGAGAGGGACGCCTTTAGGATTCCTCACAAGCTTATGAGACAAAATACAACCAAAAAGAGTAGCTAGTACATCTGTGTACCAGAGAGAGAGAGAGAGAGACAGAGAGAGAGAGAGAGAGAGAGAGATCAACGTCTTAAGGATGCCTCACAGGTCTATGAGACAGAATACAACAAAAAGACTAGCTAGTACGTCTGCGTACCACAGAGAGAGAGAGAGAGACATAGAAAAAGAAAGAAAGAAAGAAAGAAAGATGTATTAACGTCCGTGGGAGGCATCGCGGGCCTATGGGACAAAAGTGCCGAAACAAAGTAAACTCATACAAGCCATAGTGGGCTAGAGAGAAGGGCTCACTAAGGCCCTCGCTGAGTACTAGAAAGCACATAAACTGAAATACTAATGTAGTACATCATATCAAGTCAGGCCAAAAAAGCCAAATAGTGTGTAACATGAGTGGGGCATGTCAAGTGCTCACGGCTAATGCTCCAAGAACATGATCGTATCTAGGCTCCATGATAGCTCTTTGGTGTGACACAAAGAACTCACGTATCTGCATCTGTCGAGCTGTCTGGCGTTGTGGTGGGGGCGTGATCTCCTCAATCTCTGGATCCGATGGGCTATGTCAAGTGTAATGCCACGTCTCTATTGGTCGCCTCTGAGAAGAGCTAAGATTAGGTCGAACCTCAATCGTGTGTGCTCTGGTCTCTTGTCACATGTGAGACCCCCGTGACCCTCGTCCAGTAGTGGTGTCATGTCGACTCCCTCTACTGACCCATCTATCTCTCATGTCAGCTAGCTCCTCCTCCTCTACTCTCGAGTGCGCTGGAGTTGACTCAAATGCATAGAAGTCGGTGTCCTGCCTCTGTGCTCAGTCCACCTCAGTGTCCTATGATGTGGTGGTCAGAGGGGTCATAGCAAACTCTGCCTGTACTATCTGATGGGGGACTGAGGGCTTACTACGAATCATCCTGGATCCCATGATTATCTGTAGCTGCTCAAATCTCTTCCACTCTGCTGCTGAAATATCACACCCCCAGAGTGGTGCTGCATACATGGCAATTGGTCTCAGTAGGGTGTCGAAAAGCCAGCACTTCGTCGATGGGTCCTGGAAGTGCACCTGGAAACACTGTCGCTCTAGCCGGGCCAGAGCACCATATCCTCGTCTGAGGCGTGCTCGGGCTGTATGGATCATCGTGAAAACTGCACCCAAGTATGTGTAGGACTGCATAATCTCTACTGGCTGACCTCGGTAAGTGAAGCTATGTCGATGGAGCACAGGGTATGAGGTGTTAAAAATCATAACCTTGGTTTTCCCAAGGTTAGCTGTCAAATCTCTCTTTGTGCACAACTCCTCAAGGGCCTCCAAATGTCTCTATAAACCCTCTGCTGAGGATGACAAGAGGACTATGTCATTCGCATATAGTAGTATCAGTACCAACAAATCAGCCAGGAGCGACCCGTCACCTCCCAGGCGGTCTACGAAGGATGTGATCTCATCAATGTAGAGGCCGAAGAGAGTCGGAGAGAGGGGGCATCCCTATTTCACCCCAATCATGCTCTCCACCCAGCTTGATAGGCCTCCTAGAGTGCGAACTTGTCCTCTAACGGACTCATATAGGCTCATCACCCCCCAAATCAAAACCTTTGGGATCTCCATCTCCTAGAGTCTCCCATGCGGGATCGTGGGACAGTATCGAAAGCCTTCTGAAAGTCTATGAAGCAAGCATAGACTTTCTAATGCCTCGACCTTGCCTCCTCAATGATAGCCCTCAGTGTGAAGATGTGGTCTAGGGTGGAATGTTGTCTCTGAAATCCTGCCTGTCCTAGGGCACGCTACCCATGTGCCTCTGTGTGACTACTGATCTCTCTCTCTAGTACAGATCCATAGATCTTGGCCAGAGTGTGGCCAATCATGAGAGTGCGGTAATTCCTAGTGTCCATGGGATCACCTGCCTTGTGCATTGGGACAATGGTGATAGTGCTCCAGGAGGGTGGAAAGCCGTGGCATATGGCGTGGTTGAACATCTGCGTTAGGATCGGGGCCAAAACCTCATGCCCGTGTGCGAAATGCTCCGTCCGAAGCCCCTCATGATCATGTGCTCTCCGATTATTTAGCCGACGGAGTGCCGCCCGCACATTTTGTGTAGTGAACAAGTGGCAGGTCTAGGCATAGCGGACATATCAAGTGGTGCCTGCATCGGAACATCATAGAAGAGAGCATGCGTATGTGTGCCAAACACCCGGATCTGTGATGGGGATAGGCGGCTTCCTCTCCAATAGGAGCCCCCATCCAATAGTAGGATCCCCTCCTTCGTCCATCCTATGGGTAAGGAAAGCCCGCCGCTTGCGGCATGTCAGCCATCGTGAGATCCTCTGTGCCTCAGGTGGTGTCAAGTGGCCAAGGGCTTGCTCACGTGTGAGGTGAGCTCTCATCTCTCTGCACTCATCATCATACCAGGGGTTCTGAGGCATCTTTCCTACTGAAACGCGCCCACGCCGAGTCGTAGGAAAAGATCTGATAGCTGCGTTCGTGACCATTGTGACAAGGGTGTCTAATGCATGGGTGAGGTCTACCTCGTCCCCAAGTAGTAAACCTGGGAGCTCCTGTGCCAAATGACTCACGTAAACGGGGTCAAGGGTCCAGTCAAAGTGGACCTGTACACAAGTGGGAGTGTGGGGGGGCTCTCCATGTGACTAGCGTAGTGGTGGAGATACTAAAGGATAGGTACGAGTGGTCAGTACCTAGCAGGGGAGGGGGCACAACAAAGTCGTGTATCCGTGAGGTGAAGGATAGGGGACCGAGTATGTAATCCATTGTACTAGTACCTCCGCCATGCGGGAAACAAGTGAACCCACTAGATAATGGCCATCTCTGTAGGCCATTATATATGATTAGGTCATGGATAGCCCCCAGGTCAAGTAGATGCCGGCCGTATCCGGTCACGTGTGATGCATCCGCTGAGTGTCTCACTGTCCCAAGCTCTGCAGTGTCTAGTTCTGGTACTATGAGAGAGTTTGATGTAAAGTCAAGTAGGCCCACTTACCTGTCACCTATTGAAGTCACCAAGAAGGAGGTTGTCTCCTAGTCTGGAGAACTCAATGAGATCATCATGTATCGTCTCATATGGGCTGTGTCCCTTCGTAGTAGTGACTGCGTGTGCATAATGTGATGTATCTGGGGGAAAGTAGCACTGCCATGTAGATTGGTCGGGCATCAGGTATCTAGACACGGACCCACATATGTCACGCGTGTTCCTCTCTCCGAAGCACTGAAATGAGGGGTCTCAAATGTGATCTAAAGAGGATGGCCACTCCTCCGGAACCACGCACTCCACTGTCTCCCCTCATTTCCTTCCGGTGGGCTGACTCCCATGTATATCCTACCACAGTGGGCAGTCCTCTCTCTGGACTCTCATGTGTCTCGGTGTAAAAGATCATGTCTCTCCCAGTGTATGTCTCCGAGAATCCTCCTGGGTCAGACCAGAGTGTGCCATTACAGTTCCACACTGCCATCTTGAGTTCATTATGTGCATTCATCCCATTGGTCTGACACCATCATAACTCCCCATCTTCCTTCTCTTCCCTGGCTGGTCTCTCGTGGATAATGACTTTACCATCTCTATATACAGCCCATTTTCCTGCCTCCCTTGCTGCCATTACCCGTACCACTCCCTCCTTTCTGTGCTCTTGCTGTAGGAGGGTTAGATCATCATCGAAATATATCCTGGTCCCTTCAATGCTGCTCTCATGCTCATAATGGTGGACCCATCCATGGCATTCCGAAATTTCAGTACTAAGGGTCTCATTGGTGTTTCAGCTTTACCTACTCTCCAGGCTGTCTCTCATTTGAGATTAACCCCCATTTTAGTAAACAAAACTTGGGCATCTGCCATTGGGGTATCTCCCACCGTCAAGCCCCTTACAAGCACATTCAAGACCTTGCTGGATCTCCTTTTCTCTTCCTCTAGAGTCTCAGAGATAAACTCCTTCTTGGGTGCAACTGATCCTTTTTTAACCACTGCTGTCCATTTAAGCATTTCTTCTTTCCCTTTATTGAGTTGTTGTGTGATCTCAGCATGTTTCCCAATCATCGTGGCCTGCATGGCCACCATCTCTTTTTTGAGAGCTGCATTCTCTGTTCTGAGTATTTCCATGGCTTTACAACTCTCCTCTGACGGCATTTGCATATCCTTCATTTGCTGTAGTTCAACACCCAGTGAATGCATCTTGTCTTGGAGCTTTACCTTCTCATTAATCCATTCTGTTTTTTCTTGTTCCCAGTCCTCTTTCTTGGTCTTTTCTTTCCTACATTCTTCTTGTATTTTCCCTCCCTGTTTTTTAAACTCAGCAAGGGTCTTGTCAACATGGGATTTTTCAGCCAATAAGGCCACATTTGTGGCCTCTAGGCTGTCTATTTTTTCGATTAGCACGAAACATATTTTGTTGAGACATGTGAGCAGAGAGAGAGAGAGAGAGAGAGAGACAGAGAGATGATGATATGATTGGATTAAAGTCCACGTGAGACCCTTCAAGATCTATGAACTGGAAACCTCTATTGACTAACAGTGATCCTTTTACATCCGAACGTTGAAAAGCAATCTTTACAAAAGTTACTATGTTGTGACTATTTGCTTAACTAGCTGGTGTGCTAGACCGAGGACTTTGTTGCGGGTGTCCCAAAACTTCCTTTAGGTAGCCCCCCAGTTGTTTGGTTGGTTGTTCCAAGAGGGATTTTAGATTGTCAGTGCTGCTGCTATTTTTTTCCCTGAAATGTGCATAGGCTCAACACTATAGGAGCACGTGCTGCTGGTCTTCTATCTCACTTATGGGTCAAATTTTGCAGATTCTTGCGTCTGTTGGGATCCTGGGTCTTGCCTACCTGCCCCTTTCCACCTCTAGGTCATGGGAGCTGATCCTTATTTTGCATATTAAATGCCTTTTGAACATTGGTATATCCTCCCAAAGCTATTTTTGCATTTCTTATTTGTCCATTGTAATTTCTTGTTTGTAGAACTACATTTTCGCCCCCGGTCTTGCCATAATTTTTGTAGTGTTTTCTGTGTGACCAAATTTCTGATTTTCCCCTATACCTTCTCTGATATCAGCAGCCTGTATGCCCCATAACTCCATCCACTTCCCCCTTCCAGTCACGCCCTCACACAATTTAACCCTATCGGAACCATGGTCTACACACTAGAATCATGTGCAGGCCCAACCATGCTGATCCAAACTCAATCAGCCCCACTGAGCCCAGGCTAGAGAGCCTCGTGGAAACGGCCAGCCCTACAAGCCAAACCTCACCCCTGGAGTCCCATACCGCCTAGTGAACAGCCACGCTAGTAGCTCCTAGCTCTAGTCCCTCCTTGGCCGGTGTGTGCAACTATGGCCTTGGTACTTCCTTTATAGCTCAGGGCAAAGTGCTCGTCAAGAAAAGCCAAGAAAAGCACCCAAGCGCCAAGAAATGTAAAAAAACTATACTGCTGACCCTTGTTCCCAGGGATAGCATTCTAGCCTGTCATTTGCCTGCCTGTCCCTAGCATGCACATGACACTCTCCCTGTGCCATCTAGTGGTCTTTGTAGCCTCCATTGCTTTAAGTGAGATCCTACCTGGATCCATCTGCTCGAGCTCATTGAGGTAGACCATGTAATGGCACGATGCTTCCCCTTCGAGAGGTATTAGACTAGTGTTGGCCAGTAGGATGGGATAGGCTGCCCATATCTTGACCCCTAACTCTCCTATGAGAAAGTGTTTATGTAATGTTTCTATTCTTCTCCAATAAGCTTTGGAGAGCCTAGGTGCCCACGCTAGGCACCCATAGAGGACCACTATTTTGCACAAGCATGGTGTGCAGGAACTTCTCATTTCCCAATACCATAGGTGTGCCTTCCAACACTTATATTGGACTCTGTATAGAGCTTTCAAAACTCCCATCATTCTCCCTTCCACGCATTGCATTCCACTTGTAGTTGTCTTCAAATTCCAACCCTAGGTATTTGTATGAGGTCATCATGTCCAAAGGTGTCCCTCCGATGAGGAGTCCATCTGTTTATTTCGTGTTCCAATTACCATTACTTTGGTCTCCGAAATATTGACTTGCATGGTTGAGTGTCTGTAAAATTTGCCTAGCCCTTATACCTAGATAAATCCAGGAACATTCCCAAACTCATCCTCTAAAAACACAACATAGTGCAGTTTCAATCTCATGATAGTCACTCACAAGGTTGAAAACCATAAACTCCATCATGCATAGCAGGGACTAGCTACTATGACATCCCCACTGACGTCATCAGCGCCCAACAGTGGGTGTAGACGATAGTATAAAAAAATGCTCTCACACATACAAATCCACACATCCACACATACTTGAGCATCCATTTATACAAAGTCTTCGTACTGAGTTTCTGTCGGCACTCCGGAGGTGAAGGGCAGACTCAGCCATGATGAAGGCTAGCACTAAAGGAGAAGGCTAATCAAAAGGTAGTCCAAAATCTCTTCATTCAAGCTACAACTACTTGTGAAGTCTAAACATTTTCATTTTAGTCTCTCCCCAACAAGCATCTAAATCTAAATCTAGCTGATAGGGCAACGCACCATTTAAGATAGAAAGAATTATCACAACTTTGCCTAGCCCTTGGCTAGTATGTAAATTGACTCATCTCATGGACTACCGATTGCATGCCTAGCCTTGTACTTGTCAAATAGGATTGTAAACAAGCGTCTTGTATAGTGTAGGAAAGCTCAGCTATCATGAGTTGTCAGCTTATCACTGTAGACTAGGGCAAGCAATGGAAGCACAAGAGATGAAGCAATGAAGACAAAAACGAGTTGGTAATGAATTGCTACAATAGAGAAATGAGTACAAAGCACACCCTATATGATGAAACCCTAAGACAGGGTGTCTTAGTGGTACTAATTGTACTAACTAGAACATGTGCTAATTGTACCAAGTGTCCTAACTGCCCCTAACTAGGCCTACAAGCATACTAAGGAATGAGTGGCGCCTATGGATAGCCCATAGAATGGCCTACAAACCCTTCTTCATGGTATGGGCTGAAGTATCTAGACATGTCTCACAATACCTGAAGGACTAATGTCATGGTGGCACATGTTCATCCTGTAGGGATATAGCAACCTATGACTGCACCGAGTATAACATATCAAGTCACAAAAGGTATTAAGTTCAAAGCTTGCCGGAAAGCTTCAAACTTAGGTCGAGGAAGAGCCTTTGTAAAAAGATCTGCCGAGTTGTTTTCAGTGGGAAAATAAGACAACTGAATATCCCCTGACTCATATTCTCTCTCTAACATAGTGATAATGAACCTCAATATGCTTTGTGCGGGCATGGAAAACTAGATTCTGTGCAGCAGCCAAAGCACTCTGACTATTAGTGAAGATGACGGCAGGAGCAGTCTGACATACATGAAGATCTGCAAGTAACTTCCGGAGCCAAACACACTCCACTGTAGCCGTAAACGTGCTTTGTACTCAGCCTCACAGCTAGGAGTAGCAACAGTCTGCTTCTCGCCGAACCAAGAGACACATGAAGTACCAACCATGAAACAATTGCCACTATGTGAGACACGGGTGTCGGAACAACCAGTCCAATCACTATCAGTGAATCCATGCATGACAAGTGAAGACTTGGCCTCATAGAGAAGGCCGAAATGCTAAGTGCCTTTGAGGTACCTGAAGACACGCTTCATGGGCTGCCAATGGTGTGTAGAAGGGCTGTGCATATATCTCCTCAACTGTGAGACAACATACTGAAGATCGGTTCTGGTATGGCATAAATAAATCAAACAACCAATTGCTTGCTGATAAAGAGTGACATCACATGCCACACTACCACCCTCAGATGAGAAGTGAAAACCAGGATCTAATGGTGCAGATACTGTCTTGAAATCCTCAAACTGAAAACGCTGCAAAAGCTGTCCAATATACTTGGAATGTGACATTAAAATACCCCCCTCACTGCTAGCAAATTGATTCCCCAGATAATAAGGCAAGTCAAGCTTAAAAGCTCCAATTTGCTTAGCATGTGTCCCAGTCATAAGCATGTCATCCACATAGAGTACTAAAATCAGAAAATCTGCCCCCCACTACGGATGTAAAGGGTAGCCTCTATAGGGATGTTATGAAATCCCCGACTTAGCAAATGAGCATGTATCCTAGAATACCAAGCCCGGGGTGCCTGTTTCAATCCATAGAGAGCTTTCTTTAGCCAGCATACCTTCCTTTTAGAACCTACAACCTCAAAGCCAGGAGGTTAGGTAACATAGACTTCCTTTTGCAAGTGCCCATGAAGAAAAGCTGTCTTAATATCAAGTTGATGTACCTCCCAATGAAAGTGGGCAGCAAAGGCAATAACAATCTTGATAGTAGTGATCCTAGAAGTGGGGGCAAAAGTTTCCTCAAAATCAATGCCTTGTATACCCACTTAGTCCAATGGCATTCTTGCCAAAAGGCAAGTCACACAACACCCAAGTGTTATTTCTTCTTCTTCTTCCCAAAAGTCGATGCATCATGGGAATGACCAGCATGTGTATGAGGGGGCTTACCAGCTGGAACTTTCCCTTTGCCCATGTTTTTATGCTGTGCACCAAAGGCTTGATCACTAGCCATAGAAGCATTTCCATTAACACGGCTTTGTTCCTCCTGTAATAAAAGAGTAACCAGCTGGTCAAATGAGTAATGGTTGGCATTGCCCATGGCAACCAACCACAAAGTAGTAGCAAAGCCCTGGTAGGAATCAGGCAATCCATCACGTGTCATGGATACAAGCTGAGAATCGAGAACTACCTCATCAATACTTGCCAACCGCTCTTTCAAATCCTTCACACTAGTAAGATAGGCATCTTCAAATCCTTCAACTGCTTACGGAGATAGGCAACTATAGCCTCATTCCGCACCTGATATAAGGAGGCAAGCTGATTTTGGAAAAGGATGATGAATGGGACTAGGAAATGGTCAAAACCAGGCCATGCTGCTTGGGAGATATTGTAGAAGAAGTATACAAGTTGAAGAATGTTCCCACAAAAGACCTGTGTTCTCGAAAATTCATGTCCATCATACAATTGAAAGTGGCAGGAGCATTGGTCAACCCAAATGGCATCACAAGATACTCATATAACCCAAATGTAGTCTTGAAAGCGGCCTTGAGCACATCTTCTAGTCTTACACGGATCTGTGATATCCGCTCTTCAAATCAATGCGGCTGAAAATGGAAGATCCCTCAAGTGTGTCCAGGATGTCATCCATTCTAGGAATAAGGAACATGTTCTTAACTGTGATCTTGTTAAGCGCATGTTAGAAAAAATGCACATTCTCCAAGATCCATCTTTTTTCTACACCAAAAGAACCGTCAAACAGTACGGGGAAAACTAGGCCTGGAAGCATTCGCGGGGGAAGAAGACAAAGGATTTTGGCTCCACCACAAAGAAGGAGAGATGCACAAAGGCCAGGCATGATGGGGGCACTTCAAAGTCAAGGACGACTTTGGACTTTGAAAGTGGCTCTAATGGTGAAGAAAGGACAAGGGGGGGAGATGCCGAGGAGGGTATGGAGAAGGGAGACGACATGCATGGAGAGAGGAGAGGGTAAGTGAGCATAAAAGCACCTTATGTCCTCCTACTAGCGAGGCTGGTAGGTCAATGTAGTGTGTTTCTTGACTGTGTGTTTTCCTACTTGTTGTTGAGGTGGTTGTGTATCGTTGAGTCATTGGAGCTGACTTGGTCAAGGTGCACATGCAAATGGAAGAGGGAAAGCGGCACACGTATGTGTTTAGTCAAGTCAAGGTATAGAAGTGTTTTTTTAGACCTTGTTTGATACTGAGTATTGATGTCATGGTCTTTTTTGCAGGGCTCTCATAATTTTTTTAAGTTGGTGACCCCTCCATCCCTCATAGTAAATGTGTCGCCTAGGCAGCCCCTTCGGCAGCAATTCATTCAGTTGGTCCAATATTTCTTCCCGTTGGGCAGCATTGACCTTGTACAGTGGCATATTCGGTGGGCTACTACCCGGCATAATATCTATGGCATGGTCTTCAGGTCTCTCAGGTGGAACTTCCCCTGGTAAAGATTCAGAAAAACAAACCTGAGACTCAAACAAGAAATCTGTCCGCTTTTTATCCAAGCCAGAAAGAGATGACTAAACATCTTCTTTCTCTTTTCTTTGGCAAAAATCAAATACGCAGAAATAAGTAATTGCGGAAGCAAATAAAGTCAATGGCTAACAACAGTACTAAAATACATTACCTCCAACTAGAATTCGTCTCTGAGCAATGCTTCAATAGCCAGACTAGACACACCCACTGTGAAAATCTAATTGATAGAGTTTTTCCATTCACAATAAAAATGGTTTCTCAACTTCATTAGGAAAACGCACTGATACATACTTGATAAGCAGAACGTACAGATACATATTACAAAAGTAGAAGCTGTATCTTGAGGTGAAACTCCCTCTAGCTCTTCCAAATGAATGTAGAAAAGGCATAGATGCACAAACCCTGAAATACAAAGCCCAAGTCCAGAATCACAAAATGGAGGGACAAACCTCTTGCTGTATCACACCATGACACATGTGGAGAAGTGTTCCCTTGCCACTGTCAAGTTGTTTCTCGTACATTGATCTCGTTATGAGGTTTTGATACTCAATCAGGTTTTGTTGAAAACTGCATAGATTTGAAAAAAAATCAAGAATGACAGATTTATAAGATCTCCCATTAGTACGGGGTACATGTGAAGGAAAGCAGAAGCTATTCTAACTATGGTTTCTAACCACAACTGCTTACAATTGAAGTTAATACTCCATGCACCTTCTGCACATAAATTACATCATCTACCTTCTTGTATATTTCCTAAGAGACTATTTCAAATATGATTCGTAATGCGATCTTTTCACAGTCCAAATAAAACTAAACGCAGTCAATGGAAATAAAACTTACGTTAAGAAGATCTTGACACAGTATCCGACAAAGCCACTTAAAATGGCAAACACCACCCAAAAATCAGCTTTTGGCATCTCCATAGAGGTCATCAATGTAACCTGTCCAGATCATAAAAACATAAACTAAACAAGAGCTTCACTACAATCTGGTGCGACTGTATTTGGCTTTCTGAAACTTTCAGGTCTTGATAACTGGAAAGAACATCTCACCAATCCAAGAACTGATGAAACAAGGAGTTTTGTCCAGTCCATTGGAGTCAAGCCAGGATTCTTTTTCTCTGGCTGTCGAAACAGTACGTGATGTCAAATAAAAGATTAAAGAAGAAAAACCTCTACAAAGAAATAAAATTTGTAAGCATCACTCAAAATTTGGCCAACCCCTTTCAGAATCCTTTGATTATCTTTGGTCAAAACAGAGAATTAGTCAGTCAAGATGTGTCTCAATCCATTTATAAGCATTGTTAAGAAGTCAGGAAAATGCAGGCAGTTTCCTTTCTTCACTTTTTTTGTTTTGTTTTGTGCGCGCAGAGATTATGAATGGATAAGTCAGCAAGTCCACACGTATGATAGCCACATTTAGGCACAAACACTTAGCTCCATCCTTGATAGCAAGAATCAGCTATTATGACATGAAAAATGTTGGCATCAATATCTAATGAGAGACGTAGACCATATTAAGATAGTCCACAATGGACTCAAGATTCGGCGCTTTCTCAGAAACATGAGTAAGGATGAGTCTTGTCACAAGGATGGGATGATTAAATACATCTAAAAGAAAAGGGGATTTACATCAAACGGCAAAGGCAACCTGAAAAAATACCTAGCCTAGGTTCTCATGTAATAAGAGAGACAGCAATGCGACACATAACAGTATAGCTGAGAACTCAATACCCACATGAAAAATAGCTAAATAGCTCAACTTGAGCCTAGGGTCATAGAAAGGGTCCACAACTTGAGCTCAAACCATGAGCAAGACCCCAAGAAGATCTGTCAGCCTAGCCATGCCATGTTCCACATGCATCTCATGCAAGCTAGGTTAGCTTCTACATAAGGATAGACATCAAATAGTGTTTCCTTTGGCCGCCATTTAAATACAGCAAGGGACTAAGGCTATATACAAAAATGAGTGCATCCTCAAGACATACCTTGGTAGTATAGAATGTCGAAGCTTACTACTACTTGGATCTATCCTTTGTCAAGCCATCACTTCGAGCTCAAGGGAGAGCTTGGATTAGCTTCACAACCGGGTGGGGATTCATGATGTCAAATGTCCTATGATCTACCACACCGGCAAACATGGTAATGGAATCAGACCATTCATATTGAATCACAATGAAAGAAAGCTTAAAAGCTCCTCTCTATCAAAGTGAAAAATGTACATTTCATAGCTTAAGCATTGATTTTGCAGCTTTGCATTGAAAATTTATCGCTCAATCTCTGTAAGAAAATGTCCCTTTAAGGATTGAAGTAATCATCGTCACAACAGAAGCTATGTTGTTCCAAAACTTCTAGAGAGAGTCCCACTCAAGAATGTAGTCACTCAGATTTGTAGCCCAAGTGGGTTGAACCCTTGCCTCTCGTTGGGAGGTCTTGGCTTCAAGCCTACTTTGCTTTTATTGTTTTTACTCTGCTTTGCATTGGTAAAAGAGAACTGTGGGGATGCCCACAAGGGACTAGGATTAGTCCAAGAACTAGGAATGTATGCATTTCGCTAGCCTTTAATGGCCTAAAGTGTTGGTGTTTGTGTAGGACTTGGAAGAGTGCAAAAAGGCTCGCAAATGATGGAGCAAGTGCCAAAAAGTAGGTCCCACAAGACAAAAAGCACCAGGCTAAACTAATGAGGGCCCCACAGGGTTCTAGAAAGGCTAAAAAGTTGCCCCAAGGTGGGCAAAAGCAGGAAAGCTCAAATGACCTTCCGGGGGGGCCAGCCCTTCTTTCTGGCCCCTAGTGCTGTGCATTGTCTCCCAGTCTTCTTTTATTGCTGCGAATTTCTTCTACTGCTCCCCCACACCTCCTAGATTGCTGTGTGATTTATTCCAGCACCCGAATCCTTGCCCCTTTACACGCACAAGAGCCTGCGATTTGTGTTCCATCCATCAGAGGGCAAACCTACCTATTGCGATTATAATTTTCAGCCCTCCCAAGTGCTCCAGGTATACTGCAAACTGATCCAGGGAGCCCAAACCTTGCTGTGAATTGCTCCAAGAGGCCCAAATTCTGCTGCGAATCGATCCAAGTGGTCTACTTCCTGCTGTGATTTGCCCAACATCCCCTCTATTGGCAGCGAATTGATTGCAGGGTGGTTTTGGGAGTCCTTGGCTGATTTCAGCTGCTGCTTTGCACTTCGCAGAGGTGCAGTAAATAAAGACAGAGGATATGATAAATGCAGAAGTGCAGTAAATAAAGACAGAGGCTACTGTAGAGGTGGATACAAAGGTCACAAAGAGATTAAGGAACATGAGGCCACGCGGGATCTGATAAATGCAGAAGTGCAGTAGATAAAGACAGAGGTTACTGTAGAGGTGATAAATGCAGAAGCTCAGTAAACAAAGAGATTAAGGAACATGAGGCCACCAGGATAATGCACTTAAAATCAGGATCGGGGGGCTACCCGATGGTGGCTGGTACATGGAAGACTCATTTTTTGAGAGCTTTGCATATATCAAGGCGGCATTCCCAGGGGTATTGAAAGGGCAGCCATCAAGATGGGACCCACACTGTGATATGATGAATGCAGTGCAGTAAATAAGACAGAGATTACTGTAGAGGTGGATACGAATGTCAACAAAGAGACTAAGGCCACGTGGAATAATGCACTTAAAATCAGAATTCTGCAGACTTAGCTCAAGAGAAGTTGCCCACCTTGGCTGACTACCCGGGCAGTAAGGTGGAAGGATCACTGGACAGAGAGTCTACATAAGCTCAGAGGAGCATGTGGGCTCAGGGATTTAGTAGGGCTAGGCAGATAGTAGGAGAGCTTTGGTAAGATCGGAGGACCACAGTTTAGTGGGACTCTGCATCTCTCGTGTATTGTGTCCGGTTTTTTATGGAATTATATCATTGTGGATTCTATATTTGCCTTGGATGCACTGTCTATTTACTGGCTTGCACACACATCTATGGTTGTGAAGCACACACATGTAAAGAAGTTTGTAGTGAAACACTTCCGCGGGACGCTCTATCAGTCTTCCAATGCCGGATACCCTCTGTAAGGATTTCATTTCTAACAACACCACCCTGCCATCTATTTCAATATGCTCATCTCCCCCTCCTTCCTTAGCTTTTGTCCCATTTCTTTCCAGAAAATAGCAATATATGTTCTTGATTTTTGACTTCAGGTAGATGAAGTACCATCCCAAGGTGTATCAAGTCCTTCCATTAGGTTACCAAAACGGAGGATACCACATGCATACTGGTTAGTCTTATGTTTTGAAAACATCTGCACACTAAACAATTTTTGAATCAATCTGCAAAAGAGAACATGCAAATCGAAAGGCATCAGGCATTCTCAAGCAGAATAACAACACGAAGAATCCTATTAGTGATCATCTTATCACTATCAAGTCATTCCATTAGGTTGCCGAAAACAGAGAATAATACATGCACACTGGTTTGCTTTATGTTTGAAAACATCTGCAGACCGAATGATTTTTCCATCAATCTGCCTTGCAAATCGTAAGGCATATGGCATTCTTACGCAGCATAACAACATGAAGAATCCTAGTAGTACCATCTTATCAAAATTCATGGGCAAAAACCTGGAAACCGAGGACAAGAAACCATCTGAGCTATAAGGGAACATCAATAGTCATAGTACTTGTCTACAACTCAGCTCAACCAGCTGTCTTAGAGGAGAGTCCTGTCAATGTTCTCTCGACAAAAAATAACCAGATGTCATTACATTTTTTTGCCTCAGGAAAAACCTCATATGCATCATCACCAGCCCTTTTGGCAGTGAGGATAACAGCAGGCCATTCCCATGTGATGACAATTACTGAATCTAGCCGTAGAGAATTCATTTTGTGATCCTATATTCACAATTCATCTGCAGCGTTATGAGTTCCTTTCTTTTCTTTTGTAAGAATGGATAATTATTTCCTTTCAAAGTCTTTAACTAATCTTGCGATCACTCAGCTTGCAAATTCCACATTTTGAACACCCTGCTATCTTGTATATCTTTGAGTTGAAGTTCAACAACCACCATGCTTCCAAGTCCAAAGCAAGGCCTTCCTTGTATACGTGAGAATTGCAATAGCACGGGTTTGACCAATGTGCAACATTGCAATACCATCTTTTGGCTAGACCTGTTTTCACATTCAAATATGTCTAGTTTTATTTCAAACAAGTGTCACAAACATCATGATTCATTACATGCAATAACAGCCAGAATTCAAAATAATTCAGCACAATACTTGCAGTCAAATCTTTTTGTGGGTATTTTCTGCATCAAGAAGATACCCAAAAAGGTTTGGCTGCATGTTTGCATGAGTGCATGCACGAGATCAAGCAGAGGATGCACTTTCAAAAGAATTAAAACAGCATGACCCACCAAAATTCCAAATAAAACAATGAAAAAAATTATGTTTGTACTGATGTTTAAAAGACCCTTCCGGTACTTGCAAATGTATCTTAAAGAGAAATCGGAAACAAAGAGAGAATTTAAGAAGATCCCAAAACTTCGACCCACCAAGACAATCTCCATATCAGCCATTGGAATATGTGTGAAATGCCTCATATAGATGGCTCGATCTTCAAACTGTGATGAAGACTTTGACGGAGGTGCACGCCTTTTAGATACATATGCACAAATAAAGTGTTAATAGTCCAAAAATATTTCGGAAGAATTACATATGATCTAGCAAATGCCTTGGACATGTACACAATTGTACCTATACACAAGAATCATCCGCTCAAAAGTAGGCTCCTGGACAGTAGTTTTGCTCATGAGATTTTTGATGCTGCAAGAAAAAAGCAAACAACATGCATCATTCATCTCACATTTTCCACTGACTTCTTTGTTACCAAAAGAAAGAAAGTTGATTCTGACTTTATGACACAGCCCCTTGAATATGGCTAGATTCCGACAATGCAGCAAATGGGGCCAAGTCACATGTCTCCTAGCTAGGATGAGAAGAGAATAAAACATTCTAGAAGTGCAAAAGCTCATCAAAATCTTTTACGTGCTCTCTTAGATACACATTAATTTGAAAAATACTATTTTTTCCAAAAAAAAAATTTACCCTTCTCATGAAAGCCAATTTTTTTAATGCATTTCTTTAAAAAGTGAATTTTTTTAAAACGAATCTTTATAAATGGTTTTAATTTTGCCATCAATTCTCTTGAAGGCTTAAGAAGGGTGTCGCACAATAAGAAGGGTGTCACAATTTTTAAATGCTAGTCAAGGATTTGCATTTTAAAATACTGTCAAGAATTTGCATTTGCTTCAAACCATCGTTATATAGATTGTGGTTAGAAATTAGAATATATATGCCACCACTATTCCTGTTGATTAAGTTTTGAAGTACGAAATGGGTAAGATTTGGCTTATGGATTTGCAGGATTCAGCGTCCCAGCTATGGCTATATATCAGAGTGGCCTCCTCTTCATTTGACATCTAGCTCTGGCTATATATAAGAAAAATGACGGGTAGGAGGTGCAGCTAAGGTGGACATAATGAAGTAGAGAAGGAGGAGATAGTTGACATCAGAGCGAGTGGTCGCAACAATCAACCTATTACGAGTGGCAACAGAATGAAGGCCCAAAGTAGAAGAGCCACATGATTTTTCCCAAAGGCTTCACCGATGAAGAAGGCCAACGCAAAGTCAAAGAGCCGAATTAACCGAGTCGGTGGCACCTGCGCAAATTGCTTATGGGAGTAGTTAGAGGATGCTACCACATCGAGTTTAAGCATTTTAAAGTTCAGATTCTCTTAAGGTAGCACCTTTGTTAAACGTGGACATGATTTTGGGGCAGCCATGGCACTACACCCATCTCAAGTTGGTGCAGCCATGGCACTACAACCATCTCAGGTTGGTGCATCATCATATGCACTCGGTTCTTATTTGAGAGTGGCAAGTGGTTCGGCAGAAACAACAAGCATGCTATGCCTTTATCTCAAGCTCAAAGAGTTGCGGTCATTACTCATACACCGTCTTCTAATACATCATCGCCACAGGCAGTGCAAGGCTTTCACACACCGAGCTCCGTAGTTTCTCCAAAGACAAAGAGTTGAGAGATGTTTGTCGATGCTGCCAAGCTCTGGTTTCTTTTCGGCCAACTCATCTTAATTATCACTCTCATTGGTGAAGGTGCATGGTGGAGAGGGAGAGAGAGAGGGTAGGCTAGGGAGAGAGAGAGACAAAATGAAATCGAAATGAAATAGCAAGAGCAATGAACAAAATGAAAGTACTCACATGTAGACCAAATAGCTTGTAGACTTGATAATTGATTGATGTGACAAGTGACAAGTACAACTCTTATATAGAGGAC
Source organism: Dipteris shenzhenensis (assembly GCF_047967505.1). Lineage (NCBI taxonomy): Eukaryota > Viridiplantae > Streptophyta > Polypodiopsida > Gleicheniales > Dipteridaceae > Dipteris > Dipteris shenzhenensis. Next base: position 18,014,987 of record NC_141600.1, read on the forward strand.
ACACTTACATATGAGTACCATGTATATGGGATAACTCCCAATGTGACACGTGGCATCCATAGGACACACTAGACTAAAACTAGAGTCTAGGACTCACTAGAACGAACCAAAATTGACTCAACTTGACTCGATTTCCTAACACATCCCATGGAGGAAAGGTGAGTGACTACTGGAATGGAACCAAGAACATAACATGACAATGACGGTCTAGAACTAGACATGGCTCCCATGCTAACTCAAAGGCAAGTGAGCATGGCTTAGAGGCTAGTGAGCATGGTATAGACTCAGAGGCTCACCTAGCATGGCTCAGAGGCTCATCATGCATGGATGCATGACCAACTCAGAGGTCTAGGAGATCAATGCACCAACATCCTGGAACTCACATGCCACGCCTGATAAATAGACCTATTAAATCCAATACATCGCTTCCACAGTGCATCCCCCTCTTCGCTCCAGGGACTAATTAGGAACATGGAGCCAAACACCATAAATATAAAAGCAATACATCATTTTAGGAGGACTATCCAAGGCAGAGAACCTTATTGACTCAACACACATAATTTATTCCATTCATTTTTTGAAACAACCCAGGGCAGAGTACCCAAAATAGAACATATATATATATATTTATTAGGGACATGGAGCCAAACACCATAAATATAAAAGCAATACATCATTTTAGGAGGACTATCCAAGGCAGAGAACCTTATTGACTCAACACACATAATTTATTCCATTCATTTTTTGAAACAACCCAGGGCAGAGTACCCAAAATAGAACATATATATATATATATATATATATGTTCTATTTTGAAAATAGAACATGCTTAGACAATATATGGACCATCATCTCCATCGTCCTCTGGAGGGAAAGAGAGATGTCGGATTTCAGCAGTAAGAGCATGAACTTGTGTAGGAGGGTCGTCATCTTCATCGTCACTTGTGGCGGCTACAACCCAACTGGCATGGTCCTTAGTTTGTTGTTTGGCAAGCTTCTAGTAGCATCTGTCCTCCGTATAACCGAGCTTGTTAGGAAAAGTGCACTTAAAAGGCTTGAATGGCTTTGATTTTCCATGGGTTGGTATAGGCCTGGGTTTCCATCTACTAGTGGAGGCAAGAGCCTCTGTAGTATCTAAAGAAGATATTGAAGAATCTTTGTTCCGGCGATCTTTTTCAAGAAGAAGAGTCACCATATCATCAAAGGTAGTCGTGGCAAGCCTGAGTATTTCAAGAGTATGCTCAAAGCGAGTGACTGCTTTCATACTCTTCATGAGGACAACCATTTTGTCCTCATCGTCTGGGGGACACTTTAGGCTGGTTGCACAAGAGATTGCATTTTTACTAAATGTGCACTCAAGGTATCACTATCCTCCATTTTCAACCTCCATTTTCAAATTATAAAATTGCAACTTTAAGAAAACCTTGGAGTTTGTGATTTTGTTTCTTGAGACACGCCCACATCGCCTTGGCCGTTAATTTGAAGTTGATGTGATGAATCAAAGTATCATCGAGGCAAGTCCGATGATAGCAATAGCTTTTGAGTTGTGTTGCTTCCATGTCTTGAGTTGTTGAGATACGTTGTGGAAGTATCATCCTCAATAGCATCCCATACATTTTCTTTCATGAGGAGCAACTGAACCTTAGTTTGCCAAGTAGGGAATCCTTCCCCCTTGAACTTCTCCACGAGCAATGAGTTTGAAGAGAGAGAACTCATTGTGTACCTCGGCAAATGGCAACTTCAGTCTTCAGCACTTTAGGAGCGGGAAAAGAGATGAAACTGAGAATTGAAACTGCAAGCTGAAAAGGCTGAGGATAGAGATGTCATCATGCGGGAGATGGAGCAGAAATTTGTGGGCAAAATGAGGATAGCTCAGCTCATGTGGAGGAGAAGAGGCAATGAGCAGCAATGGCACACATAATAATGCCAATGGTCGATGTAGCAACAGCTCTCTTCAAGTAGGTCGTTTCTTCAAAAACAGGCTCCGAATGAGGTCGTGTAAAAAGGGCTCTTACCCCTTTATATATATCAAAACCCTAAAAATTAAAACTAATCATTAATTCGCCAAATTTTTTGAAAAACATTTACCATGAATTGAAAGGAGAAAACATCAAAAGAAATAACATTTCAATTTAATCGTCCATCATCTTTTGAAGCAATAACTAGGATTTGACAAAAAAATAAATGTTGCACTAGTCAAACACATTGTTAGCAATCTTCAAAGTTGTAGGAGGAATGAAATTGGCACTATGCATGCACTTCTCCGCACAGCGGCTGATCTTACCACCATTTAAGGTAAAGTAGAAGGAATATGACATGCCGTCTTCCATGACCAATAGGTGTTCTCGCACATCCCTTAGAGTCCATTGCGATGTGACATTCACTGTTTTTGAGCAAAAAATGGGCTGTTTTGAGCCAAAAACGAGCTGTCTTTTTCCTCTATGAAGACGCCCACAAATTCTTACAAGAATGGTGACCGAGTTGCTCCTTTTCACGTGGGCAACAAACCAAGCTCCATAGCTCTCGAAGGTGAGGCTAAGGTAGGAGAAGAGAACACGATGGGGAGAAAGGAGTGGAAGGGAGTTCAAACATGGAGGAGACGATGGCTTCCATTTGCGGGCTTCCCTCATCCTCTAGATTGAGCATGGAGAAGGGAAAGGTAGGAAAGGAGGCTTTGATACCACATGAAGGTGCATGTTGTGGAAAGGGAGAGAGAGAGAGGGTAGGCTAAGGAGAGAGATAATAATACTCAAAGAGAGACATAATGAAATGGAAATGAAATAGCAAGAGCAATGAACAAAATGAAAGTACTCACATGTAGATCAAAGAGCTTGTAGGCTTGATACTTGATTGATGTAACGAGTGACAAGTACATCTCTTATATAGAGCACACACACACATATGAGTACCAATGCATATGGGATAACTCCCAATGTGACACGTGGCATCCATGGGACACACTAGACTAAAACTCACACTATGACTCACTAGAACAAACCAAAACTGACTCAACTTGACTCCATTTCCTAACAATTGGCAGACCAACACATCATCATAATCGATGTCATCATTGGGTTCATGTCATCTTGCACATCTTCATGCCCCCAAGGAATGTGGGCGCCCTCCTTTCTATCAACCCTCCGGATGGATAGCACATTTTTAAACGTGACCACAACCAGAATAGATAATACCAAGAAGACTAAGGTTATGTGTGCCCAAGCGGCATGCGTATTGAAACTTCTAAAGATGAGTGCTTTTGTTTGGTTATTGTAACATGTCTATGTGTTGCAGCCTGTCTTGATGTCTAACATGTTGTTGCTTTATTATTACTGACATTAATATAGTGAGAACAGTTTGGTAATATATGTTTACCATGAGTAAATTCTATGTGCGGCACCAAGTGTGGCTAGCACATGAGCTGTTTGACAAACTTCCAATTCAAAATGAAGTCTATTTATTGTTGCCGAGGTGTCTGATTATGAATAGATAGGTGGATGTGTGAGTGTTGGCATGCACGTGTGTGTGGTCACACATTTGTACATATCTCTTGCATGAGGTCAATGCCTTTTACTAGTTGCACTAAGGAATTCCACATAATTCTATCTTTTGAACCCTTGGAGAAATGTATTCTTTGATATAGACATCAGTTACAGATGGTTTATTGCTAGAGAGAGAGAGAGAGAGAGAGAGAGAAAGAGAGAGAGAGAGAGCCTTTCCCCCATCACCCTTGCCTAGATGGAGGTCGGAAGGACGCATCATGGGTGAGTGTTGTTATCCAGATATCAAAAGTATTGATACATTTATAGAAAAAATGTATCAATATCTTTAGAACATTTCCCGACACACATGCACACACAGGGATTTGGGGGAGAAGGGGTGTTGGGGATGTTTAGAGATGACATGAAACAAAAAGACTAACCATGGGTACAATGTGGCTCGAGGCTTCATTAGATGAAATTGAATTCTTCTTTTTTCAACCATGACCTTGAAGAGGAGGTATACATGAAGCAGCCAGCTGAATTTTTGCTCAAGAGAAGGACAACAAAGGCGAGTTTATCGAGTCATTGTACAATTGAAGCACATACGACAGTTGAAGCACATCCCGTGGTTGAAGCATGCTGCATGGTATACCAAAATTGTTGGTTTCACGTCTAGCATTGGCATGTTTCACAAAAGATTGATGGTGTCTTGTCTAACATTGGCACTTTGAAAGTAAATCTGAATCCAAATCTTTATGTGTTGAAAGAACATAAAAGCATTGTTGCAGTTAAAAGTTTACTGCATGATGTATTGAATGATTTCCTACTAAAGTCCTTTTTTAAATACAAAAATAAGCATATACATAGTTCATAATAAATTACAACACACCTACATACAATCTACAAATATGTAAATGATGAATTGATTCAAACACTTGAAACACCAAGGTTTGGTTTTAGATTGAAATTTGACAACAGATATTAGCTAGAGCCCACAACCTACAAACATTGAAGGTTCAAAACTTCAAATTTTAAAAACCAAGATTAAACACATCTTGATTAGTGTCAAGAGGGCAACTCCCAATGACTACTTACAATGTCAACGTCTAAGTATAGTCTAGACCCTAGACAGAACTCAAATGGAAATCAAGAAGAAAGCAAAGGACTGAGTAAGGTAATGGGCCAAGAGTAAACTACTTAGTGTCCAATAGCAAAGCACAAAAGTGAATATTAAATCGTTAAACCATATGATATAGACCATAAACTGGAATCTATGGATTCCCAAAACAAAGCAAAAAACCAAAATTTCAAAAAACGTTTTTTTTTTTTTAAAGACTTGTATAATACATGTTCTTTCTTAAATGTCATACGTGTATTATAGATTAGACATGCATGTCCAACCATCCCCGAGTCAAGAAGGATGGGAATTATGAGTCCTCAGATGACATGGGTCAAAAAATTATGGTGAGCCGTATTCGTAACCCTAAAATGCTGCGACTAGACTAAGAGCTCCCCCTTGTATCAAATGTCTTACAATTTATTTGTTTCCATTTTTTCTAACACCTCTCTTCAGGTCCAACATCCCTTATCAAGATTGTATTTACATAAGGAATAGAGGTGATACTCCCTTCAAGGCTTAACCCATTGGGAGTCGACTTGGCTTTCATTAGGTTTCATGGAGCATGGAGGCATTTCTTTCAAATGTGACCTCTTTTGGAGAAACTGAAGCCACTTGCTAAACTCTTTGGCGAGTTCTACAAATGTACTTCAGTTTTCAGCTAGTTGGTAGAAATTTCAAGGTTAATTTGGTTGTTCTTTTACTGATTTCTAAACCTACATGATGCCACTGAAGGAGGCATGAATGCATCTTACGAACTATGAACCTCTGTAAATAATACTACCTGGTTCTAACTGAAATTCATCATATGATCAATTGCCCACCCAAAGCAAGGTAATAATAATATGGCAAGTTAGAAGGCCTTCAGATAAGAAGCATTGCCCAATATTGCCATGAACCAAGATCCTCAACGCAGAGTATCCCCCAATGGATTTCAAAATAAAAAAATCACCTTGATTGGAGGTCCATTAGGACCCTCTTGAGAACATACACTTTCAAGATTTTATAAATCAGTATATACATTGATGTCAAGGTTTTTATGTTTAACACAAGCCTCAATTGTGAGCAAATGATAACACGATGGGAGCCACACTTCACACATTGTAAAGATGCACTTGGTAACTACTTAAAATAGTGGCATCTTTCTAACCATAACCTAAGCTACTATGCGAATATGATATGAAAGTTTTGTCCCTAAGTGAGAGGAATCGGAGAAATCCCCACATGCGATGCGGTTCTTTAAAGATGTGTACGTCAAGGAAACCCTAACTCTAGCGACTTCTATACAACTCAGACCAGTCCTGAATTTCATACGTAAATCCCACACATTTTAGCTTTGACTTCTCACTCATTCTCGCATCCAATCATTGAAATAGCCCTCTACCATTATCATGAACCGTGTCCTCCTTCTCAACACAAGAAATGTTGGTCAGGGGGTTGTTATTGGGCAACCGAATAAGACTCGCTTGGGGGTGAAGGTCCCCCATTGGACCCTTAAGGTTGTGTCTCTCACCCTTACCCTCTTTTGTGTTTCTAATTCCCTTCATCATGTGGTTTCTTTAGCAGTGGATATGTTAAGTTAAATTTAAGATAATAAATTATGCCATGAAGTGAGAATTCAAGAGTAAGATATCTTTTCAATTGTTTTCCCGAGTCTTAACAACTAATTTGAGCTTGTGAATACCATTGTTTAAAGTGTTCCAAAGTGAAATGGCATTCTTAACGTTCATAATGGAGACAATGATGCATGAGCTGTAATACAAGGTGTCTTGTTGGACTTGAGGGCTTAAATCAATGGAGCCATTGTTTTTTAATAACAATTATTTAGCTACTAGATCTTCCAACAATGGTCTTTTAATCAACATGGCATTGACGTAGAATAAACCTAGCAAGACCAATAGTGGGATGCATAGGGAAAAGGGAATCCATTAACAAACAGAAAATAGCAAATGTCAAGTTACGTCACCTGAGATCCAAGTTTTGTATACGTATCCGCTCAATATACATATCTTGCCCAACCTCACCGCTTCCATTTGGTATGTTGTTAACAAGTCTATTGGCACTTGTGTTGTCTATACCAACACTTCTATGGTCCACTTGTTTGAATGAGATTACCCTTCCCAATCTACTCACAAGGAAATATTGCGATCTATAGTTAGAAAAGGATTGCATTCAAATGAAACAAGAAAATATGATGAAACTTGAAATACAAACCTTAGCTTATTAAGCATTCTATCCCAAAGTCGTGAAATCAATGAATTTACTTTCTCTGTAAAAAAGTAGCCTGTAGTTTGATCAATTCCAATCCCTTGCCGAAAAATGACATACTACACACAAAAGAAAGATTTTGAATGTCAATGTCAATTTCCATGCTTTACACAGGTACAATTCATCCAATCTTTAATAAAATTTTAAACACAAATCATGAGTTTTAACTCATAAATAAATTTAAAATAATATGAAATATAAATCCATTAGGCCATACTATATACAAAAAACGTAAGTTCACTTAACGTAATTTGACATGAATAGTATCTTCATGTTTTAGGAACTGTTATATACTTAGGGCAGTTTATAGTATAGATAGCGAAACCTTTCCTTCACGTGCAAAAAAAGACATACGAACCCACCTGGCTTGCAAACTTAGGGACACCATCCTTTGGATTTTCAGCAAAATATCGTGTAAAGAGCTTACTGTCCAACTGATTCCAATTGTGATTTCACAAAAGGACACAAAACGTTAGATAGGGCATCAATATTGAATGTCAAATAGACATTCCATATTCTCTAGATTGAAAGAAAATTCAAGCATTCATTGAACATCACCTTTGAGCTATCCACTGCAATTGGAAGGTTCAAAAGGTACTGGCCTGAATTTGCTATCTCCACCTCTTCATCAGTCAAAATTTTGTAATTGCTTTTCTCCATAATCTGATGTCAAATCACAAAATGAATAACAGCCCTCTCTCCACCCACACCACCCATACACACCCAAAACCCCCCCCCCCCAAACACACACACACGGAGGGAGGGAGTGGGGGGCAGGAGGGGATTTGGGAAAGAAGGGGTTGAGGCCGCCAGGGGGGGGGGGTGTGGGAGGGGAAGAGAAGAGAGAGAGAGAGAGAGAGAGAGAGAAGGTGGGGAGTTGGAAGACAACTGAAAACTAGACTCAAAAGAAAAAAAGTGAACTACTCATAAGCCAAGCTATTTTGTTCTCATTTGTACCCAAACCATAAGCCATGCAAGGCCTTAGTTCACTTTATTTTCCATATTTTGTTGTTATCATATTTATTGGGTATCTTGTCATTGGACTATTTATATTCTCTCTTTTTGAAAGGCAAATATGTATAGGAAGACATTTCATTTTGCAGAAAGTCTATCTGAGATCATATAAAGTTGTGGACATTTTAGCAGGCTACAGTTTTGATACACTGCAATTTTTTACATGGTTCAATTGTTTAGATGGTGAAATAATGTCAAAAGATCATGGAAAAGCACTATGGACTGGTTTTTGTGCTTACATTTCCGTGTCGAATTCTGACATGCAGGTTTGAGGTCCAGAACAGCAGGTTTTGGCAGATTGAGATGAAGACATGAATTATAGAGAATTGACAAATGGTTAAAAAATCATCTTGTTGATTAATCCAAATTCCACACCATTTTGGGAGATACAAGGGTCCAAAGATGGTTTATTTTCAAATCTTAAATTATAATGTTTTCATTCTATTTTATTTCTCTTAAAAAACGGTTAAAATAAAATAGAATGGGTGCAAACTCATCTGTGGAAGCCGCGGACAAGTTTGCGCCCATTCTATTTTATTTTAACCTTTTTTTAAGAGAACCTTTCTAAATCGAGATTATGGGTTTATTTCTGAAAATCGAGTTCCAGATTGAGGAAAAAGTAGATTTGCAGATGCAAAAAAAGATGGATTTTGGAAGAACAGGTTCCTCTCCACAGCTTTTGCAAGAATGATTGACACATAGACTTTGAGGCAATTTTGGACAGATCTAGAGTGAAGAATCAATTGAATTCAGATTGAGATTGAGTCTCTGAGGCACAGATTTTGATATTGACAAAATCGTGATTCATATTCGACCTCCAAGGGTTAATGCCTATGACTTGGTGCCTCACATGCCACCATCCAAGTGCAGTGGATGGCTCATTGGGGGATAGATGCCAAATCTCCCAAACATAAAGGTCACCATTAAGAGCCTGTCACACACAAAACTTTACACAGACATGGCAAGAACCAAAGAAGACGATGGCACTTTATAAGAGGGAGATTAACCAAGTGTTGATCTAGAGTATATAGAATACTCACGAGAAGACTCTCAAGGAAAATGAGAACATGCAACATCTAGCATGAAGGATGAGCATAAGCACTCTTAATATGCCATGCATACCAATCCATCCAAGAGAAGCACAACATGAGACAGTAACACCCAAGAATCTGTAGCGTCTCTTTGAAAGACCATCAAAAGAAGGGAATTATAGGTAAAGGAGATTACGAAATTAGGAGAAAAGTCCTAGACATGGCATAGACCCTCACCAGACTTACTTTGCATGCAAGTTACTGAACTTCAAAGTCTGCCAGCTGCAAATAGAGTTGTAATATAAATTTGATCAGTATGAATTTCTCATGCTAGGAGCAAGGAATCGAGAAAGAAAACGACTCAATAGTCCAAGACACTTAACATTCTCATTTGTACCCAAGCATAAACTGCGATCCAAATGGAGTGGTGGATCACTGGGGTCATATGTCTCAGCTCTCCAAAAAAGACCATTTAAGAACTTGTGGACCGTTTTAGACAAGATAGATGGAACCAAAGCAGCCATTGAGTTCTATAAGAGAGAGATCGACCATACATTCATCAACAGCACATTAAAAACTTGGGATCAGACACAAGTCTCTTTTAGAAACACCAAATAACTATTGTAGGGTGTACAAACCCTATGGATTCGTATGGAACAATGGGGATTTGTGGATTGGCAAGAAAGATACCAAGCCCTACTGGTTGTGAGATAACCAGCATATGTATTGGAGTCCACCCTATGCTGTGTCGTGTTTCTATGTCTCAATCTCTATTTTCATGTTGAGCTCTAAAATTTTGTAGAAGTCAAAGTTGTCTTCAATTTTCATTTCATGGCTATTTAAGATTCTAAGTGTTAGCTAAATAAATCATTGAAAAAGCACTTCTTCTATAACACGACTCTAACAAACCTTGAGTTTATTGTTGCTTTATCTATAAGCACATGTTGAATCTCACACAATTCCAGCCTGTCAAAACTGCCAATGTTTGCACAGCCCATGTGGGGGCATGTGCGCATAGCACATGTACAAAAGTGTGTGCCTTCTATTTGTCCTTTGTCTATACCATATCTACAGCCCGTTGTCCTCATATGAAGGCTCAAAGGCAGGGCACTAAGTCCATGCCCATGTGTTATATGAGGTGTTCTAAGCCCATGCCCAGGCATTGTATGAGGTGCTCCATCTACTCTCACAAGAGCCATTTTGAGCACTTTGAAGGTGTTCTCTGCAGTTGGCTCTGCAGTCCAAGCAAATAGACTAACGTGACTAGCTCATCTAGGATCCTCCCTCTAATGACATGGAATTGAACCTCAATGTTCTCATTTTCTCCACTGCAGAAGCCGTTGGTGGTGTTCAAATCTCCCTGCAGCCTCCTCCTACTCCCCTCCCTCCCAGCCTCAGCCCGACCCCATCCCTTGGCACCCCCTGTATTCTATGATTATTTGTTTGGCTATTATTATTTTCTGGTTGGCTGTAATAATTCTCTAAGTGGCTGGAATTATGGTATTTGATGGCTATTAATTGCTCACCGCCCTTTGGAGTTTCCCGAAGGCTGGTTTCACAATGATATCATCAAAGAATGTTCCCACAAATTTTGGTACTTCTGCAAAATTGAAAGAGAAAAGAAAGAGTTGCTTTTTATGAAGCACATAGTGTGGTACTTGAAGTGCCGTCTAGTTAGTCGGGTTGAGAAGAAAGGATCCATTACCATTGGAGAGAAGTATGAGGCAAAACATTTAGGGTTAATACCCTCATGCTCCCCCCCCGGCCCTTTGCACTCCTTGTCTGCTATCCTTCCTATACGGGCATAGTGCGCGTAGCAGCTGCCCCCTGTTTTCCAGCATGGCTTGATCCCATGCCTGTCCGCAGCTTAGGCACGACTGTTTTAGGCCCTAACGTTGCTGCCGCTGCCAGTGCAGTCTCCATGGGGGTCCCCCCCCATCCCCCCCTTTTTGGGTGCTTGAACTGCTCCTTGAGCAATTCTGTTGGGACTTCTGCGCCGCCTTCGCTGGTGGCTTCCTGCTGCTGGCAGAGAGGGTTTTTCCCCCCCCTCACCCCCAGCCTTGGCTGGCCCTGAGCTTTCTCTGCCTTTCCCTCTTTCTTTTCCTCTATCGCTTCCCTTTCTTTTTGCACAACAGGAGCATGTTTACTGTTCACTTTTCCGAGGAGTGGAATCTTGCTATTGACATCTTTTCAAGTCTGACCAGAGGGGCTCTCATGGCAGCTCCCTCGACTCCCCAAGCCGTTCGGACTTCTCTCTCCTAGGCGGACAAACAATATTGTCGTTTAGCCCCTTTGGGACAGAGCATTAGTGGGCTGCATTGTCGGCCTCATGCCCAGATGAAGCCAAGTTCGAGAATAGATACAAGCGAGTTTGGCCTTAAAGAGTGACCACATTTGGAAGGTCACCATTTATAGGAGAGGGGTTTTCCTTCTCCAACTGAGTTCCCTCAACATCCTTGTGGGGCAGAGCCCGATCTTCCTAGGTCCACATCTAGAGTGCTCCATTTTGTGAAACCGTGATTTGACACACCATGTACCACGTTTTCCAGTGTGACGATTCGCTTGCCCGGCCTTCCATTGCACATGACGACGGGTTCCCTTGACTCAAGGTGATTGTGGAGTACCCGAAGTCCCTGTCCAAGGAGACAAATCTTAAGATCTTGGATGGGGGTGCATTTTGACAGAAAGTTGAGGCTTTAGGACTCCCAAGACAATGTGTTCTGTGTAGATAGATGGGGCACCTATCGAGAGCTTGTCCGGCGCATAACAAGTCAAGCCACCCTCACTCAAGCTAGCAATAAGAGGGCTGTGCAAACAAACCCCTTGCACGTAGGCAGCAGCATGAGACGCAGACCTCATGGGTTGAGCCTTCCGAGGGGACTTGGACTCGCATGGACCAAAGAAACTAGGTAAAGGGCTATGAAGAATCATAGACACAATGCACGATGTTGACACCAAGCGAGCATGAGAGCATCACAGGCTCACTCGGCCCAAGAAAAGTAGGCAAAGGGAGGCCCTACAGGCCAATTCCAGGCACCAAAGGGTCGGTCTTCTTCGATCTCCTAGTGGACCCTCTTTTGACACCCCCCAACCAGATGAGGAGTCTATGCCACTCTCAGGCTCAGAAGAGCTAGTTGAATACACCTCTGGTAAGAGGGAGTCATTAGAACAAGGTAATGGGGATCATTTTGTAACTGTAGGGACACGGCTAAAAATGTTGCTATCCCCATGCAATTTTGAATTTTTTCACCCCCCACCTTGTGAATCTTTGAATGTTAAAGTACATCCTTCTCTTGCCGCCCTGCAACGTATCCCATGTAGAGTAAGCTCGACATGGCCTCATTCTTTTGGTTTGGCATTATCTTCTTTACTCGGGTAAGTTGTCTTCTATTATTTTCTCACCTCACAAGCTACTTGGTCTCTATTTTGGTGTCGATTCATGTCTCCAGTGTCTCCCAAATATTGTCCTCTGGTGAAGAAAAAGGACATTGTCAAGAAGGGGAAGTCACATCCTGCACCTCGATCTGGAAGATCCTCTATCCCTAGATCGTGTAAGATGGTGTAACTATGTCAATGGAGAGGGCCTCTAGGGCAATGGAATACTCATCTACAACATCAATAAAGTTTCAAGGCCCCAACCGCTAGAAATCCCATGGGAGGGGTTGTCCTTGTCGAGGCTTCGGGAATCAGCCCCAAAGTCTAAGAGAATGGGGAAGACTCCTATTCCGGCCCCTAGAGCAAGTCACGCCTTGAGCTTGCAAGGAGCTAGGTTGGTACTGAGACGAAGTAGGCACACTCTAGACTTGGGACCTATGCAAAGGCGCTCATTGAGAAGTTGGCGAGGTGGGGAGAGGGATGGGAGAAACAGAGACTACAAACGGGGGGGGGGGGGATGTCACGGGGGCGTGAAATTCTAGGTACTTTAATGTACTACAAGACCGTGACAACTTTTGTTTTAAAAGTCCAAGCGTGGGCTTAATAATGTGTAATTAAACGCGGCATGGTGCCTAGCACATAAGCGTAATTAATCCCTAGGCCCAAAGGCATTCCAAGGAATTAAAAGAGTGGTTGTTGGGAAATGATGATGTGGCATTTTTAATGGGCCCCCTAAAGGGCCATGTACCTTCAGTGTCCCCCCTAGAGTTCCAGGTGGCTCTAGTGCCTTCTACATGCTCCTTTGCCATTCCTGGACCTTCCTGGGCCTTCTAAACTTCACATGTGTGGTTTTCTCTCTCATCTTCTCCCTTTGTTGAGATTTTGGACTGGTTTTTCAGCCTCCTCCAGCTGAATTCCGTTTTTCTTCATAACTCCTCACCCGTTTGGATTCCTCGACTTCCGTTTGGCCCAATGGCTTCCCCTCTGCCTCCCCTTCGTAGTGATATGCTTTTCCCTCCGTGCGTTTGGTAGAACGGGCAGAGCTGAGCACTTCTTTTGCTGGACGAATTTGCAAAAGTGGCTTTTTCTGGACCTTTTTGCTTCTACCGCCTCCTGGGCCTCTCCTCTTGCAAAGCTACAGCTTTCTGTTGAATTTCGAGTGGTCCGACGCGCTAGTTGACTGGTTTTTCTCAGTTTTGGAGGACTTTCCGGTGATAAAACTTCTCCAAAACCTTCTCAATGCATTCCTCTCTGAAGCACGCTTCTTTTGAGCCCAAGAACTCCCACTTCTTCGCGACAGAAGTGCTTCTTTTTGCATTTTTCAGTGGAATTCTTGCTGGTCGACTCTTGTAAATGCTCTTTCTTCGTGCCTTTGCACTCCTCTTTGGCTGAGAATGCAATTGGGCATTGGCTACTATGTCCTCTTGGCGATTGAGGACTTGGTTCGAGTTTTCAGGGCTTGGTGAGTTGTGATTTTGCTACTGCAATTTCTTTTTGCCATAAGCTATTGGTTGGCCTCGTGTGCCGCCTCTTTCTTGGCTCGCAGGTGCCCAGGCAGAGCTACATGAGTCATTCTTTGGTTGGGTACTTTGCTGATTTTATTTTGGAGCTTTGAAAAGCTTTGTGAATGCCATCTGGAAACCACTCAAAGAGAGTGCAGCTGGGGTGCAGTGTGATTGCATCTGGACAGCCAATGGAATTGCACTCGGAAAAGAGAATGCCTTTGGGTTGAGCCTACGGGTTAAGTGCACTTATGTGATGGTGTTATATGCTTAAAAGCCTTGCGAAGGCTTAGTGAATTGGGGCTGCGTGCTCAATTGCAAGGAAGGTCTCCCAGATGCAACTTGTAATCATTTCACTGTGAAATATAAAGAAATACCGAAAGGGGCGCCACGGTGTTTAGGGCCAATCGGGTGCACTTGTCTATGTCTGTTGAGCAGGGGCATTCTAGCCTCCATCCCTTTTTCAGTGGTTTTGTTTGTGAACAAATGGGTAAATGCCAAATGGTGATCATGCAATGGTTAATGGTTGTGATATATGCTTTGTGAGCTGTAAATAAGTGCTGAAGTGATTAAAGGTTTAGTTCCACTGCCCTCTGAGTGATTAGAGGCCGGTTTCATTGGTTCCATTGCCGGGATACACACACTCTTTCTCAAGAGGTGGGCCTCGGTAGTTTGGTGGAAGGATATCTTTGCTGCACTTTTTGACAGCTGAATATTACAACCATAAACATGGTGAGTACCCATGAGCAAGAGAGCTCCACAACTCCTCAAAGGAGAAGGCAGGAAAGCCTTAATGATCCAGCTAGTGTACAGCTGCAGGGAGCACAACAAATGCCTTTTGAGCAGGCCACACATGAAGCTACAACTGAGCTCAACGGTGATACTAGTTCTAGCAGTGAGTCAGATGATGCTACTATGTTGAATGCACAGCTTGCAAGTGCAGTGACTGCTTTGACTCAGCTGGCTCAAAATTTGGCTCAGATTGTGCAAACAAATGCCAAGAAGAAGAAGAAATCAAGAAAGCACAAGCAGGGAAAGAGTGAGTACACACATGCATCAGCTTCTCATGGCGGACCGCACACTCATGCATCAGTTTCCCATGAGGGACAGCCATCTAAAATGACTCAGAAAGTGACTTCCAAGAGAGAGGAATCGCCCAAAAGAGCACTTAAGAAAGAGGTACAAAAAGTACAGCCAGTGCAACAGTATGAGCAGCCAGCACAAGGCCTTGGTTTGGGTATTTCTACTCCTCAAAATAATAATGTGCAGTCCATAAATGTGGCTCAACCACCTCAGCCATATTTGAGGCAGCAACCTGAATATTTTGGTACAGATTCTATCTTTGATGCTATGTTGATTTCACCGCCAATTGGGCATAGAAAGCAAGCCATGTATGACAATGTGGGAATGCAGCCAGGCATGCAAGCCACAGCATATTCTCCCATGCCTAATGTTCAGCCAAGTATGGCTCTCCCTAGTGAAGGGAATGCTGCAAATATACAGCCATCTTTGGGACAGCCAATATCAAATGTATATAAAGAATTTAAGGATGGTGGTTCTCATGTCAAGTTTGATACATATAATGGAGTACAGGACAGGTACAAAGCCCTCACATTCCTTCAACAGTTTGATGCTGCATTTCTTGGGGGTTTGTTTACAGAAGCATCCAAGATGAGGAAGGTTGCCACATTTTTGAAAGGCAATGCACTTAAGTGGTACACCAACCTTATGCTTCATGGAGATGCACCTACTACTTGGCTGGAATTTAAGCAAGTGTTCTCTTCTACTTGGCTTAATCCAACTTTTGAAGTTGAAGTACTTTCACACTGGCATGACTTGTCATACAAACTTTGCAAGAATCTTGATGATTACACCAAGAGGTTTTGGGATGTTTTGCTGCCATTGAGCTCTTACAGGCATGTTTCTTTGAAAGAGCAAATAGAGAGGTACTGTTGTGGATTGCCTAGTGAGCTACGTGATTATTGCATCAAAACCAAGGTGGGTTCTATGACTCAATTAATTGAGAATGCAAGGACAGCATATGCATGGATGCAGGAGAAGAATTTGGGCTTTATGGACAGCAAGAAAGAAGACAACAAACGGGCTGCCAAACACCAGGATAAGGACATCAAATTTGAAAATAAAAATTATGGCAAACGACCGTTTCAAAAGGGAGGAAAAGCCCAATTCAAAGCTGGTCAAAGGCGTGGACAGCCTAATAAACAGCCCCGTACCAAGTTATCTGATGAAGAGAAAAAGTCACTCATGGAGCAAAACAAATGTTTTATATGCAAAGGAGAGGGACACCGCTCTTATGATTGCCCATTCAAGAAAAGAGACAGGTCAAATGATGATAAGAATGGTGATAAACAGGCTGATCGGAAGGGCAAAAAGCCTAAACCTTCTGCAGGACTTCTTCCAGATGTGATTGGGAGTTTGCCACATGCACATGATGAAGAGGAAATGAAAAAGACTGAGATGTGCAGAGCATGGGGAAAAATCATAAATCAGAATTGTTTGTTTTTCTTTGATTCTGGAGCAAAGGCAAATTTCATAACTCCTGATATGGCAGGAAGGCTTGGCATCGAGCCTGGGGAAATGGGGCCATCCGGCATGTGTGATATGGCCAACCCTGAACTCAACACACCTGTCACTCCTATCATTGGCAAGTTGAGGATGCATATCCAGGGATATCAGGATGCAGAGGACTTCTACATTATGCCTTTGCCAGAGTGTGATGCTTTGCTTGGGATGCCTTGGATGTACAGGGTGGGGGCTGATGTGCAGATGAGAAACAAGAAGATTTCTTTAACTCATAGAGGCAAAAATCATGTACTTGATGTAAAGTTGAAAGGGGAGTCCATCCCTATAGTTTCAGCTTCTTGTATTTCCAATGTAATAAAGCGTCATATTTCAGCGTACTTGATTTTTGTCAAAGAGGACAGCCAACCAGTTCAAGAAGGCTCTACTCTTTCTGCTTTAGATAGAGAAAGGGCTGCTTTTATTTCAGATTTTCAAGATTGTTTCTCAGATGCACTTCCTCAAGAATTACCTCCCAAGAGGCCCGAGGATCATCAAATTGATATAATTCCAGGAAGCTCACCGCCTAATATACCTCCCTATCGTGTCAGTAAGGCACAACAGGAAGAGATAATGTCACAAGTGAAGGAACTCTTGGAAAAGGAATTAATACAGCCAAGTAATTCTCCTTACTGTTCCCCTGTGTTGCTTGTGCAAAAGAAGGATGGCAGTTGGAGAATGTGTATTGATTATAGGGCTTTGAATAAAGTCACAATTAAGAACCGTTTTCCAATTCCACGCATTGATGATATATTGGATCGGTTGGAAGGTTCCTCAATGTTCAGTCGTATTGACCTTAAAAGTGGATACCATCAGATAAGGATACGGCCTGAAGATGTCTACAAGACTGCCTTCCGCACTTCATTTGGCTTATATGAGTTCCTTGTGATGCCTTTTGGTTTGACTAATGCACCTGCCACTTTCAATAGAATGATGGACAGAATTTTTAGAGCACACAGAAAGTTTGTGGGCACTTTCTTCGATGACATCATTGTGTTCTCTAAAAATGAGCAGGAGCACAGGAAACACCTCACTATTGTGTTTCAAGAGTTGAAAAGACACAAGCTATTAATAAACACCAAGAAAAGTGAGTTCTTTATGCATGAGATTCATTTTCTCGGTCATATAGTGTCAAAGGATGGAGTCAAGATGGATCCTGCAAAAGTTGAGGCCATAAGGGGTTGGCCAATTTTGAAAAATCTACATGAAGTCAGAAGCTTTCTTGGGTTGTGTTCATACTATCGGAGGTTTATAAAGTACTTTGCAGAAATTGCTTCTCCCTTGCATGCTTTACAAAAGAAAGCTGTACCGTTTCGGTGGGGACCAAAGGAAAATGCAGCTTTTGAAGAGCTGAAGCAAAAATTGTGTTCTGAACCCGTTATTATTTTGCCAGATCTTGCAAAACCCTTTGCTGTAACTTGTGATGCATGTGGAAACAGCA